>NC_134807.1:36667662-36670162 GCF_046742065.1 Oratosquilla oratoria | reverse complement strand
AAGGAGATGTGGGTTTTTGTAAGTGCATATGGGCCTGGTAGTGAGAAGGGTGTAGAAGAAAGGGAGGCTCTTTGGATAGATATAAATGAGTGCATAGAGGTATCAGGGAGAAACGTCAATATAGTAGTATTGGGTTGACCTTAATGCTAGGGTTAGGAAGCGTGGAGTTCCAGAAAAGAATCGTAGTGGAGAGTTGATGGTGGAGATATGTCTAAAAAGAGAGTTGATGATAGGAAATGCAGTGTTTAGGAAGAAAGTTAAGTATAAGTACACATGGGAGAGGGTGGTGGAGGGAAGGGTGGTAGATAGAGCGTTAATAGACCATGTAGTGGAAATAGGAGTATAATAGGAAGAGTTAAGGATGTACATGTTCCAAGGGGAGAAAGTGGAGGAATATCAGATCATTTTCTAGTGGAAGGTAAGTTCATAGTGGAGGAAAGACGAAGAAAGAGAAAAATAACAAAAAGTAGGGAGGTGCTTAGAGTGAACTGCTTAAATGAGAAAGAAAAGGAGAATGAATACAAGAAGATGCTGAGAGAGGAGTGGGGGGGAGTGAAAGATTGAGTAGAACTAAGAGTATAGGAGGAATTGGAATGGTTCAAGGAGGGAGTCACAACGTGTGTAAATATGATGTGTGGAAGAAGGAGGACGGGAGGAAATAGAAGGAAGGGAGATGAGTGGTTGGATGCGGAAGCAAAGAAGGTTGTAGAAGAGAAGAAATGCCCTTTCATAGATTTGTTGCAAAATAGGACGAGGGAATCACGTGAAAGGTACAAAGAAAAGAGAAGAGAAGTAAAGCATAACATAAAGAAGGCAAAGAGGAAAGCAGATGTGAAATGGGGTAGGAGTGTGAGAGAAAATTTTTAAAGTAATAAAAAGATGTTTTGGAAAGAAATTAAGAGAGGAAGAGAAGGCGAATTAAGTAGAGAAGAAAAGGTAAAAGGTGCAGATGGAGAGATTATAATGGAAGAGAAGTAGTAAGAGGAAGATGGGTAGAGTATTTTTGGGAGTTGCTAAATGTGAAGGAGGATAGGGAGGGAAAGGTAGTTGTAGTGAGAAGTGCTAAGAAAATGACCGTGATGAGTGAGGAAAATGGAAGAGAAATAAGGAAGGATAAGCTGAAGGCAGTTGTTAAGAAGATGAGAACAGGTAAGGCACATGGTCTGGATGAATACCATGCAGAATGTCTGAAAAAAGGAGGTACAGTGATGTTGGACTGGCTGGTGAGGTCATTTTATGTTTGTTTATGAGAGGGTAGAGTGACGGGGGACTGGAGGAGTGCCTTTATAGTTCCACTTTACAAGGGAAAAGAGGACAATTGTGAGTGTAGTAGTTTCAGGAGGTTAACTATCATTTCGGTGATTCGCTCGATCGGATTATGCATTTCTGGTCCTCCCAACCTTATTTTTAACACAATGTACAGGGAAATGGGATGCATCTGTGACAGAAATTTCATTGAAATTCATTGAGAAATTCTTACACAACAGACGATATACTTGCAATTTTGAGTTATTTTTGAAATAACGTTTATTTTTCCAAAAGTATGAGGAGAATAATGATTTCCTTTGGTGTACAGTTAGTATACATCCAGATGTATCTAAACTAGTATACTCGTAATTATAAGTGAAAAGGCGTGCCTTACAGCAAATTATAAAAGAAAAAAAAAATCACAACTTTAAAAAATTGTCAAAAATATATATCAAGTAGGTTAAGAATGAATTTACTAGTTTTGTTAGATATATGTATCACAATCATTTTCCAACAAGAATGATCAAAATTGCTTATTTACACACGAAGTTATAGTTACTTTTGTGCGAAAAAACTAGTTTTGAGAAAATAGCATTTTTATGTTTATATATTCACCACTTCATAAAAGTGCCTACAAAGAGTATCAAATGCACATATCTACTTACATAATCCTTTGACCATTTCTGGGAAGTAAGCAACAGATGTTCATTACATTTCTTTTGTACCTATGCCAGCTGAGAATCGTGACAATCCTAACCTTCCATATCCTTCATATAATGAATGGTACACATGCATTACAATCCCTTTGCTAAGGTGAGTATTCTTGCACTTCTCAGGTTCAGAATGGAGCAAAATACTTCGGCAACTATCACATCTGACATATTTTTTTATGGAGTAGTGAATTAATAAACAAGAAATGTATAAAACAGGATAGCACGTGGAGAAATTACGCACGCATACGCTGAACCCTTTTTTGATCGCACTGAATGTGGTGACTGCTGCCTAACCTATCGTACAACAATATCAGTATAAAATTCTCAAAAACAACAACAAAAAACGACAAAATACAAGGAAAAGAAACCATAGCAAAGAAAGGGGCGTGGCTGACGGGCGGATCTTTAAATCTCTGGCCCTTTAAACCCGCCATTACCTGAAAAGGGTGGCGTTATACGCCTGGAAACCAGTCCCACGGTGTTCAGGGACACCACACCAGTCCACACACGAAGTTTGACAAAATCGAATATTTTTCACC
>NC_134807.1:36627662-36645162 GCF_046742065.1 Oratosquilla oratoria | reverse complement strand
AGGACGGACCTAGATGACATCAGGAGACAATTAAATAGAATGAATCCGCAGATCTAATTCACTATGGAAGAGAAAAAAGAGGGAAAGCTCCCGTTTTTGGATACCTTGTTAATCAAGACAACTGAGGGCCTCCAATTCAGGGTTTACAGAAATCCTACGAACCGTGATGACTTCGCACACTACCTATCGGCACATAATGAGAGGACGAAAAAGGGGGCGGTCATGGGCTTTTTCCTACGTGCCTACAGGATTTGCAGTGATAAATTCCTGAAGGAGGAGATCGAATACGTCATCGCGGCTTTCTTGAGACTTGGCTACCCCAAGGGCTTGATCCTGAGCTTAAGACGAAGAGCGGAAGAAATCATCCACGTAAGCAGGTTTAAAGAAAGAGATGCACCGCCACCAACAGAACATAGTACATGCCGCTTCCTAATTCTGAGAAGATAGGAGAAATTACTAGAATGCTCAAAAGTACAGAAATAAAAGCAGTGATAACATCGGGAATGAAGCTCGGTGATATATTAAGAAGCGTAGGGGGAGTGAGGACAACGTCGAGTATAAGATCCCATGCACATCATGCGATAAAGCATATTATGGAGAGACGAAGAAGGGGCTTAACACAAGGATCAGGGAATATAAGACCGACCTCCGTCACCATAGGCTCACCAACGCAATGATGGTGCGTGTAGACGAATCTGGGCACCTCCCATAATGGAACCGGGCCGAGGTATTACACATAGGTATGAATAACCAGGAAATCCATAGAAGCTGCATACATCACTACCCGTCCCAACATCAATAGTAAGGCTGCCAGCTTCATTTGGGTTAAATCCTCAGCGGGTATAGCGCTTCACGATTGGCTGTCTCAGCGGACACAGAGTTCTACGCTCGCATACTCCCTTGAGCCACCAAGCGTGTATATAAACACTGCATGATCCAGTATGCTCATTCCTTTGAGAAGGTGAATAGATAAAACGTCAGGAATAAACGCTTCACTTCCAGTATGTGTTTCCTTTGCCGTGTTTATGTAATATGAATTTCTTTCCCTGCGTCTTTATAGAGATCTATCAATATACCATCTTCCTCAGGTGCTTTTCCTCGTTTCATATTTTTTAGAGCAAATTCTACTTCTTCCTTTATAATTTTTGGTACATTACTAACGCCTACGGATGAATTTACTGACTCAACTACGGTCTTCAACGAGTGAAGTTATTGATAAAAATTATTCTACTCCTTTTACCATTCTGTCTCTGCATTTAATGATTTCTCCATTTCTATTTTTCAGACATCATTTGTTGTCTTCTAAAACATGTCTGCGCTCAGTCTCTTTAATACTTTTACCTTTCTGAATATTTTTCTCTATTTCATCCATGTTTCTCTTTCTTTTCTCTGATCTCTGCCTTTTGTTGATAAGCTTGTTTAGTTCTACTCTTTCTATTTTGTCTCTACTGCTTTTAATCTGCATGGTCCTTCTTCTTATAATTAGATGATTTGTAGCTTTGGGGTACTCTTTTTCTCCAATCTTTTTTGTACTCCCTACTTTCTCTGCCGATTCCCTAATGATATTCACTAAATTCAAATTCATTCTATCAACGATGTCCTTGTGAGATTTTACAGTTTTTAATCTATTCTTAATTTCTAACTGAAATTTCTTTTTATTATCCCTAATCTTTGAAAGGCTGAATTTCTTTTTTAAAACTAGTTTATTTCTCTTGGATCTGAAATTGAATTTAGCTGTGCAACCTACCGTCCTATGGCCACTACCTATGTTGACTTAATTCATGACCGTAACATTGCTAACGCCCTTGCTCTCATCTCCTAATATGAAGTCTACGTCGTTCTTTGTTGTTCCATTTGGACTTCTCCAGGTCCATATGGGACCTACACGCTTTTGGAAGAAAGTGTTCATTATCTCCATGTTGTAGTTCTCTGCAAAATTGACTAACATCTCGCCTCCGTCATTTTCTTTACCTACTCCAAACTTCCTGATACACGACTCCTCTCCCATCTTCTTCCCCACTTTAGCATTAAAATCGCCTATTACCAGCGTGTACTTACTTTTATCTTGATTCATTTACTGACTTAAATCATCATAGAAGGATTCGATTTTATCGTCTGAATTCTGTGAAGTTGGTGCATAAACCTGCACTAGTTTTTAGAGTGTACCTTTTACACAGCCTAATCACATTCCACTACTGAACTTGACTACGTTATCAGCAACCTCTCGGTTTACCAATAATCCTACTTCACTAGATCTTTCTTTGTCTTTACCTCTATAGTAGAACAGGTGGTGACCATCTTTTAGTTGCATCAGCTTTTCTTCCGCTCTTCGGACTTCGCTCAGTCCTACGATGTCCCATTTGATGTTGTCTAGTTCTTCCATTAAACTCTCCAGCCTGTGGTCTTCTGAGAGAGTTCTTACGTTATAAGTATATATTTTAATTTTCTTCATGTTTAATGTCCAAAACTTAGATCTGCTTGGACAGTGCTTGCTCACATTCGGTGGCATATTGCCCGTAAGCACACGAGGCAATGCGGTTAGACCTTTAGGACACAATAATACAACAGGAACGCCCGGTTTTTTTTGTTGTTGTTGTACTATTCATGTTTGCTATGAAAGGGTTTTGGCAGTAATTTCATCTCCATAACAACTGGCTTCTGGTGAGATATTTCTCTGGTGTCACCTTATTTATTTTATTCGGTGAATCCCTATATCTATAGTGTGCCCAATAGTTCACACCGTCATTATGACGGTACCCCATATATCTATGAGGAATTTCCCTGTTTGCCATCAGGAACGTGCTAGTTAGCAATGGGTCATGCAGCTGTGTGTATGATCTGCTGTTTGTCTTATCTTTCTTATAAAACCTGTTTAATATGGCTGACCCTGCAGAGGTTTTCTCTCTATCGTCATAGCTGTTGTAATCATTAAGATTATCAATGTGTCAACTCTCGGATAGGGTCAGACACCACAGAACATCAAATGCACTAGTGCTTCACATCGATCAAGATCATCTACAGGAATTGGAAAGAAGCCCACATATTTCATAGGAAACTGGAAAAAAAAGCAAAGCTTTGGAGGCGGCATATATTTCCACCGAAAACACTGCTAATTCTCGAGAGGGGTTCATGTCGTGGGCTCAAACGTCAGAATAAATCCCTAACGGTTCCCTGTGTTTATCTCACCACCCATCCACTCATATATATATATATATAAATATATATATATATATATATATATATATATATACATATATATATATATATATATATACATATATATATATATATATATATATACATATATAAAAAAATTGTGACAGTTGCATGCAGGATTCGAACCCGCTGTACTCGGCCATCCGTAAATTACCTTCCCAGTGCCCTAACCACTAGACCACAGAGACTAAAAATCCTTGAAACCTGGAATCGAACTGATTCCCGAGGGAAGGAAGATCACTTATTACGGTGATCCGAAATTCCTGTTTTACTCAAGGACCAGCCCACCAGTGGTATGGGGTAAGGGCCGGGTCGAATCCCTTTCACGCTTATCGCCATTGTAACTATGAGAGTAATTCGCTAATAGCAGCGACATCAAACCGATCATTTTTTTGTGACAGTTGCATGCAGGATTCGAACCCGCTGTACTCGGCCATCCGTAAATTACCTTCCCAGTGCCCTAACCACTAGACCACAGAGACTAAAAATCCTTGAAACCTGGAATCGAACTGATTCCCGAGGGAAGGAAGATCACTTATTACGGTGATCCGAAATTCCTGTTTTACTCAAGAACCAGCCCACCAGTGGTATGGGGTAAGGGCCGGGTCGAATCCCTTTCACGCTTATCGCCATTGTAACTATGAGAGTAATTCGCTAATAGCAGCGACATCAAACCGATATTTTTTTTGTGACAGTTGCATGCAGGATTCGAACCCGCTGTACTCGGCCATCCGTAAATTACCTTCCCAGTACAGCGGGTACAGCGGGTACAGCGGGTTCGAATCCTGCATGCAACTGTCACAAAAAAAATTATCGGTTTGATGTCGCTGCTATTAGCGAATTACTCTCATAGTTACAATGGCGATAAGCGTGAAAGGGATTCGACCCGGCCCTTACCCCATACCACTGGTGGGCTGGTCCTTGAGTAAAACAGGAATTTCGGATCACCGTAATAAGTGATCTTCCTTCCCTCGGGAATCAGTTCGATTCCAGGTTTCAAGGATTTTTAGTCTCTGTGGTCTAGTGGTTAGGGCACTGGGAAGGTAATTTACGGATGGCCGAGTACAGCGGGTTCGAATCCTGCATGCAACTGTCACAAAAAAAAATATCGGTTTGATGTCGCTGCTATTAGCGAATTACTCTCATAGTTACAATGGCGATAAGCGTGAAAGGGATTCGACCCGGCCCTTACCCCATACCACTGGTGGGCTGGTCCTTGAGTAAAACAGGAATTTCGGATCACCGTAATAAGTGATCTTCCTTCCCTCGGGAATCAGTTCGATTCCAGGTTTCAAGGATTTTTAGTCTCTGTGGTCTAGTTGCATGCAACTGTCACAAAAAAAATTATCGGTTTGATGTCGCTGCTATTAGCGAATTAAACTCATATATACATATATATATACATATACATACATATTTACATATATGCAAAGTAGACCACTTGAAATAAGAAACTAACGAAGCAGAGCGATTTCGTATATTACATCTTCAGTGCCAGAAGCACTTTTTGTACTGAAGATGTAATATACTGTACGAAAGCGCTCTGCTTCGTTAGTTTCTTTTTCCAAGTGGTCTACTTTGCATAAGTGAACACACGTACCCGTGTTCTTTCCAGCATATATATATATATATATATATATATATATATATATGTATTTATATGTATGTATATGTATATATATGTATATAATATATATATATATATATAATATGTGTATTTATATGTATGTTATATATATATATGTATATATATACATATGTACATATACATATACATATACACATACACACACATATATATATATATATATATATATACATATACATATACACATATTTATATATATATATATATATATATATATATATATATATGTATGTTTATGTGTGTGTGTGTGCGTGTGTGTGTGTGTGCGTGTGTGTGTGTGTGTGCGTGTGTGTGTATGTGTGTGTGTGTGTGTGTGTGTGTGTGTGTGTGTGTGTGTGTGTGTGTGTGTGTGTGTGTGTGTGTGTGTGTGTGTGTGTGTGTGTGTGTGTGTGTGTGTGTGTGTGTGTGTGTGTGTGTGTGTGTGTGTGTGTGTGTGTGTGTGTGTGTGTGTGTGTGTGTGTGTGTGTGTGTGTGTGTGTGTTTGTGCATGTGTATGTGTTTGTCTGTTTGTGTGCGTTTATTTGTGTGTATGTGTATATGTGTGTGAGTGTGTTTCTGTGTGGAATATCTTAAAGTATAATTCAAGATATTGTAACTCTTTTGAGTTTGCACATGGTTAAGTAGGAGAATTTTTTGTTGTTGACATTAACAGACATTTCATGTGTTTCGTGTTCTGTCATGTAGTCATATGTATACTGAAAATTTCCCTAGATGCTCTCCCTGTGTGCTAGTACTGTGAAGTGAAAAAGCCTTAGTGATTACATGTTATCAAGTGCCTTCGTAAAAAAGATGGCGAGACAGAGTTAGGGAGAGAGAGAGGGGAGAGAGAGAGAGAGAGAGAGAGAGAGAGAGAGGAGAGAAAAAAGTATATGTAAGCTTGTGAATTTGTACACGTGTGTGTCCTCAACTTTACTTACTTAGGCAAGTGCTCCCTGATCGAGTCGATGGCACGACGAACCGTGGATTTTTCCTTGTTTTCCCGCTCTTTCTCTCTTTGGGCTTTCCTCTGCTTGCGGCGAGCGTCGGTATGTGGATTCTCTGCCATCACATCAATGTCCTCGGCATCTGACTCAACACGCCGTTCAGGAAGCTTACCATGCTTGCCTATCAGCCAGAATGTCTCCATAGACCCCTTGCCCTTTATCAGATCAAATCACAATAGAAAAAAATTATGATATCAAACTCTTATCATTTAGGTAACAAAACACTTGAATAAAACCAATAGTATTTGTAATTCAATATTCTTTACTATGACTGGGCAAGAAAATCTTAGGAACTTTTCAGCCCAGTTTTGCATTAAGCTTACTATTTCTAGGAGTATCGCAGTGTTACCTTAACTTCCATTTCTCCTCTCAATTTCATGATGAACCCTCCAATCCCGTCAAGAGCTTCTTTCGTTGCTGCAGTAATGTGGATCTTAAATGCTGAAAAAGATTTATGACCATACAGGGAGCCAAGACAGTAGATAGCATCCTACTGTCATGAATATGAGTACTTCATATAGAAAAAATCTGTACATTTCGCAAGGAAAGTAAAAGTCACTATACTATATAACAAGAGTCGAAACTTACGCAAACCCGTTGATTCCATCTTTGAGGCTATATTAACGGACTCCCCGAAGAGTGTATACCGTGGCATCTTGCTTCCCACAACCCCGGCGACCACAGGACCCGTGTGGATACCGATCCGAATCTGAAGTCTCTCACCCGGCATATGCGGAACCACAAAGTTTTCCGTGGCGTGGAGGAGATCCAGGGCCATAGATGCAATCTCAGCGGCGTGGTCCTTTCCTGAAATTCAGCCTCGCGTTAGATTTACCCCTAGTAGGAGGAGTATCAAGGGTTATCATGAGATATTTTCCTTTGTAGGGAGGATAGGAAGGAATGTATTCAACATTGTGCACAGTATCACATTCCATCAGAATGGCAACGGAATTTCTTCCCTGGTGATGATGAACGGATAAGATGATAAAGATTATAACATGGTAACTTTGTGTAACAGGTTTGCGACACTGCTAGTACACATCATCTTAGTGATAATTTCCTAATTAAGGTACATTGACCTTTTTCAATGGTCACAGTAGCCTTGATATATCTCGGTAGTAATGGTGTATAGTGAATGATTTTGTGCAGTGACATACAGCATGTACTACCTCTACAGTAACATGGAAAGGCAAATTCAAATATCTGATATTTATACTACTGGTGCAGTTCCTTAGGCACTGAGTAAATACTATTACGGTGCTGTTACAAGAGAGTTACTGCATTACTGGTATAGTGGGCAAGGTGAAAGGCTATAAGTGCAAAGCCAGACATGGCAATGCAACAAGCCTAGTGCAAACGATGACAATGCGTTGCAACACGATGCTGCTCGCGTCTTGAAACTGCGAGCCTTGAGGATGAGGAGATGATTGAGCGATTAGTAGGTGACACACAAGCAGTGCTGCCTGACTGCGCATTGTCATCGGTAAGGAGTGGAGCGGGAAATCTGCTAAAACGCCTTTTCGTCTCCGAAAAGAGGTTCAAGAACTGCCACAGAGTAACAAGATCAAAGTACTTCACATTAAAGTGGAATACATCTGGACCCAGACATGTATTTTCAGCTTCCTGAAAACAACGAGCGAAAGTCCAAAGGTGATCCACTTGAACATGTCTTTGTGCAAAGCATTATTGGAAGGGATCGTACCTAGTCCTGCGTGGCTCATGATTTTATACACTGGTGACGTGTATATCAGACGGTCCAGGTTCGTCGACCCTTTTATTGTGTCTAGAAGGAGAAACAATATTTCTTATCTTTGAAATATTCTGAGATTCCAAATAATTCAGAAAGCTGTTTTGGAAAGCTAACTTCTCCAAAGAATTCAGACGATTGTCCATTTGCTCGCTCATCCTTGTATCAGATAGAGGTTATCCACATTGATTATTCACGCATTCCTATCTTAAGAGATTTTCTATTTTGAAGTTACGGTGAAAGTATGACATGACTGTGTGATCCCGCAACATCCCCATCAATCTACGCCAATTTTCTCAACTCTACTTCACTTAGAAAAAAAAAATCACCACAACTCTGACTTCATGATTCCCTACTGTAGCGCCCACATTAAGACAAACAGAAGCAACTTGATCATGATGGCTCTGAGATCTGGCGTGTCACAGGATCGCTCAATCACTCCAAGTCCCAGATGAGGGCAGTCCGAAGCCAGGTCAATGCAGAGGATTAAAGTGAAAAGTCTAGTGAATACCTTTAAGGTCACAATAGATTGCAAGGAGGGAAAGGCATTGTGTTTGAAAATAAAAATTTCTAATTATCAAATTAAATAAAAAAAATAACATGGTGAAGTAAGGTTACTTGTGTCAAAAAAGTAAGAAATACAAATTATTTAAAGCTAGGGAAACCATAGTTGGTCAGGAAAAGGAGAAAAGAGGATTTGGTAAAATAAATAAAAGCAAAGCGAAGACAAATTCAAAAGTGAAATGGGATGATAAAAAAAAATGAAAAAATATATAAGATTAGATAAGGATATTTGAACTCTAGAATAGTAAAACGGAAGATGGAAAATGAACTGAATCATGAAGATAAAAGCCCACAAGGGCAAATGAAAATCTCAAGGGAGGAGTACAAAGCCTAAGAAGCACGGGATACCAGGGTTTAATTAACTAAGACTTAGAAAGGAAATAAACCGGTGCTGACTTCTGGCATGAGAAGAAAAATACAGGGAATATTCTACTATCTATGCAAGGCTTATCATGCTTTTTATCATTTAGAGCTTCCCCCTCCCCAATCATCCTTTTAAACGCAAAGTTAACTTGAATGAAAAGGCAGACAGGTGAGCCACACGCTTTTACATGATAAAAGGAAAAGTATTCGTAAGTGCAAATATGGTAAAGGATTGAAGTAATTGATCAGAAGCAGAGTTACCTTCTCCCCTCTGAGGTAGTCCAGAAGCCACCATGTAGGCATCTCCGATGGTTTCGATCTTGTAGACTTCATAAAGCTCAATTCTTGAGTCGAACATCTTGTAGAGGGCGTTGAGCAAAGAAATAACCTGCCAAATATTACCTGTCACTATTTAATCTTCTTGATCCAAAAGATCACGTTACAGTATACTGTGGTTTATCACTACAATGGAAGCAGGGAATCCTAAATCCAGCAGCTACATTTTTTTTATTTGGTATTCTAGATATAGTTCCATAAAATTCATTCACACTTCATGTCAACAATATCAAGTTATAACTTCTGCATCTTATCATCATTATCCTTTTCATGCAACAGTCGTATTATCTATTTAATCAACTTATGCTGACAAAGTATCAAATAATCATTTAACTTTATTGGTTGACTCAAACTATTTTAGGGTTTATTCTCCTAGCTTTCTGGTGTCTTTAAGTGAAGGATCCTCCGATTTAGCTAAAGGGGTATGTACTGACAAAAACCACGATACATCTCAAAGTATTATACTAGTCACCTGACTATAAAAAAGAACTATGTAGACACGTTCATCGTTGTTTGAATTGCTTATTTTCTTTTTCTGGCTGCCGACAAGCAACTTTATTCAGCCAATGAAAACCCCTCCCAAACTGAAGTGTCAAGGATACCTTCTGAATAGGTAATTTTTTTTTTTTTTCAAAGTTCCAACCTCATATGTTTCTCCTTGCCGTTCAAACGACTTGCCTACATGCTAAATATCTAACGTAAATGAACAATTTACACTAAAGAAATGACCACTGACGTGCCCGGTCCTATCTGAAATCTCTGTAGAACTTAGAATAAAATATATAAACATCATACAAGAATATTAATGTACGACAAAACAAAGGAGTTTCTTCTCGTCTTTTTTTCATGAAAGTCGCAGTTGCCGACAAGACTGGCGAGTTAAACACCATATGAGGACGGAGCCTTTATTTGTACGACGTTTCGCTTATTACAGCTTTTTCAAGTACAAGTTGAGATTTTTTTTTTTTTTTTTTTTTTTTTTTTTTATAATTTTAGTCCCTGCGGAGCTAGCCGATTTCAGGACTGTCTTTAATTGCTTCTATGGCCGTAATATCTTATTTATTTATTAATTCAATTTTATATTTTATATATTCATTTACCGGAGTGCGGAATTTTGTTATATTTGACCCGGCTGGAGGGGGTCATAGTAGGCCTCCCACGGGGGAAGAGCAGATTAGGCTGGCAGCCAGGATTATTTGAGATTTTCCGGCGTCTGATGTGCTGTTTGCCCTCAATTGGTCTAGGGCGGTGGAGGGATCTCCGGAGAGATTTCTTAAAACTTTAAAATGGTCCCTGAACTGTCTGCAAACGAAAAGGCAGTGATTGAAAGAGACCTGTTCACTGCCACAGGTACAGAGAAGATTTAGAAATTTGGTTCGCCAATGATTTACCCTTATTCTGGATATCATGGCTAACATATAAGGGGGTACAGAGGGGAAGGTCGGGGGTTTTCCTCCGTGACAGGTTGTTGTCGGCCATCCCCGAGCGATGGCAGTGGCGGTGAAGTCTGCCTTCCAGGTCTCCCAGATGGCTCTGTTGATCTTGTGCAGGGCGTCGCTGACCGTGAATTTGATGGAAATCATGTCCTCTTCAGGCGCCAGGGCGCCCTTCTTGGCTGCCCCATCCGCCTTTTCATTACCGTGCAACCCCACATGTGAGGGAACCCATTGATATCTTATCTGAATATCTTTGTTGGAGGCCTCAGCAGTGAGGTGCAGTATTTCTTGCAAAATGTCTGGTTGCGAGTCGCATTGACAGCTCTGAAGTGCCTTAAGGCTGGCTCTTGAATCTGAGAGCACGGTGATGCAAGCTGGCGGATGGGGAAGAGCGAGAACTATTTTAATGGCTTCCCGAATGGCGATTAATTCGGCCGAGAAGATGGAGGTGGGGGGAAGCTTCACGGAGATGGACTCTTGTGTGTTTTCCAAGAATATCCCTGCGCCTGTGCGGCCATCCTCAAGCACAGAGCCATCTGTGTAGACAAGGAAGTCCTCCTTGTACTCCGTCCTTATCATCTCCCTCACATGTGCTAGGAGAAGATGCGGACCGTCTTGGCATCTCAATCCCGGAATTTCTGAGACAACTGTTGGTGGTTTGAGTACCCAGGGGTGAAAGAGATCCACCTGACACTGGGTAACAAGTTGTCTCGCATCGGGAGGAACCCCGGCTTTTATGCAGAGGTCCTTGACAGAGCCAGGCAGACCTTGAATGTGCGTCGTCTGTGAGACCGGCAACCAATCCTCCCGGAGTTCCTCATCCGTAGAATTTGCAACTTTAGCACTGGTGAACAAGTATTTGCAGGCATCTTTCTTCAGTTGATACCAAAGAGGAAGAACACCTGCTTCATTATACACTTGTTCATGTGGAACTGATGCTGGCAAACCGAGACCCAGGCGGAGCGCTTGGCACTCCACTCTGGCTAATCTACACACTACCCCCGGGGGAAGATCGTGCATGGCAGGAGATCCGAAGAGGAGCCGGGAGCGTACCAGACTCTTGACCATGGATATCAGTGTTTCCCTCCTTTGACCCCAGGGCTCTCGGCGGATGACTCGGACGAGGTTTAGGGCTCGTCTGGCGTTTATTATGACCTGATTTATGTGGCTAGTCCATTTTCCGTCTCTCTGGAAGATGACCCCCAAATATCGAACTGCCTTAGCTGGGTATATGGGAGTTCCGTCCACTGTGATGTAATTCCAGTCAGGGTAGTCTCCTCTGTTGTAACCTATGCCGTGGACTGGCATGTAAACAGTCTTTGATGCGGAGAGCATGAAGCCCAGGTCGGTCAGTTGGGTCATTACCAGGTCAACCTGTCTCTGAAAGAGACGGAGTTCTGACTTGTGCTGGTCAGAATCCTTTTTGGGCCGCCTGTGCCTAGTTTTCCTCCATAATGCTATGTCATCAGCATAGGCTGTGACGACAGTGTCCTTTCTCACTCCTTTTCCTACATCCCCAAGGAGCAATGTGAAGAGAAGCAGGGCAACTACAGAGCCCTGGGGGACTCCCATATCAATGGTTGACGATCGGCTGAGGTGTCCTTTCCAGCGTACAACCATGGATCGACCTGAAAGGAAGGACTGCACAAATTTGTACAGTCCCGGCGAAACTCCAATAGACTTGAGTTTAGATAGCAGTTTACCGTGCCAGACGGTATCAAAAGCTTTGGCAATATCTAAAAAGCACGTCTGTAGAATCCGTCTCTGTCTTTGGGCCCTACGTATATGTTCGGAGAGTCGCACGATGTGGTCAGTGATGCTTCTCCCTTTTCTAAATCCGGCTTGAAGTTTTGGGAGGGCTTCCTTATCTTCCACCTGGGACTTCAGTCGATTCAATACTATTCTCTCATAGAGCTTTCCTACGTGGGAGGTGAGAGAGACAGGCCTGTAGTTGGTTACGCTTTTCCTGCTTTTGTTTGCCTTGGGAATTGGTACCACAATAGCGTGCTTCCAGGCGCTAGGAACAACGCCTTGCCTCCAGCATTTGTTATATAATCTTAGCAGATTCATTTGCATGGAAAGCGGCAGTTGCTGTAGGAGAGGGTATGTGACCTTATCTGCTCCAGGCGACTTCTTGTTTGTCCGGGTTGCCCTGAGTGCCCAGCGCAATTCTTGTAGGGTTAGGCTCGAGTCTTCCCCTTTCGGTGGAGAAAGATCCATTCGGGATTCTTGTTCGCGACGGAGGCGCAGTTGTGCTTCGGGGAGGCTGGCCATGGTACTTGCACTGGCAAAGTGGTGGAGAAAGCTTTCAGCCTTCTCCTCAGGAGTGCACAGGATCGTACCGTCTGGGGCTGTAAGGTCATTATCCGGTGGGTTATATCGGCTCTTTAGGATCTTGACCTTTTTCCAAGCTGCGCTTAGGTCCAAAGTGTTGTCCTTGCTATCCATCCAGTATGCAAGCTTTGCTTGGGCTATGGTCCTCTTGCAACGCGAATTTGTTGTCTTCATCTCGATGAAGGCTTCTTCCGACCCTTCTCTCTTGTACCGATGGTAGGCCAACCTTTTGTTGTGGACAGCAATCTTGCAGTCCTCCGTCCACCAAGGGTGGCCACGCCTTCCCTGACCTATGCTGACGAAGGGGATTGCGTGTCTAGCTGCTGCCAGAACTATGCCGGTGAACTGCTGATTTAAGCTGTCCACAGAGTTGTCGAGGTCTAGGATAATGTCATCGTTGTTCAAGAACTCTTTGTATGCAGTCCAGTTTGCCTTTTGAAGGTTAAGGTTTCCTTGCAGTGGAGGCAGGTGGACTACAGGTGAGAGGTGTATGGAGACGCAGATAGGGAGATGATCTGAAGACAAAGGGTCCCCAAGTGTGAACCAGTCCGTGGCTCCCGCTAGGTTTGAGGATACGAAAGATAAGTCGATGGCTGACTTACTGTGCCCTACCACGTCTGGAACTCTGGTGTGGGTGCCATCGTTGAGGAGGACCATATCCACGGAGTCTAACTGTGAGGCGAGTTCAGGAGAGGAATGGGGATATTCGTCTTCCCATAGGGCGTCGCGACGATTAAAATCCCCTACCACTACCCAGTTGTCAGTGAAGGCTCCAAGCCATTCAAAGTGCCTAGTCGTTTCTGGATTGTAATAATTTAGGATGTTAATGGTCTGGTCTTCTTTCACCTTGACAGAAGAGACCGTACCATATCCTGCCTCCAGTGGAGGTCCAGGCAAGGTTCCGACTTGGGCGGCTAATCCTAGGGAGACATACGTGGCTACCTTTGCTTCGCCTGAATCATCGGTCCCATAGAAGGGAGGGTAGTGGTAGCCTGGCAGAGTTGGTAGATGGAGAGGGCGTTTCCGAAGTGATTGTAGTGCAATTACCTCGTAGTGGTGTTTGGCGAGATGCTGCACTAGTTGATCCCAGGCAGTGTTTATTGCCCGACAGTTCCATTGCATAATTCTAAGCACAGCCATGATTTCCAATTTCCATGATTGTACTAAGAATCACGAAGATTCCGTCTAGAAGCCGAGCTGCCTGTGGGTTGGAACGAGCTAGATCTTTTTGTATTGTTTCGACTGTGGCTTTCAGGCTCTCGGTGGAGCTTGAGAGGGGGGTGGAGGGCGCTGGGAGTAAGGCTGCTCTGTCGTGTGAGAGTGCCCTTATTTCTTTTTCCACTATGGGAGGAGACGTCTCAGGAGGAAGGTTCGTGTTGGTGGGGAAGGATCCCTCGGGGTGGGGGGAGATGATCTGGCCTGTCTTTCTTCTCCTTATCTTACGTTTCTTAATCCTCTTCTTGTCTTCCATTTCCGTGGTAGTGGTCGTCGGGGGTTTGGCAGGCGGCGTTTCTTTGGGGGCACAGACTTCCTCACTTGTTGGTGGAGGCTCAGTGCCAGGTGATTTAACCGCCTGGGTTGGGGGTGCGTTTTCTAAAAGGTGTTTAGGGGACCTGGGCGCTGTCCCAAAGTCCCTCTCCTTTGCCCACTCTTCTTTAAGGTGGGTAGTCCATCGCTCCCTGGCAGCAGCTAGCGCTTCCGAGAAGGTGACATATCTCTGGTTTTTTATCTCATGCGCTATCCTCCTAATAGTCACTTCTGGGCATCCGTGATAAGCAGCAGAGTGATTTCCACAGCAATTTACACAGAGAAATTGCTGCTCTCTGCAGTCCTGGGTAGGATGTCCTTTGCTGCATTTAGCGCACCGAGGTGCCTTGCGTCGGCACTCCTTCCTAGAGTGCCCCAGGAGTTGACACTTTGTGCATCTTTTTACTGGAGCGACGTAGGGGACAACTTGGTGTAAGGTATATCCTAATCTGACAGTGGAGGGAAGGGTGTCAGCAAGAAATGCCACTCTTACTGACCCTGTTGGTACGCCCTCCTTTGACATGAGCCTCTTGATATCATCGACGGGAAGATCTTGGGTCTCCAGGTCTCTCTTGAGCAAGCTCTCCGCGTCGTCATCGATGGGGACTCCCTTCACTACTCCCACGACGATTGTCTTGGGGATTCTGGTAATTATCTCGATTTTTTGGCGGTCCGTTCTTAGGACTGGGGTGCGTAGGAGCAGACCCTGCTGTTTTGCCGATGAGCAGCTAATCAGCCATTCTCCAGAGGGAGTTTGTCGAATTCCTTCGACTGGGCCCACAGTCTCCTTGATCAGCTGTGCTTGCCTCCAGGACCCCAGCTTTAGGAATCGGGCCGGATTCTCCGTGGGTTTGATTATCACTGGGAACTTCGACGGGCTATGTGAGGGTTGGGTTTTTTTGGGACGATGGCGGCGATTGTTGACAATCTGCCATCCTCCCTCCTTTGGCTTACAGTTTGACGCGGCGACAGTGGCATATGTCAAACTGGTCGACTGACCTTCCTTGTCTGCCTCTTTTAAGGCATTTGAGGGTGTAGGTGCGTCTGTTGGAGTTGATGGAGTGGGATGCTTGTCCATGGAAACTGCGTCAGGAAGGCTGTGTTCCGAAGTTTGGGCAGTGTCCATTTGCATTTCTTCAGGGGGATCCGGTCAGCAGTTTTGTGAAAGGGGTCTTCCATCCGCTGAGCACTTTCATTGGAGTAGGTGACTTTTAGTCTTTTTTTGCCGATGAGGTTCATCAGGGTCTTCATCATCTTCTTCGTCCTCGCTGGAGGAGAAGATGCTCTTGCGTTGAAAAGATTCTTCCATGTTCGTGTGTCCGGAATGGACTGGACGAACTTGTTGATCTGGATGTTGACACTCCGAGATCGTGATGAAAACAATGTGTTGTATCTGTGCACGTTTGCAAGTTGAGATACATATGCTTGAGATTAAATAAGGGGAAAGGATGGAACTGGGAGAGAAAAGGAGAAGGGGAAGGGAAGGAAGAGGAGGAGGAGGAGGAGGAGGAGAGGAGGAGGAGAAGGGGTGGTTGAACACTGGGAAAGGTTGAGAATCCTGGACCCAAACGTCCGTGGGCGAAATGTTCACAAAGGGTGGTTTAATTTTTTTTTTTTTTTTTTTTTTTTTTTTTTTTTTGCTGGCCATGGGTATTAGGGGAACTATGTGGGGCGAGATGTTAGACGTGCTCCTGTTTTGTTCAATAGTGTTCGTTACTTGAATGATCGCTGCTTCTAAACACTTCCTGCGGATTTTGTCTGGTTCTCGTATCAGCAGCTCTGCATTCTTCTAGTCCATAAGAGTAGTAATAGGCTTTTTCCTTAGGGCATTTAGGATATGCAGTGCAAAATACTTAGAACATTTCCAGAATTTCTTTTGGATAATTCCAGACAGCAGGCCGCTAAGATTCGGGAAAGCCGTAGGCAGCAGGACAGCACAAGAATACGTCTCGTGTTGCCAATCAGTGACGTTGCCACCAACCCGACACATATTTTAAGAACCACCAACTTCAAACTAGTATTCCAGACAAGCAGGACGATAAAAGACATCACGAAGACGAAAATATACAACAACCAAACACAGGGCACCAAAGCTGTTGTTTATCGTATTCCGTGTTCAGGATGTGATAAAGTTTACATCGGAGAAACGTCACGCGACCTGAATACACGAATACGTGAACACCATTACGACGTCAGGCATGATGTCACCACCAATGCATGTGTGACGCATAGAAACAAGGAAAGCCATCTTATGGACTGGAAGAATGCAGACAAAATCCACAGGAAGTGTTTAGAAGCAGCGATCATTCAAGGAACGAACACTATTGAACAAAACAGGGGTATGTTTAACATCTCGCCCCACATAGTTCCCCTAATACCCATGGCCAGCAGTTTTTTTTTTTTTTTTTTTTTTTTTTTAAATTTAAACCACCCCTTGTGAACATTTCGCCCACGGACGTTTGGGCCAGGATTCTCAACCTTTCCCAGTGTTCAACCCCCCCCCTTCTCCTCCTCCTCTCCTCCTCCTCTTCCTCCCCCCCCCCTTCTCCTTTTCTCTCCCCGTTCCTTCCTTTCCCCTTATTTATTCTCAAGCATATGTATCTCAACTTGTACTTGAAAAAGCTGTAATAAGCGAAACGTCGTACAAATAAAGGCTCCGTCCTCATATGGTGTATTCTCGTCTTTTCTATTTACGCGTGAGGAAACAAGGAGGGAGGGTCGCCGTGCAAACGAAGTGGTGGGGGTAAACAAGCTTAGGCCGCCCGGGCTTTGTTGTGGATGTGCCATGTCTTGCTGTATTGCTTCTAACTCGGAGCTAAGGCAAAAGGGGAGCAAAACAGTGTTAGATGGGTGTGGGATGGGTGGGCGTTGGGTGCCTGGCTTGGATGGCTACTTTCCTTGTAAGGGGAAATCAGTTTATTGGTATATACTGTATATAGATAGATAGAAGACGATGAACACCGAATTACCTGCATGGGCGTGCTCTCCGATGCAAGTTCAGTAAAACCCACGATGTCACTGAAGTAGATTGTTACGGACTCGTAGGTTTCAGCGGAGACTTGTTTACGCTGTTTGAGCTGCTGGGCCACAGAGGGTGGTAACATCTGGTAGAGAAGCTTGTCTGAGCGCTTCTTTTCATACCGTAACTCATAAGTCTTATACTGGAGAGTTTCCGTGAATGCCTAAACAAAGAAGAGATAATAAAAGTAAAAGATAACATCGGTCTTATTACTATAATAAGCAACAATAACAAAAAATTACATATAGGAAAACATGAGGACAAATAATAGTTATTATAAAATAGAATTATGAATGAATATAAATGATAATAATAATATCAGTGGTA
>NC_134807.1:36615162-36622662 GCF_046742065.1 Oratosquilla oratoria | reverse complement strand
TTTTAATTCATTATAAAATTCAATACCAATTTCTTCCATCAATATATAGTAATGATCTTTTACTGGTCCAGTCTAATGGTGTGGCTAACTGTTCGTATGTATCTCCGTCATTTAATAAGTCGAAAATTTTACTTTCATAGTCTGAATTGACTCCTAACCTTAACACTTCTAGTTCATGAACTAGAAGTGTTAGGGTAAGTAGTCAACAAAACAAACTAAAAACAATGCATTAGATTATATTGTAGAGTTTGATAAGTTCTTGGCCTCTAACGATTATGATAAAGATTTACTTTATCTGTGCCAGGGGTATGCTGCAGGAAGTCAGTGTCTTCCTGACTTTCTAAATGCAGTTGGACTTGTAAACCACAAAGGACAATAAACCTACTTCAGTACTGCACCAGTTGTAAAACTGTAGTCACTATATATTGATGGAAGAAATTGGTATCGAATTTTATAATGAATTAAAAACAAAAATATGAAAGTTTGTATATTGTTTGTGTATAATTGCTGTAATAAATTTCAATATAACAAAAAAAATCCTGTATTATTGCTGTAATAAACTTCAATATAACTAAAAAAAATCCTGTATGTTATGTTATCAGGTTTGTATATAGTTTGTATATTATTGCTGTAATAAACTTCAATATACTTAAAATAATCCTTTGGTGAGTAAATGTCCTATTTTTCACTTGTTCGATGAGCAACTGTCCGGTGAGCAATTGTCCGGTGAGCAACTGTCCGTACACGTGAATTTGCTGATCTCAAACACTATTTTCATTCTTTTCTCATTTCTTTATTTTCCAGTATTTTAAAATGAAATTTTAGTATATTGTTCTTTGAAACCTTACCTGTCCAATGATATCAAATGTTTTGAAAAAGTCTCATGTTGAGGTGGGTGTTTTTGATTAAATATACGAGGCCATTTTTGCGCATTTTAATATGCACAAAAAAGGGCTAAGTATATCTGTTCAAAAATAACCAGTTAAATGTCATATCTTTCATTGGAAAGAAAAGGTTGTAAAGAATAATATACTAAACTTCCACTAAAAAAAATCAAAATCTAAAGAGATGGTATTAGAAATACTTTGAGAAATAATATCAGCAAAATTCAAAATGGACATTTAAAATGCACAAAAAAAAAGGCTAAGTATATCTGATAGAAAATATCCAACTAAATGTAGAATTTTTTAAAAGCATTTTATACTACTGAAAAATTAAGGTTATAAAGAATAATATACTAGACTTTCACTAAAAAATCAAAATCTAAAGAGATGGTATTAGAAAGACTGGGAAATAATATCAGCAAAATTCAGAATGGACATTTAAAATACACAAAAAAGGCTAAGTATATCTGATAAAAAATAACCAATTAAATGTAGATTTTTTTTTAAAAACATTTTATACTACTGGAAAACTAAGGTTATAAAGAATAATATGCTGAGTATATCTGATCAAAAATCATCAATTAAATGTATATATTTTTTTTAACATTTTATACTACTGGAAAATTAAGGCTATAAAGAATAATATAAAATGCGAAAAAACGGCCTCGTATATTTCATCAAAAACACCCACTTTTTCAAAACGTTTGATACCATTGGAAAGGTAAGGTTTTAAGTAATATAATACTTAAATTTCATTTCAAAAACTACAGAGATGGTATTAGAAATACTTTGGGAAAAAAGATCAGCAAAATTCAGTGGCCGCTTTAGTGCGCTAAAAACGGCTTCGTATATATGTTAAAAAATAACTATCTAGACATGGGACTTTTTCAAAACGTTTGATACCATTGGAAAGGTAAGGTTTTAAGTAATACAATACTTAAATTTCATTTCAAAAACTAAAGAGATGGTATTAGAAATACATACATACATATACCAAGGCTTTTTCCCCCTTTCAAGGGAGGTAGCCAAAAAGGGAAAGGCATAAAAACACTCCCACCCATTTCATCCCTAAATACACTCCACACCCCTCCCACCCTCCCTCTCATCTGAGCACCTCCTGGATGACGGGTCATCCCTGCACCCTGCCCACCGCCCTGGGTCAGAAGCAGTGTCGCAAGACACAGCACATCCACAGCAAGGCCGCTTCATTTAATCGGCGACCCCCCCTCTCCGTCCCCCCTTGCATATAAGGAGAGGACGGGGAGAAATCCCTTCGGGCTGCATCAAAATTTACTCACACATACTACCTCACCCCCACCCCCCCGCCCATTCCTCCTCATGCAATCACAACATCATCCATATACAACCATTCTCCACTCACCTCTTTCTTCCATCCTCTCCCTTCCTTCCTCAACAGACATTCCCCTCTTCCCCAAAGCCCCCTTCACCCCATCCATCCACCTCATCCTAGGACGTCCCCTCATGTTCACTCCCTCCACATCTGCCTTCCATACCTCTTTTACTAGTCTTTCTTCACTCATTCTTTCCATGTGTCCAAACCATCCTAATATTCTTTCATCAACCCTATCTCCCAAATCCTTTTTCACCCCTGTTCTCCTTCTCACTTCCTCATTTCTTACTCTATCCAGCCTAGTAACCCCCACCATACTTCTCAGACACCTCATCTCAAACACATTCAAACTCCTTCTCTCTTCTTCTCTTATGTTCCACGTTTCTGCCCCATACAGTGCTGTTGGCACAATCACTCCTTCATACAGTCTCCTCTTCGCATCCATTCCCAAATGTCTATTCCTCATTACACTCTTTAATCCACCAAGGCATTTACTCGCTTCTCTCAATCTACATTCTACCTCCACCTTCACTCCACCTTTTCCTGCTACACTTGCACCCAAGTGTCTAAAACTATCCACTTCCTCCAGTCGCTCTCCCTTAATGTTCACTTCCAGTCTACTGCCACTTTCACCCCTTGTACATCTCATCACCTTACTTTTAACCACATTTATCTTTAGCTTTCTTCTATCACATACTCTCCCAAACTCTGCCACCAGCTTCCTCAATCCCTCCTCTGACCCTGCCACAAGCGCAGTGTCGTCTGCAAACAACAGCTGGCTCACCTCGCACTTTTCTCCATTTTCTTTAACCATCTCCAATCCCTGACCCACTACCCTAGCATTCACCTCTCGCACCACCCCATCCATGTATAAGTTGAACAGCCAGGGCGACATAACGCATCCTTGACGAAGTCCCACCTTTACTTCAAACCACTCACTCTCTCCATTTCTAATCCTGACACAAGCTCTACTACTCTCATAAAAACTCTTGACAGCTCCCAAAAGCTTTCCTCATATCCCATAAATCTGCATAACCTCCCACAGTGCCTTTCTGTCTACCCTATCATAAGCCTTTTCCAGATCCATAAAAGCCCAAAAAACATCCTTCCCCTTTCCTATAGCTTTCTCACATATCTGTCTTACCACAAAGATCTGATCTACACAACCTCTACCTGTCCTAAATCCACACTGTTCCTCACCAATTACTCCTTCTGTTCCTCTCCTAATCCTCTCAATTAAGATCCTCCCATAAGCCTTCCCTACTACACTTAACAGGGAAGAAATACTTTGGGAAAAAAGATCAGCAAAATTCAGTGGCCGCTTTAGTGCGCTAAAAACGGCTTCGTATATATGTTAAAAAATAACCACCTAAACATGGAAGTTTTCAAAACGTTTGATACCATTGGAAAGGTAAGGTTTTAAGTAATACAATACTTAAATTTCATTTCAAAAACTACAGAGATGGTATTAGAAATACTTTGGGAAAAAAGATCAGCAAAATTCAGTGGCCGTTTTAGTGCGCTAAAAACGGCTTCGTATATATGTTAAAAAATAACCAATTAAACATGGAACTTTTTCAAAACGTTTGATACCATTGGAAAGGTAAGGTTTTAAGTAATACAATACTTAAATTTTATTTAAAAAACTACAGAGATGGTATTAGAAATACTTTGGGAAAAAAGATCAGCAAAATTCAGTGGCCGTTTTAGTGCGCTAAAAACGGCTTCGTATATATGTTAAAAAATAACCACCTAAACATGAGACTTTTTCAAAACGTTTGATACCATTGGAAAGGTAAGGTTTTAAGTAATATAATACTTAAATTTCATTTCAAAACACCTGGAAATAAAGAAATGAGAAAAGAATGAAAATAGTGTTTGAGATCAGCAAATTCATCAGCAGAATCATCAGCATTTTACACCCACCCAGAAAGAGGATAAATCATTGCATCAAGATGGTAAGAGAGGTAGGATATCCTCTCCCTCTCTTGTCCTTCAGGGTACACTATAATGTCACGCTGGACAGGAGGTGCTCCATCATCACCGACAAATATTGCTGCAATTTCATCATCAGGGCCGGCAATAAATTGCATGGTTATTTTTCTGGGAGGGATATTTTGTAATGTAGCTCTCTGTTGCTCTTCAAGTTCGACAGTTCTCATGTTTTTATATGACCCTACATAAGGATCATCGACCATTCCTTGAGATATTTTTTCGAAAACTGAATATAAGCAATTAGAATTTTGATTAGCATTTGGCCTCAGATTTAATGCTTCATTTGTTTCAATTATATAGAGCTGTCCATATTTTCTTTCTTCATTTTCATTTGGATGTAAATTTGTTGCATAATGATATATTTGTCCTTGCAATCGAAAACAATATGGACCATGTCCTGGAGGTGGCTTTATTTCAGCGCCGAAGGAAGCAAAGGCAAAGGAGGAGTTATAATTCCTAATGTTGTTTCTAAAGTTGCTTGAATCCCTGTCATTTCCTTCGAACAATTTCTTTAGAATGACCGGATGTTCTTGGAGGGGCTCAAGTGATACTTTTCCATTATGACAACAATTCAGAGGCTCTCCCTGAAATCGGAGAGCCTGGCAGTGTTCACAAATAACATTCATTGGCCCAATATAGAATCTATCAGGATTTATAAATTGGACACCATCTGCATTATTTCTCCGTATTTTATTTCTATTTCTCCTATTTTCAAGGTTCATCAGTCGTTCTTCTTCAGTCATGTTGTTTCTTCTAACTCTTATCTGTTGTCTGTTGATGCTTCGTTGCGATTGTCTTTCTTCTTCATCCATTGCATCTCTTCTTGTTCGCATCTGTTCTCTTGCTTGAGTGTTATGCAGTTCTCTTTCTTCTTCATTCATTGGCCCAATATAGAATCTATCAGGATTTATAAATTGGACACCATCTGCATTATTTCTCCGTATTTTATTTCTATTTCTCATATTTTCAAGGTTCATCAGTCATTCTTCTTCAGTTATGTTGTTTCTTCTAACTCTCATCTGTTGTCTGTTGATGCTTCGTTGCGATTGTCTTTCTTCTTCATCCATTGCATCTCTTCTTGTTCGCATCTGTTCTCTTGCTTGAGTGTTATGCAGTTCTCTTTCTTCTTCATTCATTTCATTTATTCTTGCTCACATTCGTTCTCTTGCTTGAGTGTTATGCAGTTCTCTTTCTTTTTCATTCATTTAATTTATTCTTGCAGGCATCCGTTCTCTTGCTTGAGTGTTATGCAATTCTCTTTCTTCTTCATTCATTTGATTTAGTCTTCCTTGCATTAGTTCTCTACTACGATTATTAAATGCATTTCTCTCCTCTTCGCTCATTTGATTCCTCGTTCTTCGCATTTGTTCCCTATTTCTATTTCGTTGGGCTTGTCTTTCATCCTCTCTGAACTGCTCCCGTCTCCTTCTTTGTCGTTCCCTGGCTGCCTCTCTTCGCTGCCTTCTTCGTTCGTCCATACTGAAGGTAAACAAATAAGGAACAATTAATAACCGTCAGACTTTTTCCTCAATTCGATCGATCGACTAATTCCGATTTCGACGACATATGTTGGATTATTATATCTCCTCGCATCAGGGCCGGCAATAAATTGCATGGTTATTTTTCTGGGAGGGATATTTTGTAATGTAGCTCTCTGTTGCTCTTCAAGTTCGACAGTTCTCATGTTTTTATATGCCCCTACATAAAGATTATCGACCATTGCTTGAGATATTTTTTCGAAAACTGAATATAAGCAATTAGAATTTTGATTAGCATTTGACCTCAGATTTAATACTTCATTTGTTTCAATTATATAAAGCTGTCCATATTTTCTTTCTTCATTTTCATTTGATCTTCGAGACCTTCTAGAATTTCGAGACCTTCCAGAACTTCGAGATCTTCCAGAACTTCGAGACCTTCCAGACCTTCAAGAACTTCGGCACTTTCGAGAACTTTGGCACTTTCGAGAACTTCGGCACCTTCGAGAGCTTCGGCACCTTCGAGAACTTCGGCACCTTCGAGAACTTCGGCACCTTCGACAACTTCGAGAACTTCGGCACCTTCGAGAACTTTGACACCTTCGAAAAACTTCGTCAGCTTCGAGAACTTCGACACCATGGAAGGTCGTTGCTTTTTATGTAAGCGTGACACACAAAATAACACACACGCTATCGTATAATAATAATAACTAGCGGAACCCGTGTAAATTACACGAAAGAGAAGGGGGTAAATCATTGCATCGAGATGGCAAGAGAGGTAGGATATCCTATCCCTCTGTTGTCCTTCAGGGTACACTATAATGGCACGCTGGACAGGAGGTGATCAATCATCACCGACAAATATTGCTGCAATTTCATCATTTGTTGGATTATTATCGAGAATTTCGGCAGCTTCGAGAACCTCGACACCATGGAAGGTCGTTGCTTTATATGTAAGCTTGACATACTTTCGAGAACTTCGGCACCTTCGAGAGCTTCGGCACCTTCGAGAGCTTCGGCACTTTCGAGAACTTCGGCACCTTCGAGAACTTCGGCACCTTCGAGAACTTCGGCACCTTCGAGAACTTCGGCGACTTCGAGAACTTCAGCGCCTTCGAGAACTTTGGCACCTTCGAGAATATCGGCACCTTCGAGAACTTCGGCACCTTCGAGAACTTTGGCACCTTCGAGAACTTCGGCACCTTCGACAACTTTGGCGACTTCGAGAACTTCGGCGCCTTCGAGAACTTCGGCGGAACCCGTGTAAATTACACGAAATTATATTTTCAATACTAATTATCTTGTTCCTAACCTATACATGTTTGAATAAAATGTGATAAGATTTGAATTGTATTTTAAAAAATGAGCAATACATGAAACAATTTACAAAACTTCTTTATATACAATATTTCTTGTGAAGGTAATGTAGCTCTCTGTTGCTCTTCAAGTTCGACAGTTCTCATGTTTTTATATGCCCCTACATAAAGATTATATTATCGACCATTGCTTGAGATATTTTTTTCGAAAACTGAATATAAGCAATTAGAATTTTGATTAGCATTTGACCTCAGATTTAATGCTTCATTTGTTTCAATTATATAGAGCTGTCCATATTTTATTTCTTCATTTTCATTTGATCTTCGAGACCTTCCAGAAGTTCGAGACCTTCCAGAACTTCGAGACCTTCCAGACCTTCAAGAACTTCCAGACCTTCAAGAAACTTCGGCACCTTCGAGAACTTCGGCACTTTCGAGAACTTAGGCACCTTCGAGAGCTTCGGCACCTTCGAGAA
>NC_134807.1:36582662-36590162 GCF_046742065.1 Oratosquilla oratoria | reverse complement strand
ATCACTTTACTTTTGCCCACATTTATCTTCAGCTTCCTTCTTTCACACACCTTCTCAAACTCTGTCACTAATTTCCTCAATCCCTCCTCTGATCCTGCTACAAGCGCAGTGTCGTCAGCAAACAACAACTGGCTTATTTCCCACTTTTCTTAATTTTCCTTAACCATCTCCAACCCACTGACCCATTACCCTTGCATTCACCTCTCGCACCACCCCAGCCATGTATAAGTTGAACAGCCAGGGCGACATGACATATCCCTGAAGAAGTCCCACCTTTACCTCAAACCATTCACTCTCTCCATTTCTAATCCTAACACAAGCTCTACTACTCTCGTAAAAACTCTTGACTGCTCATAACAGCTTTCCTACTATCCCATATATCTGCAATACCTCCCACACTGCCATCCTGTCTACCCTGTCGTAAGCCTTTTCCAGATCCATAAAAGCCCCCCAAAAAATCCTTACCTTTTCCTATAGTTTTCTCATATATCTGTCTTAACACAAAAATATGATCTACACAACCCCTAACTGTCCTAAAACCACACTGTTTCTCACCAATTACTCCCTCTGTTCCTCTCCTAATCCTCTCAATCAAGGCCCTCCCATAAGCCTTCCCTACTACATTCAACAAGCTGATCCTTCTAAAACTACTACACTCACACTTGTCCCCCTTTCCCTTGTAAAGTGGAACTATACAGCCACTCCTCCAGTCCTCCGGTACTCTACCCTCTCTGAAACAAACTTTAAATAACCTCACCAGCCTATCCACCATAACTGTACCTCCTTTCTTCAGACATTCTGTATGGCATTCATCCAGACCAGGTGCCTTACCTGCTCTCATCACCTTAACAGCTGCTTTCACTTTACCTTTCCCTATTTCTCCTCCATTTTCCTCACTCATCACGGTCATTTTCTTAGCACTTCCTACTTTAACTACCTTTCCTTCCCTATCCTCCTTCCCATTTAGCAACACCCTAAAATATTCTGCCCACCTTCCTCTCCTTTTCTTCCATTATCATTTCTCCATCTGCACCTTTTACCTTCTCCTCTCTACTTGATTCGCCTCTTCCTCTTTTAAATTCTTTCCAAAGCATCCTTTTATTACTTTCAAAATTTTCTGTCATACTCTTACCCCATTTCACATCTGCTCTCTTCTTTGCTTCCTTTATCTTATGTTTAACTTCCCTTCTCTTTACTTTGTACCTTTCATACAATTCCCTCGTCCTAATTTGCAGCCAATCTATGTAAGCCTCCTTCTTTTCTTCTACACCTTTCTTTGCTTCCTCATCCCACCACTCACTACCCTTTCTTCTATTTCCTCCCGCCCTCCTTGTTCCATACACCATTACTGCACACCTTATTACTCCCTCCTTGAACCATCCCCATTCCTTCTCCACTCCTAGTTCTACTCTATCCTTTACTTCCTCCCACTCCTCTCTCAGCTTCTTCTTCTTCTTCTTCTACTTTTCTTTCTCATTTAAGCAGTTCACTCTAATTACCTCCCTAATTTCTGCCCTTTTCCTCTTGCTTCACCTATTCTCCACTCTCAATTTACCTTTCACCAGAAAATGGTCTAATATTCCCCTACTCTCTCTCCTTAGAATATGTGTATATATATATATATATATATATATATATATATATGTATGTATATGTATATGTATATATGTATAATATATTTATATATATATATATATATATATATATATATATATATATATATATATATATATGCTGGTACATTGTGACAAGTTGATGAAGGTGGAAAAAGAAGTCACAGGGCTAGTTTCAATTTTCTGAGGTTATTCCTGGCCGGTTTTGCTCTATGTTTCTTCCTCTTAAGAAGCATACAGCGATACCGGCAGGAATAAACTCAGAAACTCGGAACTAGACCCGTGACTTTGTTTTCCACCTTCATCATATATATGTATCTATGTACATGTATGTGTATGTATATATGTATATATTTATATATATACATACATTCGTATATATGTATATATATACATATGTATATGTATACATATATATATATATATATATATATATATATATATATATATACACGCACACGCCGGTCGAAGTAACAACGAAGTTTGGACTCCGGGAATATCTACAATTTTCGTGGATCTCAACGACAAGGCAGTAGCTGTGTTGTATTAATAGGGAAGGGGAAAGCTCGTGGTGTAGTGGGAAGGTGAAGAAAAAGAAAAGGGGAGGGATTACTTAGGAAAATGGAAGGAAGTGGGGTAGGGGACGAATGGGCCAAGGAAGTCAGACGGGATGTCAATAAGAGAGGGCAGACGACAGTGGTGAAATCGAAGAGATTAGTAAAAATGTAAAAATTAGAAATATAGATAAGAGCAGCGCAATGGAAGGTGAAGATAATTATTTCCATGGATTTAATGAAGGAGGAACTGACAACCTCCCCCGACTAGTAAATCTAAAAGAAAAAAATAACGAAACATGGGAGGTTAGGTTTAACCATTTAACGCTAGTTACCCAAAGAGTTGATAAACTGGAAGAACTAAATAAGAAGAATCAAAACCTAACTAAAGAAACAGAAGAATTAAAAAGGCAGTTAAGAGAAGTAAAGGATGAGAATGAGGAATTAAAAAGGAATAATAGAGAGAATAAAGAATTCATAGCAAAAGAGCTAAGGGGCTGGAAAAAAGTACAAGAGAACAATAAAATGAAATTTTGAGGTATAGTGGAACAGCAGATGAAAGGAAAAACTAAGGAAGCAGTCATTAAAGTGATGAGGGAGAAGGAGAATATAGTAAGAGACGTATGGGATAAAAAAAAAGTATAATTATATCAGGGATGGAAGAGAAGTATAATATAAATAGGACTTCAAGAATAAAGGAAGAAAAGGAAAAAAGTAAATAAGATATTAGAAGTAGTTCAAGAAGATGAACCAGAAACAGGGAAAGAAATAGAAGAAATGTATAGACTAGGGAAATACAATACAGATAAGACCAGACCAATTAAGGATAAATTCAGATCACAAACAACAGCAGAGAATATCTTAGCAAACACAGGGAAAGTAGCAGACAGTGATCAATATAAACAGGTATGGATAAAAAGAGAAATGAAATAAAGAGGAAAGAGAGGAGAAAAAAACAAAAAGACTATAAGCTAAGGAAAAAACGAGAAAAGAACAGAGTCAGAATAAGAGAAATTCTATTAGAAAGTATTGAATATGAAAATAAGGAAATGGCTCATACCAGAGAAAAACAGAAGGGAAACAGAAAACACAATGGAAGTAGCAGAAAATTAAAAGTGTCTTACACAAATCTAGATGGCTCAATAACAGGCTTGAACGAACTGAATGATTACCTGAAGGAAAAAGAACCGGACATAATGGGAATTGTAGAGACAAAATTGAAAGGTCCACTACCACCCAACAATATAGGATATGGTGCATATGATTATTGGATTAGAAACAGAGAGGTAAAGGAATGGGGTGGAGTTATGCTCCTGACTAAGAAGGATGTAAATGTGAGGAATGTCACATATGGAAAGAATAGAGTAGATATGATTATGATGGAAGTGGAAGACAAGGATGGGAAGAGCAGGAAATTTGTAGTAAATTATGTGCCTCCTAAAACGGTTACGTGGGAATAGAAAGAACACAAAAATATGTTAGAAGACACAAGGATAACACTAAATAAGATCGTGGAAGATGGAGGAAGAATTGGTATAATGGGTGACTTTAATTGTAAAGAAATCTGCTGGGAAGAGATGACAGTGAAGGGTGGAGACGACCTATGGGGAAATGTACTACTTGATATGATTATAGAACATGCAATGACGCAATGGATACAAGAGAATACTAGGTACAGAAATGAGGAAAAACCATCAAGACTGGACCTAATAATCACATCAGAACCCAAAATAGTGAACAAAATTGAATATAAGACACCAATAAGAAAAAAATTACCACATATTGGTTGAACTGGAACTAAATGAGAAAAAATACATAAAAATGAACAATATAGCAAGGGAAGATTGATGATTTTTTTTCTTTTTTATAAAATAAGATTTTTTTTTTTTTAACCAGACTGGGAAAAATACACAAGGAGGAAACAATAGTAGAAGAGAAATGAAATATTTTGACAAAAATTTATAAAAAAAAAAAGGAATGGAAAAGTATGTTCCAAGACAAAAGCAAGAAAAAGAATATGTAAAGTGTTGGTATAACAAAAGATTTAGGGAGTTAAAAGACAAAAGGGATAAAGCATGGATAAAATGGAAAAATACAAAAGACCTGAAAAATGGAAAATACATACTAGTTATAGAAATGAATATGTACAAGTGTGCAGAGAAGAAAAGAGAAAATACAAAAAAGATGTCATAGAAAAATGTAAAGATCAACCAAAACTATTTTACAGATTTGTAAACAACAAACTGAAAAACAAACAAGAATTAGAGAAACTACGACAAGGAGTTGAATACACAGAGGATATAGAAATGTAGTGTTCTATTTAAATTCAAAACAGTATTCTGTTACTGTACTCCAAAGGTAGGAGATATAGTAAGCAGAGTAAGCTTCGTGTATTTAGTTTACTAGAGACCGCTTTGTTTTGTTGTTGTTGATTTGTATTTTCTCTTTGCTGTTTGTATTGCTAAAGGAGGAGCAAAACGGCTTGTGAAGGTTGTGTGAACCTGGAGGTCCGTCTCAGGATGTTTGAGGAGGAAATTCGTCTTCTCAGGAGTGCGCTCCGTGAGAAGAGTGAACCCTCCCCACAACCCAAAGAGTGTTCCACTTCTTCCTCTGTTCTGTTGTACGTTAAAAACAATGTTCATGCTTGTGTTTTAGAGAAAGTGAAACAGGATGCATATTATAGTTTGTGGGTTGAGTTAACTCAAACAAATGGATAAAAAATTAATGTAGGTGTAATATATAGGCCAAAGACATTATCATTAGCAGACGACAAACTGTTATTTCAAGAACTGTCTAGTTTCTGCAACCGGGATTTATTAATAATGGGTGATTTCAATTTTACTGACATTGATTGGATGACCCTTGAACATGGCCATATAGGTAGTCGCTTGATTGATTTTCTTGGTGACAATTACTTAATTCAGCATGTAAAAGAGCCCACAAGATATTGAAACTTACTCGATCTATTGATCACTAGCCGCGAAAGCATGGTAACTGATGTAGAAGTCGGTGAAACTATTGAAAACACCGATCACAACTTAGTTAGATTCAAACTCCTAAAAAAAAAAGAAAAAAAAAAAGAGAAATGATACTTGTGTTTCTAAGATACCTGATTTCAGTAAAGCTCAGTTCATAGGACTACGTCAGGAGTTTCAGCTTACAGATTGGGAGGCAAAATTAAACGAAAGACCTGTAGATCAGATGTGGGAAATATTTCAAAATACGCTCACTAAGATGATTCATACTTACATTCTTTTTAAGGACAGACGTCCCCCAAATCAGGATCTCCCAAAAAGGCTCGACAAAGAAACCGAAAAAAAAAATATTGCTAAAAAGAGACAGTCTTATAAGAAATATAAGTGTTCGGGTGCATCTAATGACTATGAAAGTTATGTATCAATACAGAGATATTTAAAAAAAGACAATAAGAAAAAGAAAGCGACAATACGAAATGAACATCGCTGATAAATCCAAAAAGAATCCCAAAGAATTCTATAGTTACATTAGAGATAAAAAGGTTGTTAGGAATCACATTGGTCCACTATTATCTGCTGACGGTCAACTTGAATATTCAAATGTAGGAATGTGTAATATCTTAAACAATTATTTTAGCTCGATATTCGTAAACGAAACACCTCAAAGTGAACTCCAAACTGAAACCTGTGAAAAGTTTAGGGTAAACTTACTCACTACGGTAAATATAACAAAAGAAAAAATTAAAAGATGTATAGATAAACTCAAAGTTAATAAAACACCAGGGCCTGACGGTTGGCATCCAAGAATCTTAAAGGAAATTAAAAATGAGATTGTTGTTTCATTAGAAATTATTTTCAAGAAATCCATCATATCCGGAGATGCCCCAAGTGAATGGAAGCTAGCTAACGTTAATCCCATATTCAAAAAAGGTGACAAAAAGAAACCAAATAACTATAGGCCTAATAGTTTGACTTCTATCGTAGGAAAAATAATGGAAACTATCATCAGAGATGCTATCGAACATCATTTAGAAAGTAACCGTTTGATAAATGATAGCCAGCATGGTTTTAGACGGAAACATTCTTGCGTGACTAACTTACTCGAATTCTACAACACAGTTATCTCGAAATATGACAAAAGAAACAATATAGATTTAATATATCTAGACTTTGCAAAAGCTTTTGATACCGTCCCACACGAAAAACTACTTACTAAATTAGCTCTACATGGAATAAGTGGTAGCCTATTAAGTTGGACTAGTAATTGGTTGAATGGTCAAAAACACAGAGTTGTTTTAAATGGAAAAACTTCTGGATGGAAAAATGTTACAAGTGAAGTTCCTCAGGGTTCCGTTCTTGGGCCACTTCTATTCATAGTATATATAAATGATATAGACCATGGACTAAAATCTACTGTTTCAAATTTGCTGGTGATACAGAACTGTGCGGAATGGCAAGTGATCACTTAAACTAATTAGATATTCAAGAAGATTTAGAGAAATTACAGCATTGGTCTAAAAAGTGGCTAATGAAATTTAACACAAGTAAATGCAAAGTAATGCACATAGGTAAAAATAACAGTAAGTACGATTACAAGTTATTTGGAAATTCGTTAACAAAAATGGATAGTGAAAACGATCTCGGCGTAATTATCAGTAACGATCTCAAATCATCCAAGCAGTGTATTTCAGCCTCTGAGAAAGCAAATAAGATTCTAGGACTGATTGCGCGAGCTTTTGATTTCAAAAGTCCATCACTCATTAACAAGCTATATAAATCGTTAGTTCGTCCACATTTGGAATATGCTGTTTCCGTATGGTCACCGAATCTCATTAAAGACATTGACAGACTGGAAAAAGTATAACGGCGAGCCACAAAAGTGATTCCAAATATAAAAAATAAATCATACGAGAATTGACTAAAACATATGAATCTGTTTTCCCTAAAAAGCGTAGACTCAGAGGTGACTTGATACAGGTCTTTGAAATTCAAAAGGCAATTGACAACATCAAAAGTGACAAGATTTTCACATTGAATGAGAATCAGACAAGAAACAATGGTCTCAAACTGTCCGGAAATAGATTCAATTTGGAAGTAGGTAGAAACAACTTTGCCAACCGTGTAGTTAATGAATAGAATAAACTTTCTGCACAGGTTGTGTAATGTGGTTCAGTTCGAAGCTTTAAGAATCATTTAGATAAACACCTAAGCAAGGTGCTGTAATGATTATAATCTATTTTATATTATTTGTTTTTGTTTTGTTATCATTTGTCAGTTTGATTTTCATTTATTATTAGTTATATGTCAATTTATTATTATTTACTATTTACCTGTTTGTTTATTATTTAAATATACCTA
>NC_134807.1:36532662-36537662 GCF_046742065.1 Oratosquilla oratoria | reverse complement strand
CATCCTCACAGAACTGCAATTTAACCTTCTTCACATCATCTAAATGGCCTATCAATTCTTTCCTACTTTCCAAGTGTAGGAGATTATATTTATTCCCGCCTGCAGAATCAATTACCCTATATGAGCCTGAGTATCTTGGTGAAAGTTTATTATAGGGTGAATGTAGTTTGACCATGACTAAATCTCCTATTTTTAATTCTAGTTTACGTGCTATTTTGTGTTATTGCTTTTTCATCTCTTTTGAATACTCCTGCATATATTCCCTAACTCTTTGGTGAATATTTTAAAAAGTGTTTATCCTATTTGAGATATGATCATCTATATTATACACATTTTTCTGCTTTGCATTCAAGATTTCATATGGAAGAGTTTTGTCTTCCCAAAAATAATCAAATGAGGTGTTTCACCTGTTGCTATGTTAATTTGGGTGTTCAGTGTACATTTAACACAAGGAATCCAAGTATCCCAAGTTATACTATGAGGACTTATCATACTTCTAAGACATGTAATAAATTTCTTATTTAACCTCTCTACAATTCCATTACTTTGTGGATGATTCACTAAAATGCTTATTTTCTTTATGTTAAATAAACTGCATAATTTTTCCAAGATTTTGTTATTAACTTCAGTTCCATTATCTGAAACTAAGATCTTAGGTGTAGTGAAATTACAGATTATCTGATCATAGATTACTGAAGCAATAGTTTCAGCTTTCTTATTTAGAATGGGTTTAAGATACAAAATCTTGAAAAATAACCAATGGCAACAGATACATATTTATATCCATTCTCAGCCATAGGTAACTGCAATGTATCTATATGAACTCTTTCCCAGGGTTTCTGTAGAATGGGATAGGTAAACATAGGAGCAGATTTTAGTGTATTTCCTTTCACTTTAACACATTTAAAAAAAAATCTGTATAATCATATATGTCTTTCTTCATACCTGGCCAAAAGTGTTTAAGTTGTGCTTGTCTATAAGTTTTATCCTTCCCTGGATGTGAACTACAATCACTATCATGAAGTAACTTCAATATCTCTTTTATAAGAGTTTGTGGTATTACTAGCTGATTTACTGGACCTCTAGAAATAGCTTTCCCACTTACAACTGTTTTTCTATACAAAAGTCCATTAGTCAAATAAAATTCCTCTATCTTATACCCCTTTGGTAGTTTTGGAGGATTTCCTCTTGGGTTCATCAAATATTTGGCTAATGAGTCACATGTCTTACCATCTATCTGTTCTCTTATTAGCATTTCCTCATCTATGGTTACTAACTCCTCTATACTACAAACAAAATTAATCAACCCTGTCATTGGTTGGCTAATGTTTCTAGAAAGTGTATCTGCCGCAACATTTTTTCTACCCGGAATATATTCAAATTTAACTTCATAGCACTGAAGTACCGCAAACCATCTAGCGAGTCTACCCCTAAGATTCTTATATTTAGATAAGTTCTGAATAGCTGTATGATCAGTCCACACTCTGATTGGATATCCCAATATCATATCTCTAAAACTTTCTAATGAATATATCACTGCTAATGTTTCTCTTTCTGTTATAGAGTAGTTTCTCTCTGCGCTATTACAAAGTCTTGATGTGTAAGCTATTGGTTTCAAAGTTCCATTTCTCTCTTGCATAAGTATTCCTCCTAATCCTATGTCAGATGCATCAGTACAAAGAATGAATTCTTTATCATAGTCTGGAAATATTAAAATTGGAGAACTCGTAAGTTTATCTTTCAACTTGTCAAAAGCTTGCTGTTGTGCAGGTCCCCACATGAACTTTGAGCCCTTCCTCAACAAAGAACTTAATGGATTAGCAATGTCAGCATATCGTTGAATAAATTCTCTATAATATCCTGTCAATCCCAAGAAACTTCTAACTTTTTCTACATTGTTTGGAACTGGAAAATTATCTACTGCTTCAACCTTTAAAATTCACTGTACTGAGTCTATGTCTGTCTATCTTATGTCCCAAATAAGTAACACTGTCCTGCAAGAACTTATATTGTTCAAGTTTCACTTTCAACCCTGCTTCAACTAGTCTTGAGAATATCAAATCTAATTTCCTAAAGTGCTCAACCACTGTCTGGGAAACTATTGAAATATCAAAAATCCATCTAGAACTGTATTCATTAACCTCATAAGTTAATGGACTATTACATAACCCAAATGGCATTCAATGAAATCATTATGTCTCGTTGGAGTAGAAAATGCTGTAAACTTTCGTGAGTCTTCATGCAACTCTATTTGCCAAAAAGCAGATTTGATATCTATAGTGCTAAAATATCTATTCTCAGTTCCCAGACTTCTAAGAATGTCCCCTATCACTGGTAATAGTAACTTGTCATGTATGGTGTGCTTATTCAATTTACTATAATCAATAACTGGGTGCATAGTACCATCTGATTTTGGCACTAGAATCAAAGGAAGATTCCACCCAATTTTACTATGTTCAATAATATCCTGTGATAACGTTTCAGTGATCAGTTTTTCTACTATTGCTGATTTAGAATGAGGAACTCTGTAGGTGGGTATATAAATAGGCTGTGTTTCGGGTTTTTATTTAATCTGATGTTTTAAAACAGTTGTTTTGCCTAAGGCGCCCCCCCCGGTAAAGCAACTGCTCTATTGTGCTTTACGAGCAAGGCAACTAAACTTTCATCCAACTCAGAGCAATTAGTAGGTTCTAGTTGATTCTTGCATTTCTTTCCTAGCTTTATTTCTTCCTCAACTGAACAGATTAATGAAATTGGTGATTTCACCTCCGCTGTACTCTCATTTAAAATCTTAATGGGTTTTGTACACACCTGTAAGCATCCTATTAGTGTAACTTTCCTTAAGACTATATCTTTATTCAAAGTATTAATCATTAATATTTCTACCATGTTCTTATTTTACTTATGTAACCGTTAAATAGGTTTGTTGGTTACGTAAGGAGGACTTAATGCGGGCGAGATAAACTCCAAAACGGGAGTTTTCTTCTATTTATTAACAATTGAGGCAAATCTGGTTACATATATGATAAGGTACTAATGGGCCCTGTGGGCAGATTACAATATGTGCCAGGCCTTGACCTAGGGCACAACTGGCTGGCAGCCTGCTCGGTCTGCCTAGCTCTAGCGTCTGGCCGGTAGGCTCTTGACCTACCCAGCTCTGACGACTGGCCGGTAGGCTCTCCGCCTACCTAGCTCTGGCGTACGTGACATGGGTGTTAAAGGTTATGTAAGGGGGTTAGTGGATGGTTGTAAGCAAAGGCGTTAGTCTCGCTATTCTATGCATTGGGGTCAGTTTTATATATGAGGGTTAGTTCTATAATTGGTGGATATTGTTAGGTATATTATATATATGTTAGTTTATGCGTAATATACTAGGGCAGTTATAATAAAAGGACTTTTAATAGGTTAGTCTAGTGACATTGGGTATCTATATCTTGTTTGTCTTGAAATGTGCTGCATTAGGTGTATGTGTGGGAAATGCAAGGTAAGCAAGAGGGGGAGTCTCGCTATGTTGCAAGCATGTGGATCACGTGCGTGGTGGGTGATGGTTAGTAATGGTTACACTTATAAATCCCTGAGTCCAATTTCAAACCTTTTAATCTAATTGATTCTGGGATGGTTAAACTTTTTTTAGTCTACAGTGACTCCTTTCAAATGCACCTCCACCCTGTTAATTGCTCTGAAATGTAATAATGTCGACTTTATTACGCCACCATCCACAATTTGCAAGGCTTCGTTTGTAGTTGATGAATTAGTCATTTCTGGGATTTCTCAAATATCTGAGTTGGATTCACTATACGTGATGGTTTGGACCGCTCGGCCTCGTTATCTAAAGTAAAAATGTAATCTTTCCTATCTATTCCTAGGGATTTTTTGATTCCCGTCACTGGTCTTAAGTCTGGTTGATTTAAAAATGGGATTAACTGTAATTTCACTAAGATCCCTAAGTCAGCAGGACATATGACCATGTTCTCTTTTCTTATAGTTGCAATTCTATCAATGAATCTCCTGGAAAAACATATTCTTCTACAATTATCACTGCAATGTGCAAATGTTCATTTGTATATAAGATAACTTCTAGTTCAACCTTACCTAATGTTTTTAACTGATTTCCAGTTACTCCTTGCAATGAGTAATGGATTGGTTCCAAGATTTTCACTCTTGGTTTCAACTGGTTTAAAAATCTACTAGTTATAACATTAACTACAGATCATGTATCAATAAATATCTGAATAGGTTTATTGAACACTTTACCAGCAATGAGAGGTCCCACAGAAGTCCTTCCAATTGTAATTGTCAGTTTATAACTATCTTTGATGTTGGAGTTTTCTTCCATCCTTCTATCACTTATTCATAACACAATACTGTCTATTTGTATATATATGGGGAGTTCTGTAATATTGGTTTATTCTGTGTCTGGGGGTTTTCCTCTTGTTTCCTGGTGCATACGAAAATTTCTACATTCATGTGTTCTATGCCCTATTTTTTTTATACATACAGAAAGGTGGGTTTCTACACTGATACTCATCATGACCCTCATATTTGCAATTTCTACAAATAATTCTATAATAACAGTCTTGTGCTTTATGTCCCCAAGTATTAAAATTGAAACATATAATTCTAGTATCCCTGGATGGACTTCTAACTTTCTGTCTATGTCCTAATTCTCTTTCGTTATACTCTCTACTAGAGTTCCTAGTTTCTTCCTGTTGTCCCACTGTCATCACATATGAATTTATGTTTCTAGTCTCACTTTACCCTTGAAGAAGATAATCTACCTCCCCTAAATTCATATTTGGCTTGAGATCTTTGTACAACTTTTCTGCCGTTAAATTTTCAGAATTTTTGGTTAATAATCAAGATGTGATTAATTCTATTACCTGAGAAACTTTTATTTTGTCATTAGATCTTTCTATCCAATCTGAATCTTTCATGATAGAATTCATGTCTTTTGAACATCTATCTAATCTAGCTAAGTATTCTGTGTCTGATTTACTTGT
>NC_134807.1:36502662-36510162 GCF_046742065.1 Oratosquilla oratoria | reverse complement strand
AAGCCCAAAAAACATCCTTACACTTTCCTAGAGCTTTTTCACATATCTGTCTTACCACAAAAATCTGATCGACACAACCCCTACCTGTCCTAAACTCACACTCTTCCTCACCAATTACTCCCTCTGTTCCTCTCCTAATCCTCTCAGTCAAGACCCTACCATAAGCCTTCCCAACAACACTCAACAAGCTGATCACTCTGAAACTACTACACTCACACTTGTCCCCCTTTCCCTTGCAAAGTGGAACTATACAGCCACTCCTCCAGTCCTCCAGCACTCTACCCTCTCTTAAACAAACATTAAATAACCTCACCAGCCAGTCCATCATAACTGTACCTCCTTTTTTCAGACATTCTGCATGGCATCCATCCAACCCAGGTGCCTTACCTGCTCTCATCATCTTAACAGCTGCTTACACTTCATTTTTCCCTATTTCTCCTTTATTTTTTCCTCACTCATCGCTTATTTTCTTAGCACTCCCACTGCAACTACTTTCCCTCCCTATCCTCCTTCACATCTAGCAACTCCCTAAAATACTCTGCCCACCTTCCTCTCACTGCCTTCTCTTCCATTACCATCTCTCCATCTGCACCTTTTACCTTTTCCTCTCTACTTGATTCGCCTCCTCTTCCTTTTTTAATTTATTTCCAGAACATATTTTTATTACTTTCAAAAACGTTTTGTCATACTCTTAACCCATTTTACATCTGCTCTCCTCTTTGCCTCTTTTATATTATGCTTCAATTCCTTTCTCTGTACTTGTACCTTTCATACGATTCTATTATCCTAATTTGTAGCCAATCTATGAAAGCCTGCTTCTTCTCTTCTACACCATTCTTTGCTTCCTCATCCCACCATTCACTGCCCTTCCTTCTATTTCCTTCCGGCCTCCTTGTTCCACATACCATCTTTGCACACCTTATGACTCCCTCCTTGAACCATTCCCATTCCTCCTCCACTAATAGTTCTGCTCTATCCTTCACTCCCTCCCACTCCTCTCTCAGCTTCTTCTTATACTCATTCTCTTTTTCATTTAAGCAGTTCACTCTAAGTAATTCCCTACCTTCTGCCCTTTCCCTCTTTCTCCACCTATTCTCCACTCTTAACTTACCTTCCACCAAAAAATGATCTGATATTCCCCCACTCTCTCCCGGTAGAACATGTACATTCTTAACTCTTTCTACCATACTCCTGGTCACCACTATATAGTCCATTAACGCTCTATCTGCTACCCTTCCATCCACCACCCTCTCCCATGTGTACATATCCTTGATTTTCTTCCTAAACACTGTATTTGCTCTCATCAACTCTCTTTCAAGACAGCACCACCATCAACTCTCCACTACGATTTTTACCTGGAACTCCACACTTCCCAATCACTTCGTCTATTGGTTAGTTTCCTACTCTAGCATTAAGGTCTCCCAATACAACTACATTGATATTTCTCCCTAATCCCTCTATGCACTCATTTATATCTACCCAAAAAGCCTCCCTTTCCTCTACGCTCTTCTCGTTACCAGGCCCATACGCACTTATAAAAACCCACATTTCCCTTCCCAGCTTCACCTTCATCCACATCAACCTTGATGAAACCTCCTTCCACTCCACTATACGCTTACCTATCTCTTCACTTACTAATATAACCACCCCTTCTCTCCCTCGCCCCCTCTTCACTTCTGAGAGCCTCCAACTACACGCCCAAACTCACACTCACCCCTCCCTTTCAATTTAATTTCACTCAAAGCCAACACATCCATCATTCTTCTCATAAACATGCTGTCTATCTCTTCCCTTTTACTCTCATCTGTACCACATTCACGCACATTAAAAGACCCAAACCTTAGGGTACTGGTTGGAAAACTCCCAGACCCTCTTATGCCTTTACTTTTATTATTATTATTATTATTATTATTATTATTATTATTATTATTATTATTATTATTATTATTATTATTATTATTATTATTATTATTATTATTATTATTATTATTATTATCATTATCATTATATATATATATATATATATGTATATATATACATATATATGTATATATATATGTATATACATATATATATATATATATGTATGTATATATATTTTAGGAATGTCCCCTGTGGGGCTACAGGTAGCAGGATTCCTAGACTTAACCCCCGTCCCTTTTTTGTCGCCCTTTACGACTCAAGTGGGAAGAATTGGTGGCAACATTCTTTTCCCCCACCACAGGGTAGGCGAAAAAAGGAAATGAATATCTCAGAGAGATGGTACACGACAGTAACAAGGGGTTGAGGGACAGCATAACGTAGGGACAATCGTAGTATAATAAAAGTGTCATCATTTCTCTATGAACAGAGTCTTCCTCTATCATTGACAAAATGATGTGTGGCTCTGGTCCATAGGGGCCCCCCATATAGACCCTAAAGTATCAACTGCGTGCTACTTTGTCACAATAACATGCAGCCAATACCCCAGACGGGTGTATATATACATACATACATATATATATATATATATATATATATATATATATATATATGTGTGTGTGTGTGTGTGTGTGTGTGTGTGTGTGTGTGTGTGTGTGTGTATAAATATATGTATATACATACATATACATATATATGTATATATATATGTATATACATATACATATATATATATATATATATATATATATATATATATATATGTATATATATATATATTTCTTAACAGAAATGTAGTAGCACATTTGTAAATGACACAGGAAACACACAGTCGGAGAAAATAAACTTCGAGTGAAAGAAGATTCTATATTTCGGCTATCAACTGTAGCCCTCTTCAGGAAAGTACATAAGACAGAGGACAAGGGGACTTATAAGCTACAGAAACACAGAAAAGAGAGGGAACGTGGACTGATGGCATTACTCAGACGCGGGGTAAAATGGGGTGACGGAGGAGGGTGAGGATGAGGTGAGGGGGGTTGTAAGCTTCGTACCAGCGAGGCTGTGAGTAGGCTGGTAGGAAGCTTACAACCCCCCTCACCTCATCCTCACCCTCCTCCGCCACCCCATTTTACCCCGCGTCTGAGTAATGCCATCAGTCCACGTTCCCTCTCTTTTCTGTGTTTCTGTAGCTTATAAGTCCCCTTTGTCCTCTGTCTTATGTACTTTCCTGAAGAGGGTTATAGTTGATAGCCGAAATATAGAATCTTCTTTCATTCGAAGTTTATTTTCTCCGACTGTGGGTTTCCTGTGTGTCATATGTATATATATATATATATATATATATATATATATATATATATATATACATATATATATGAGAATTTTGATAATGAACAGCGACATCAATCAGATAATTTTTATGGCCGTAACCCATAGGGCTCAAGCCTACCGCTCTGAGGCTAAGAGGTTGCCGAGACAGTGCCTTAAACCACTCAGCTACTGGAGGTACAAAATTCTCGGAACTCGAAACACTGCTGGTTCCTGAGATTAGGAAAGATCGATGACTGCGACCCCATTTCCTTTTTCACCAGAGAGCCGACCCCAACTCGTAGCAGGGGTTAAGGACCGGAACGAATCACTTTCACGCTTTGGTCATTGTAAATATGTGAGAAATTTGCTAGTGAACAGCGATACCGATCAAATAATTTTATGGAGTAATCCATAGGATTCGAACCTACCATTCTGAGGCCAGGAGGCCCCCGATACGGTGAACACCCACTCAGCTACTGGTTGTTCAAAACTTTTCGAACTCGAAACGCTGTTGGTTCCCGAGATTGAAAAAAAAAAAATCGCTACTACAAGTTGGGGGTCGGCTCTCCGGTGAAATAAAGGAAATGGGGTCGCAGGCATATGTATATGTATATGTATATGTACATGTATATGAATATGTATATGTATATATATGTATATGCATATGTATATGTATATGTATATGTATATGTATATGTATATGCATATGTATATATATATATATATATATATATACTGTATATGTATATGTATATGTATATGTATATGTATATGTATACGTATAAGTATACGCATATGAATATGCACATGCATATGCATATGTATATATATATATATATGTATATGTATATGTATATATATATGTATATGTATATGTATATATACATGTATATGTATATATACATGTATATGTATATGTATATGTACACAGACATGACAGAATTGAATAGATACCAAGAAAAATCCATTTCTGCTCTCACTTAATGCTTATTGTTATTCAAATTTACCCAATATGTTATATTTACCTAAATTTGTGTTTCAGATTGCATACAAGATTAATCAAGCATGCCACGAACCAAAGGAGCAGTAGACCTATCTGAATTTCAACGAGGTCGTATTGTGGGTCAACATGAATGTGGACTTAGTCAACGCAAAATATCTGAAAATCTGTCAATACCTCTTTCTAGTGTTAATAGAGTGATTGTACAACTCACCAGAGAGGGCAAGAAGGGTACAAAATTTCATTCCGGTCGTCCCGGGTCCTCAGAATGAACCTTTACATCTTGTCAAAAGAAATGTCAAAGAGAATCCACGCTGCAAGGCCTCTGACATCGCAGCACAAGCTGATGTCAGTCCGGGAACACCTGTCAGATATCTCCACAAGCTGAGTTACTATGGCAAAGCTGCAAAAAGGAAACCACTCCTTCGTCCAGCCAATATCAAGCGCAGAAATGATTGGGCTGTTGAGATGGTGGAGAGACCTGTGGCCTTTTGGATCACTCATTTTCTGTGATAAGTCACGATTCGCATTATTTTCTGACGGTGGAAGAGTGTGAGTCTGAAGACTCTGTAGTCAAGAGTTTAACCTCAAAAGACTGCAGCCAACAATGAATCATGGGGGTATTTCAATAATGGTGTGGGGTGCAATTTAGAGTGATCGTCGATCAGAGCTTGTGGAGTGTCAAGGAAACATCAATTCAGGCAAATATGTTTCTATACTAAAGGAAGGACTCATTCCAATATTCTCCAGTGGTAGAATTAGTAAAAATGTTTTCCTATTTATGGGAGATGGAACTGCTTGTCACACTACTCAACCAAAACAAAATTGGTTGAGCCAAAATGGGATCAAGAAACTTTCATGGCCAAGTCAGTCCTCGGATATGAACCTTATTGAACACCTCTGGGACATATTAGACCGACAACTTCGCGAAAAGAACAGGAAGCCATCTTCAAAGCCCGAACTCTTAGGATTACTACGGGAAACATGGCAAGGAATTCCTCAAGATGATATTCATGAACCTATCACTAACATGCCTAGAAGGGTCCTTGCATTGAAAAAAGCAAAGGGGATGTCAACCAAGTATTAGTTTTTCGCATTGTGACCATTTATAATCACTTTAATTGTATCTTTTGCTTGTTTAATAAATCAAACTATTACTCTTGGTGTCTATTTAATTCTGTCAAGTCTGTGTATATGTATATGTATGTGTATATGTATATGTATATGTATATGTATATGTATATGTATATGTATATGTATATGTATATGTTACCAAAAGAGCCATTTTTAGGCATTTCTAAGCATATTTCGTGGTATAATTTTTTATCTATTCAAGATAGAGCAACATATTAGGTATAAAATAAAAGAACAGAACCTGTTCTACATATAGTAACCTTTAGAATTTATTAATTTTCCCCGTAAATTTTAAAAGATATGAAATTGTTGAAAATCCTGACTTTACTAACCCGCTGACATGGTTTTTGTATGAGTGTTTGAATTCAAAGTGAGTTTAGACCAAAAATCATACATAATTTTAGCATTTAATTTCATATTTCATATATACAGAAGCATGTTAATGGTGCTGGGCAATACTGAACATTACAAAAGCAAGGCCAGCACACAAACTTGATTCAAATCCAGAAAACTCTCCAGAAGGTACTTCAAAATAACATTAAGCAAGGAGCTATAAAGACGCACATTTGATGTCTCACAACCTCCACCTGAAGTCCACAACCAAGCAGCAAGTCGCCCGTTCACCAGATCTCTCACTGAAACCTTCCTGGTCGGATACCCTTCAGTCTGCATCAGTGGTTTCCAGCCTCCCACCAACAGACAAGCATTCCAGTACTTCTTTTATCTCCAAAGTTTACCAGAAAATACAAGGAAACCCAAGGCTCAAGACCTCGCCTGTGAAACGGTTAAAGCTATCACCCCATTCTGGCAGATGGTTATGATCAAGACGATGAAAAGACAGAACTGCATGAAGCTCTTCGTGAAACTCCATGACAAACACAGAGCAGTGATGAAGAGCAAAGGAAGAGCAAGTGACTCTGGAGGAAAGAGGAGTTCATTTGTCTTGGAATTGGACAGCCTGTTCGACATAGGAGCTCCAAATACTATACAAGATATAGAAAGCAAGAGACTGTTATCCAGGGAGAAGAAAGATGAGGACATTAGGTTTTACCGGGACCAGAGGACTGATAGGCAAGGTCGCATGTCGGGTTATGACAGAATCTTTGAGACATGATCCCAGTAACAAGTAGGCCGGACTGAGAGGCAACTGCAGAGGCAAGAACAAGGTAATCATATTTTCGTAGTTTTATTAATCATACTTTTGAATATCACAACAAGTTGGAAGTTTTACATACCACATTATATCATTTCGCAATTTTACATGCTTATCACATTGTATGATTTTGCAGTTTTACATGCTTACCACATTGTATTACTTTGCAGCCGTAGCAGAACAAAAGGCAGTTACTCACGTGAATTACATTACCTGGGGTAATTACAGTGATAGTGACGCTAACACAGAGAATATGGATTACCAGCAGCCTCGACCTGGATGTTTTTACCATGAAGACACCGTGGCTTTGACATTCCCTAGGAAAGTCATGAAATGTGATGCTATCTGCAATACAGCTGATTGTCTTGGCTTGTCTGACAATCAAGTTACCTCCTTAGTTTCTACCACCTTGAAAGCTGATGGGGCTGATCTGGACAATGTTATAATTTTTAAATCAACAACACGTCGTAACAGAATGTTGTCCAGGTACAACTTCACCCAGAACTACATGGCGGAGTTCAGTGAGGACGCTACTCTACACTTGGATGGGAAGATGCTCAGAGACGTCCTGGGTAGTGACCCTGGGACCACCTCAGAAACTTTTCCTGTGTTCCTGTATGGACCACCTACTTATCCTGAAGGGAAGTTACTGGGAGAACTTGTCATCGACACCTCAACCGGCATAACCCAAGCTGAAACATTAATGGACTTGTTGGAGACATGAGGACTTACAGATGTCGTAACTGCCCTTGTTTTTTAGCACTAAAGTGTTTTACCTGGCGTGCAAATACCACATCTTGGAAGTGCTAGTTGAAGCAGTCTGGGAAAAGCTGTTTGGCAGGGTGAAGAGTCTAGAGAATCCCAAGTTCAGACACTTCAAGGATGTGCGGGGGAAAATGACAACAGACACCCCTAAAACCCTGATGACCAGAAGCAAATGATTCAGGGAAAAGAAGAGGGATTGTAAGGAAATACTTCATGA
>NC_134807.1:36495162-36497662 GCF_046742065.1 Oratosquilla oratoria | reverse complement strand
TCTTTCTCACGTTCCATTGTGAATTGGATGTCACGTACTATCTTGTTTAACTCTTGTAACTTAACATCCAAATCAGTATCTGCGGGTGCGACGACGAGTACATCATCCACATACCGCATCCAGGTGGAGTCTTGGCCCATTATTCCTATGAAATTGTCTTTCTCCAGTACCTCCATGTACAGAGAGGCTAACACGGCACTGAGAGGACTTCCCATAGCAAGCCCACGACACTGAATATATTCTTCGTTGTTGAAGATTAGAGGACCAAATTTTATACAAAGGGAAATTAGTTTTAAATAATCCTTCTTACCTACAGGCAAATCCTCGTCTTTTACGTCCTTGACTACCTCCTCAGCAGCTTTTAATGCCCCGTCAATAGAAACATTCGTAAAAAGGCTGGTTATATCATACGAAACCATGGTCTTATCTGATAGATCTACGTCCTTCAACCTGTCGATCAGGTCACTTGAGTTTTTAAGGTGGGCTTTGCTCAATGATCCTAATCTGGCAGACAAGGGTTTGGCCAAGTATCGGGCCAATTTGTGTGGGGCACTGCGGATCCCGGATATGATAGGCCTCATGGGAATGTTGGGTTTGTGCGTTTTTGGTAGTCCACGCATACTGGGTGGTCTAGGATTTTCTTCCAGTAACCCCACTAATTTCTTGCCTCTGTTTGATTTCATGAGTATACTCCTAGCTTCTTTCTTGAATTTTTCCCCTTCCCTTGTCGCGTAACCTATGGGTTTCTTAACATATGTTGTAGTGTCGCTTAGGAGCTCTAACATTTTATCGTGGTAGTCGACTTTATTCAAGATGACGATTCCTCCCCCCTTATCAGCACTCGTGATAACCAGATTTTCATTATTTCCTAAGTCTTCTAAGGCAACTCTATATCTTCTCGGTATGGCGTAATTGTTTGATGTCGCTAGCGCATGAAAACATGTAATAATGCCTTGTTTGAAGCCTTTTTCTATGTCACTGTCCTCCCATCTGTAGTTTTTAGTCACATAATCCGTAAAACTATTTTTGCTAACACCGATATCAAACTTGAAACCTAGAGAAAGGGCTTGTTTCTCTGTGTCTGTTAAGACATGGTCAGACAAATTCATTATGAGATCTTCTCTCCCTGTTCTATTCCATTCACTCGAATTACAGAGGCTAGTCAGCTTTTCTTCTAATCTATCACTTTGCACTGAATGTTCACGTTCTAATTTGCGTAGTAGAAAAGGTGGTAAACTTACATTGTTCAAGGTGTTTCTGAGTTCATCTATTGTGTTGCGTAATTCCTCACAAGCTTCTGATAAGTACAACCTTGCGCACTCACTAAATGGGATTCCTTTCTTCCTGAGTTGTTTGGGTGACTCTTTCGGTAGAACTTGCTCCTCTATGCAGTTTTTCAAGAATCTGCAGCGAAGTGTACAGCTGTCAATTCTCCTACGTGTACGAAACTCCATCCAAACAGATTCCGGCTGCTCACCACCACTCGACATGTTGAGGTGTGAACAGGGAGAGAAGATCTCATAATGAATTTGTCTGACCATGTCTTAACAGACACAGAGAAACAAGCCCTTTCTCTAGGTTTCAAGTTTGATATCGGTGTTAGCAAAAATAGTTTTACGGATTATGTGACTAAAAACTACAGATGGGAGGACAGTGACATAGAAAAAGGCTTCAAACAAGGCATTATTACATGTTTTCATGCGCTAGCGACATCAAACAATTACGCCATACCGAGAAGATATAGAGTTGTCTTAGAAGACTTAGGAAATAATGAAAATCTGGTTATCACGAGTGCTGATAAGGGGGGAGGAATCGTCATCTTGAATAAAGTCGACTACCACGATAAAATGTTAGAGCTCCTAAGCGACACTACAACATATGTTAAGAAACCCATAGGTTACGCGACAAGGGAAGGGGAAAAATTCAAGAAAGAAGCTAGGAGTATACTCATGAAATCAAACAGAGGCAAGAAATTAGTGGGGTTACTGGAAGAAAATCCTAGACCACCCAGTATGCGTGGACTACCAAAAACGCACAAACCCAACATTCCCATGAGGCCTATCATATCCGGGATCCGCAGTGCCCCACACAAATTGGCCCGATACTTGGCCAAACCCTTGTCTGCCAGATTAGGATCATTGAGCAAAGCCCACCTTAAAAACTCAAGTGACCTGATCGACAGGTTGAAGGACGTAGATCTATCAGATAAGACCATGGTTTCGTATGATATAACCAGCCTTTTTACGAATGTTTCTATTGACGGGGCATTAAAAGCTGCTGAGGAGGTAGTCAAGGACGTAAAAGACGAGGATTTGCCTGTAGGTAAGAAGGATTATTTAAAACTAATTTCCCTTTGTATAAAATTTGGTCCTCTAATCTTCAACAACGAAGAATATATTCAGTGTCGTGGGCTTGCTATGGGAAGTCCTCTCAGTGCCGTGTTAGCCTCTCTGTACATGGAGGTACTGGAGAAAGACAATTTCATAGGAATAATGGGCCA
>NC_134807.1:36475162-36482662 GCF_046742065.1 Oratosquilla oratoria | reverse complement strand
CATTCTACTTACCTTTTTGGTCTAATTGCAGGTTATATCGCTCATGAACGTGCTGTACAAAATGTTTGATTCCCGTATTGAATGCTATGACGTATACAAAATTGAAACCATTGGTGATGCGTACATGGTTGCATCTGGACTACACATGCGCGATACTAGTAAGTATTGCATATTCATGAAAAAAGTTATACGATCCTAATGACTATTCTGTAACATTCCTGTCCATGAGTGATATCAAAGTATATTGCAATTACTCATTTAAGTGCTTATTGCTTGGCTCCATGCAAATATGCATTCACACGCATACAAACACACAAATAAACACACACACACACACACACTCACACACATACATACACACACACACACACACACACACACACACACACACACACACACACACACACACACACACACGCATACATACACACACACACACACACACACGCATACACACACACACACACACACACGCATACACACACACACACACACACACACACACATACACACATACATACAAACACACACACGCATACACACAAACTCACACACACACACACACACACACACACACACACACACACACACACACACACACACACACACACACATACACGCATATACGCACATATATGCACACATATACACAGCCCTAGGACTCCAGTTTCATTGATATTGAAATTCTTGCTTGCTCAATTGCACTTTTTACTGTATCTAACTTCTCTATTGTGTCTTTCTTCTATTATTATCATTGTCTTTTTCTCTCTTCTAACAGTTGAACTTCTCCCATAAATCATTGCTGCTAACGTTATGCTCTTGCCAATAAGAATTTTGTTGCACAGTTATTCTATCAATGAATATGTCAAATTTGTGATTTTTCGCCTCTTCCTTCCATCATTAACTTTTTTAAGTATATTCCTAATAGCATCAATTATTACTCCTAAATATTCCATTCTTTCATATATTTTTTCAGTGTTTACTTCATACTATATCATCAATAATTTTAATGACTGTTCATTAAAATGTCAATTTCTGTCAATGTGTTTTTGTTAGATTTAGCCTCAATGTATTATTTATTTTCTATTTCTGGTTTTGTTTACTAGTTATTTTTTTCTTCTCTTTGTCTCTTAAGTATCACCCAAATTCATTTCTAGTTGTTTCGCTTTCTTTATCAGTGTCCATTTTTCTATTATATTTATCACATTTACTGTGTAATTTATCTTGTTTGATGTATGTCTTTGTCACTATTTTCTAGATCTCAAATCTTATTCTTTTTCATTTTCACACATTCATTTTTATTATGATAGTTGTCTTACCATGTTTTTTCATGGTACATTGTATTTCCCTTCTCTGTCGCTCCAATTTCTCTTAACTCGACTTTTCTCTCTCTCTCTCTCTCTCTCAAAATTATCATCTACTGTTTGACAGCTTTTACTAGTAATTGTGTTATTTTACTGGTTAAATTCTTCTTGTAAGTAGTTTACTGTCTCATCTACTGTTTTTATTCGTTTTATCAACTGTTCGTTTGTTTAATTTCATTTCCCATTTTCCAAATACATTTCTTTCTAGTTAGTTACCTCTACATATTTCACAAAAACAAGTTAGATATTTCTACCACTTTGAACTCTTCCTTTGTTATTTCCTCGCGATATGGGTGATATTATGAATAATGATACTAATACCTGTGCCCCTTTTGATTCCTTCCGAAGACCTCATAACATTGATCACAATTTCCTTTATATTCTCTCTTCCCCTTCACCCATCCTTTCCACGTTCATCTTTTTTATCTTCTGCAGTTCCCTTTTTTAATTTTATTTTTACTTATTTCTCATCTTCAATATTTTCATTTTGATTCAATATATCTATACTATTTACCATACAAAGCGTAATTTACTAGGAATAAATTTGTCTCACTACATACATTACTTTTCGGCAAACTTAAATCCCTTTCTCTTCGATCGGATTTGCCTATTTTCTCTTGTCTCACATTTACATAAAACAATTCTATTTGGTTTCTTTCACTTACAGTGCATAATTTTCACTCACTTATATATTGTTTTAGATTTACACTACCATTTACCGTATGTGATCCTACACGATCTTAGATTACATGCTTTAATTACATATATATATATATACAATATATATGTATATATATATGTATATATATATATATATATATATATATGTATATATATGTATGTATATATATATACATATATATTATGTATATATATAGATGTATATACATATGTATATATATCATATATGCATATATATACATATATATATATATATATATATATATATATATATATATTGGTAGGAGGCCATGTTGTATACATGATTTCAAGAAGTCTACAGCGACAATGGCGTTGTTGAGCTTATATTGAAGCTTTAATTTCTCTCGTGCAACAAGTTTCTGTGCTGGTTACAAATAGATGAGAAGGTGTCCAAAAGACATTTGGTGCGGTTTTCTCTTTTTTTTTTTTTTTTTTTTTTTCCTCCAATACGTATTTCGGAATTACTCGGTCATCCTCAGGGAGGGAGTTACAATGTTTTGGTGATTAGAAGGGTTTATATACAGGCCGTACATTGGCCGAACACTGGGAGAGGTCATTGCCTATAGCCGTGATCCGTGGATTGTGGAAATGGGTGTAGTTGTTTGTGTTATGTGCGTCTACTGCTTGGGAGTGTGGTTGTGGGCATGAGTTGTATGTTAATGGAAGGTCTTTCTATGTAAATGTTCACTGCTTCGGCCATCTTAAGGCGAAGGGGGTCGTGAGCTTTGTAAATTATTTTAGTGTTTTCGTTTAGTGTTTGTCTGGTGATGGTGGTTTTGTGTTCTTTTATCATGTGTGTTTTGATGGCGCCATTCTGGAGGTGGTATGTGAGTCTTTTGGAAAGGGTCATGGAAGTCATGCCAATGTATGAGGAGGTGCGGTGCTGACAATCACCGACAGGGCAATCGAACTTATACACGACGTTGACTTCTTGTAGGGGAGGGTTTGGGGGCTGGCTGTTGTTCTTCATTACCAGGGTGTGTGTTCTAGAGGTTTTGTAGTATATGATTAGGCGTATCTTAGTGTCTGGGTTGATGGGTCGAATGTTACGTGTGATAATATTTCGAAGTGTTCTTTCGTCTTCTTTGTAGCCGGTGTTCATATGTCCTTTGTAGTACAGATCTAGTGTTGGTATATTGGTGTTTGTAGGTGTTGGTTGGGCGATAAAGAAGTTCATCTTGTTTTTGATGATGGATTCGATGGAGTGCTGTGGATAGCCGTTGTTGAAGAGTAGTGTTGTTATACGTTGTAGTTCGTTATTCGTAGTTTTCCATGTACTGCTGTGGGAGAAGGCTCTGTTCACTAGTGATCGGATGACACTTTGTTTGTAGCGTTCTGGGCATTCGCTACTGCCTTTAAGGCAGAAACCGAGGTTAGTGTCTTTGACGTAGACTTCAGTTGTGAATCGATCTACAGCTGTGCCTACTAGTATATCTAAGAAGGGGAGAGTGCCACACTGCACACTTTTTATATTCCTTTTCATACACAAGATCCAAGTACTTATCAGCAATATCTTTTCTGGATGGAGGAATATAACCTGGCCTCAGGTTCTGAACCATCTTGAGAAACTGAGGATGCTGAACAAGACGAAATGGTAAATTTATAGCAAATATAATTCTTGCAACTTCTTTGTCGAGATTTTCCTTTTGAGAGGCTGAAGTTTTTATGATAAATCTGTCCAGAGATTTTGATGACTTTCTTTTAGATGAAAATTATTTAGCAGAAGTGGCGCCTGTGGAGGAGTCTGATATTGACCTTTTTAAGGGTGGAGTCAGGTTTGCAGATAATTCGAGTGGAGCCGATGATGAAGGTGATTGAAGCTGTTGATACAGATCCTGAAATGGAAATAGAAAATTTTAGCATATTGCATAATTTATAAATGAATAAATGAATGAATACAGTGTGATTTAGGCTACTTTTGAGTACAGTAGTTATTTTTTAGTTAATGATTATATTCACACAAGCCACTAAATTATTTGGAAATAATTAACAGGATATGAAATAGGTGGGCTTGGAATTCAGCCCACACAGGATTCAGTCCACTTTTAAATTCGCTAAAAATAATGGGTTAGTTGGGTTAGGTTAGGCTAAATCCCTTTGGACTGAATCCCATGTGGGGTGAATTCCAATGGAACCTATAGAATATATTACACAATGTTGAATGATATGAATAACAATCATCTAGGCCCCAAAATTGAGTGGGTACAGTATATTATAGTGATATAGTCATTACCCAAATTTAGAAGTAATTAAGTATCATCTCTTTAGGCCTTCACATTTTTATTGCACATGCTCTCCATTGTTCACCAAATTTATATAGTTGCGTATGAAAAGGGAGAAGTGCACACAATATAAGTAAAATTATTTACCTAGGTCATCAATTTCTTCTTCTGTATGCTGTGGCTGACCTTGGCATTTATCTCTGTGAGATTTTAATATTGACTTAATGCCCTGTAGTTCCTGGCTGCAGTCTTTACATTTAGCTCGGTACCCTTTGCCAGAAGTTGTTGGTAGTTTTTCAAAATAATTCCAGACAGGATGATTTTTTCTGCCTGAAGGAACCACTCTGTCAGGTCCAGAAGACATCCTTCCTGGTTGATTCCAAAGCAGCAACTGACTCAGTGAGAAGCTGCTTACCTAGACTAAGTTTCAACAAGAATCTTGTTGAAACTTGTTGTGGGCTGCACAAAGATATATACTACACGTTCCTTGTATACTTGTGGCAAGTCTATATAACACTGCTCCTTATATTGATATGCTAAAAATGTCCTTCAGCAATCAGATCGCATATCAGATAGCAATCCCACAATATCTAAAATCCATAAAAAAAGAATTATTTATATAAAAAAATCTGATTTAAATAAAAAAAATCTATATTTTTAAAGAAAAAAAAAATCGCCAATTCTGGTGTCCACTAACCTCATACAATAATACCTGTTAAGTTCGGCTAAAATTGGCATTTCAAAGCATAACAGTGCCTCAAAAATTGTTTATTTCACTATAAAAAATTATATTAACTTATACTGCATTGAATAAGTCAGTAGTTGATATATTTGTCTTATATACAATGTTAGGTTTCTAGTTTTTATACATTTGTCCAATATGAAATGTTAGGTTACAAAGAAATCAATGGCCTCCGCTAGCGGACTCAGGGATCTGGGTGCACACGTCCTGTGTAATAGTAGTCCTTGACATATATATATATATATATATATATATATATATATATATACATACATATATATATAAATCATTGAAAGTGATTGCTAAGTGTGCATTTATCATTGTCTTAAATGTTTTTTCCATATATCTCACTATGGATTTTTTGAAAGGAGGGCTATGACTTTACTGTAGGTGGTCATGTTTGCTATATCGAGATTTCGGGTTCAAGACCCTTCTTCAGTATCTCTTAGGAATATTCTATCTGGTCAGGATAAAAATTATTTCGGTGTTTTATTTAATGATGTTACTTTATATACTTAAGCTTCTGTACTTGCTCTTCACTGGGGGAGGTTACAAATCTCCTGGGAGAGGTTGCCTGGTAACTAAGGCAGTGATGAAATGTCACGTGCTAGGGGAAGCCTCCGACTTTGTGTCGTTACAAAATGTCGTATGTTTGGGCTTGTGGCAGTTGTGTCTCGGGGTTGGATTTGTGGCGTTATTTTTCATGGTTGAGTTTTTGGCGATTTGTCTCTTGTTTAGGAGGGTTTTAAAGTCATATGCTTTGATATTTATATTTGGGCTCAATTTTAATGTATAATGCTTATAAGACTGGGAGGAAATATGCATAGATGATAGACGCTTCCCAATATTAAAAGCATTATAAATTAAAGAGTTAAGCCCAAATCTAAACATAGAAGCAAATGACCTTAGGGACCTCCCAAGCATGAGACAAATCACCACAAATCCAAGCATGGGACATAATCTAACAAATCCAACCCCAAGACAAAAACGCAACAAGCCCAAACATACGACATTTTGCCAAACCATGAAGTCGGAGGCTTCCCTAGCACGTGACATCTCATCACTGCCTGACTTGCCAGGTAACCTCTTCCAGGTGACCGGTAACCTCCCCCAGTGAAGAGCAAATATAGAAACTTAAGTATATAAAGTAACATCATTAAATAAAACACTGGAATAATTCTTATCCTGACCAGATTAAATATTTTTAAAAGCTGTCTTGAGCCCGAAATTACGATATAGCAAATATGACCACCTACAGTGAAATCATAGACCTTTCAAAGGAACAAGTCCATAGTAAGACATATGGAAAATATATTTAAGAAAATAACACATACACAATTAGCCATCACTTTCAATTGAATATTTATGAGAAAATATCCTACCCATACATACTATATATATATATATGTGTATATATATATATATATATATATATATATATGTATATATATATATACATATATATATATATGCATATATATATGTATATATATATATATTATATACATATATATATATGTATATATGTACATATATATATATACATACACACACACACACACACACATATATATATACACACACACACACACATATATATATATATATATATATGTGTGTGTGTGTGTGTGTGTGTGTGTGTGTGTGTGTGTGTGTGTGTGTGTGTGTGTGTGTGTGTGTGTGTGTGTGTGTGTGTGTGTGTGTGTGTGTGTGTGTGTGTGTGTGTGTGTGTGTGTGTGTGTGTGTGTGTGTGTGTGTGTATGTGTGTGTGTATTGACTTGCCTGTACATTCGATCGCTGTGACTCACATACCCCATTAAACATCAAAATTTACTGATGTCATAGCTATAGAGAGAGACGTGGTTTTCCACAGCTAGGAGGATAAATATGACTTTGATATTAGTTGTTTAGTGGAAAAATTTTAAGCAAAGACCACATGATTACATCCCATCTCTAAAATCTTGCAGCCAAAGATCACGCGGCTGAGATTGCCGCCATGGCTATCGATCTCCTGCACGGAACGGAGAACTTCGTCATCCCTCACATGCCCGGCGAGAGGCTCCAGATCCGCATTGGCATCCACACGGGTCCCGCTGTGGCGGGCGTCATTGGAACCAAAATGCCACGCTACTGCCTTTTTGGCGACTCGGTCAACCTTGCTGCCAAGATTGAATCCACAGGCCTCCGTAATATAGCTCCACGTATTTGTCTCTTAAATACTGGCTATAAATTATTTCTTTGGTGTATCAATTGTTTTTTTATATTTTTAAAATAAGTGAATTCTCTGAGAGAGGCTGTTCAGCAATGAACTCAAAATGGCTGATTGATTGATTGATCATTTATTTCTAAGTCATTTTCAAAATTCCTTAACTCTCAAGGCCTCACTTTTAATATCAATTTTTCTGTATTTAAGATCTATATAATTTTCGAAATCACTTTTTCAGCACTCATTGTCTTTATTATTTTCAAC
>NC_134807.1:36460162-36467662 GCF_046742065.1 Oratosquilla oratoria | reverse complement strand
TGTACATACCAAGGCTTTTTCCCCCTTACAAGGGAGGTAACCAAAAAGGAAAAGGCATAAAATCATTCTCACCCATTCCATCCCTGAATACAATCCACACCCCTCCACCCTCCCTCTTATCTTAGCACCTCCTGGATGACGGGTCATCCCTGCACCTTGTCCACTGCCCCTGGGTCAGAAGCAGTGTCGCAAGGCACAGCACATCCACAGCAAGGCCGCTTCATTAAATCGGCGACCCCCCCTCTCCGTCCCCCCATGCATAGAAGGAGAAGACGGGGAGAAATTCCTTCGGTCTGTGTCAAATTTTGCTCACACATACTACCTCACCCCCCATCCCACCGCCCATTCCACCTCATGCATCACAACATCATCCATATACAACCATTATCCATTCACCCCTGTCTTCTGTCCTCTCCCGTCCTTCCTCAACAGACATTCCCCTCTTCCCCAAAGCCCCCTTCACCCCATCCATCCACCTCATCCTAGGACGTCCCCTCATGTTCACTCCCTCCACATTTGCCTTCCATACCTCTTTTACTAGTCTTTCTTCACTCATTCTTTCCATGTGTCCAAACCATCCTAATACTCTTCCATCAACCCTATCTCCCAACTCCCTTACCACCCCTGTTCTTCTCCTCACCTCCTCATTTCTCACTCTATCTAGCCTAGTAACCCCCATCATACTTCTCAGACACCTCATCTCAAACGCATTCAAACTCCTCTCTTCCTCTCTTATGTTCCATGTTTCTGCCCCACACAGTGCTGTTGGCACAATCACTCCTTCATACAGTCTCCTCTTAGCATCCATTCCCAAATGTCTATTCCTCATTACACTCTTCAATCCACCAAGGCATTTACTCGCTTCTCTCAATTTACATTCTACCTCCACCTTCACTCCACCTTTTCCTGCCACATTTGCACCCAAGTATCTAAAACTATCCACTTCCTCCAGTCGCTCTCCCTTAATGCTCACTTCCAGTCTACTGCCACTTTCACCCCTTGTACATCTCATCACCTTACTTTTACCCACATTTATCTTCAGCTTTCTTCTATCACATACTCTCCCAGACTCTGTCACCAACTTCCTCAGTCCCTCCTCCGATCCTGCCACAAGCGCAGTGTCGTCAGCAAACAACAGCTGGCTCACCTACCGCTTTTCTCCATTTTCTTTAACCATCTCCAATCCCTGACCCACGACCCTTGCATTTACCTCTCGCACTACCCCATCCACTTATAAGTTGAACAGCCAGGGCGATATAACGCATCCTTGGCGAAGTCCCACCTTTACCTCGAACCACTCACTCTCTCCATTTCTAATCCTGACACAAGCTCTACTACCCTCATAAAAACTCTTGACAGCTCCTAGAGGCTTTCCTCCTATCCCATATATCTGCATAACCTCCCACAGTGCCTTTCTGTCTACCCTAGCGTAAGCCTTTTCCAGATCCATAAAAGCCCAAAAAACATCCTTCCCCTTTCCTATAGCTTTCTTACATATTTGTCTTACCACAAAGATCTGATCTACACAACCTCTACCCGTCCTATATGTACACTGTTCCTCACCAATTACTCCCTCTGTTCCTCTAATAATCCTTTCAATCAAGATCCTCCCATAAGCCTTCCCAACTACACTTAACAAGCTAATCCCTCTGAAACTACTACATTCACACTTGTCCCCCTTTCCCTTGTAAAGTGGAACTATACAGGCACTCCTCCAGTCCTCCGGGACTCTACCCTCTCTCCAGCAAACATTGAATAACCTCACCAGCCAGTCCACCATCACTGTATCTCCTTTTTTTTTTTTTTTTTTTTTTTCTTAGACATTCTGCATGGCATCCATCCAGACCAGGTGCCTTACCTGCTTTCATCATCTTAACAACTACCTTCACTTCATCCTTCCTTATTTTTCCTCCATTTTCCTCACTCATCACGGTCATTTTCTTAGCATTTCCCACTGCAACTATCTTTTCCTCCCTATCCTCCTTCACATTTAGCAACTCCCTAAAATATTCTGCCCATCTTCCCCTTACTACCTTCTCTTGCATTATCATCTCTCCATCTGTACCTTTTACCTTTTCTTCTCTACTTGATTCGCCTCCTCTTCCTCTCTTAATTTCTTTCCAAAACATCTTTTTATTACTTTCAAAAATTTCTGTCATACTCTTACCCCACTTCACATCTGCTCTCCTCTTTGCCTCCTTTACCTTTTGCCTTACTTCTCTTTTCTTTTCTTTGTACCTCTCATATGACTCCCTCGTCCTATTTTGTAACCAATCTGTGAAAGGTCACTTCTTCTCTTCTACAACCTTCTTTGTTTCCTCATTCCACCATTCACTACCCTTCCTTCAATTTCCTCCTGTCCTTCTTGTTCCACACACCATCCTTGCACACTTTGTGACTCCCTCCTTGAACCATCCCCATTCCTCCTCCACACCTAGCTCTACTTTATCCTTCACTCCCTCCCACTCCTCCTTCAGCTTCTTCTTGTACTCCTTCTCCATTTCCTTTTCATTTAAAGAGTTCAATCTAAGCACCTCCCTACCTTTTGTCCCTTTCCTCTTTCTCCATCTATCCTCCACTCTCAACTTACCTTCCACCAAAAAATGATCTGATATTCCCCCACCCTCTCCCCTTAGCACATGTACATCCTTAACTCTCCCTATCATAGTCCTATTTACCACTACATAATCCATCAACGCTCTATCTACCACCCTTCCATCCACCACCCTCTCCTATGTGTACTTATGCTTGACTTTTTTCCGAAACACTGTATTTGCTATCATCAACTCTCTTTCTAGACACATTTCCACCATCAGCTCTCCACTACGATTCCTTCCTGGAACTCCACATTCCCAACCACTCCATCAATTGGACCATTTCCTACCCTAGCATTAAGGTCTCCCAGTACTATTACATTGACATTTCTCCCTAAATCCTCTATGCACTCATTTAAATCTATCCAAAAGGCCTCCCTTTCTTCTACACTCTTCTCACTGCCAGGCCCATATGCACTTACAAAGACCCACATCTCCTTTCCCAGTTTCACCTTCATCCACATTATCCTTGAGGAAACCTCCTTCCACTCCACTACACGTTTACCTATCTCTTCACTTACTAGAATAGCCACCCCTTCCCTCCCTCGCCCTCTCTTCACTCCTGATAACCTCCCACTTACACTCCCAAACTTACACTCACCCTTCCCTTTCAACTTAGTTTCACTCAAAGCCAACACATCCAACTTTCTTCTCACATACATACTACCTATCTCTTCCCTTTTACTCTCATCTGTACCACATCCACGCACATTAAAAGACCCAAACCTTAAGGTGCTGGTCGGAAAACTCGCAGACCCTCTTATGCCTTTTCTTTTTCGTTTAGGAATGTCCCTTGTGGGGCTACAAGGAGAAGGATGCCTAGTCCCACTCCCCGTCCCTTTCTTCTCGCCTCTTACGATCCAAGTGGAAATACTTGGTGGTAGTATTCTTTTCCCCCACCACAGGGAATTCCCCCACAGCAGAAAATGAATACTCAGAGAAATGGTACAGGACAGCAGCAAGGTGTTGGGGGACAGCACAACGGAGGGACAGTCGTAGTATAAAAGTGTCATAATTTCTCTATGAAGAGTTTTCCTCTATCATAGACAAAATGATGTGTGGCTCTGGTCCGTAGGGGCGCCCCATATAGACCCTAAAGTATCAACTGCACGTTACTTTGCCACAATAACAAGCAGCCAATACTCCAGACGAAATTTAAAGATCCACTACCACCAAATAGTGTTGGACAAGGCTTATATAATCACTAGATTAGAAATAAAGAGAAAGGCAGGGTGGAGGAGTCATGTTTTTAAATAAGAAGGGAAATAATAATGTGGAATTAATTATAATAAAAATTGAAAATAATGACATGAAAAGTAGAAACTTTATAGTGATATATGTGCCCCTGAAAACACATTCTTAGAAAGAGAGTTGCCATTCCAAAATTTTGGGAGACACAAAGCATACATTAAATGAAATACTGAAAGAAGGAGGAAACTTAGTAATTATGAGTGAATTTAATTCTAAAGAAATATGTTGGGAGCAGATGACAGTGAAAGGTGGAGAGGACCTTTGGGAAAACATACTATTGGACATGACCATTGAATACACAATGACTCAATGGGTAATGGAGAATACCAGATATAAAAATAATGAAGAACCGTCGAGACTAGACTTAATATTTACGTCAGAGCCTGAAATTGTGGATAAAATGGAATACAAGGCTCCAGTTGAGAAGGGTGACCACATTCTAATTGAGTCCGAACTAAAAGAGGAAATTTATCAGGGAAGAAATGAGAAACACAGAAAAGGAAGACTGATGTATAACAAAACGGATTTTTGGAAACTCAGAAAATTCTTTCGAAAAGCGAGTTGGGAAAACTTCTTTAATGAAGAAACAGAGGTGAAAGAGAAATGGACCATATGGGGGCCGTCGCGCTCGAAAACGAACTTCGTCAATTATGATCGGAATTTCGCGAATTTTTAATATGTTATATATACATATACTGAGATGTTCACCACCAATTTTCATATCATTTGGTTGAAAAACAATAAAGTTATTAATAAAAAACCGTTTTTGACCAATTACAAAAGTTCTATCTCCTCACTTATCCATTGACTGAGCATGCTGAAAAAAATACCACAAATGCTCTATAGCAATACCTAAAAAATAATTGTGGCGTTTTTGGAATTTCCTCTTAGTTTAGGAGAAAGATTTTTTTTTTTTTTAAACGTGTCATATTTTTTTCAAAATACAATATATCAACTTCTATCATAAAAAAAAAAAAGTTTGCAAATTTATTCAGCTTTCAAATGATCCAAACCCCATTAAAATCGCCCGAGTAGTTACGGAGGAGATAGAAATAATGTAGAGAAAAGGGTAGTTTTGAGATATTGAGCTTTGAAGTTCAAAATACATTTCATTGCATTTTTTGTATTTTTCATTTCGATTTTTTTCTCTGCGCCAATCTTAATGCATTCTATGTCATTCACATGTTATTATAAAGTGTAGCTGGTACCTGATCCCCCGTTTTACGAGGTATCAGGAGGTCAGAAGGCGAGGGTTTCAGGAAGTGACGTCTCTCATTGTCTCCAGGTTCGCTTACTAGAAAGCTTACTTGAAATCGCTTACTTGAAATCGGAGCTGATAAATAGTTAGATAGATCGATAAATAGATAGATAGACTTTATTTGGCAATGAATCAATGTTTTTGTCTTGTTCAAGTGCTTTTGTAATGATGGAATTGACTCTAACCAAGTGAGAAAGAAGATTATGTGTCCTTCCAAAGTTATGATCAATGACAGTCGCTCTTGTGATGAAAAAAAAGCACTCGGAGCGTCATTTGTAGTCTCGTGATGTACGTAACGCATGCTCGATGGTTGCGGTGACGTCATTTGGAAACGAGGATACGGAGGGCGGTGAAGGGGTTAAAACGCGCTCGGCTTCGCGCGTCCCTGGCCGGCGCATCAGCAGCACTATTCAAGGTCACTGCTATGAGTCGTCTCCAGTATCTCGATGATTTGATTCAGTTTCTTAGCTTTCATGAAACACACGCTTCTTCTTCGAATTTTTAGGCATTCTTGAAATGATTATAGCTTCAAATAAAGGTAAATAAAAGTTCTATATATCTATATATCTCCAAGGAACGACAATTCGATTTCTCTCCACAATGATTCGCTCAGCTTACGTACCGAGTGAACAGATTGCAGTCAGTCTAGGATATGTTTCCAAGTAGTCTATATTAGTGAATAACAAAATACAACGCATTTGTGCCATTTTTATTGCGATGAAATAACTTTATCGAACATTTGTGCAGCGAAGGTGTACTAGAAAGTGGGGGGTGGGGGGCAGAAAAATAGCCATAACTCCTTTATTTTTTGGTATTTCGCTGAAATATTTCAGGACTGGCTTGCCAAAGGCCACTAGATGACAGGGAATTCTTTTTCTCGAATATTTCGATTTTTTTCGGAAATTTATCGCGACGGCCCCCAGAAATCTATAATGAGGGCGTGGATAAATACGTACCAAAACAAAAACAGGAAAGATATACCTTAAGTGCTAGTACAAAAAAAATGTAGTGAGTCAAAAGATAGAAGAGACAAAGCTTGGAAAAGATGGAAAAAAAAACCGTGTGGCAAATATATATCAAACTAAGAAACGAATATGTAAAAATACGAAGGAAAGAAAAAAATAACTATGAAAAAGACATAATAGACGTATGTAAGGATCAACTTAATTATTCCACAGATACGTAAATGGTAAATTAAAAAATAAATAGGAAATAGTGAAACTACATCAAGGGAATAAGGAATGTATAGAAGATATAGAAATGGCTGAAATTATAAACAAACACTTCAAATTTGTATCCACAAATGAAAATACACACAATTGGGATGAAGGAAAGGGAAAATTATCCCCCATTGAAAGAAACAATTGTGATACAGGAAGAAATAATGGACCATATAATGAACTTAGATGTGATGTCAGGAAATCACATGGCCCGGATGAAATTGCAGATTGGATACTAAAAGAATGTATAGATGAACTAAAGGACAAAATATGTAAGATAACAGATTGCTCATCAAAGAAGGGAATGTACCGTAAGACTGGGAAAATGCCAATATTGTGCCAATATATAGAGGGGAAGACAAGGAAGACCCAACAAACTATAGCCCAGTCTCCCTTACAAGTACAATAGCTAAAATATGTGAAAAAGTCATCAAAAGTAGATGGATTAAACATCTGGAAGAGAACAATATACTAGATCCAAAACAATTCCGTTTTAGACAGGGAAGATCATGTGCCACAAATTTGATTGATCTTTTTTCAAGGTTAATAGATATAATGTAAGAAAGGGACGGATGAGCAGACTGTGCTTTCCTGGATTTACAAATGGCGTTTGATAAAGTACCACATATAAAAATATTAAGAAAACTCGAAACAATAGGAGGTGTATAAGGAAAATCACTGAAATGGATGGAAGATTTCTTGCATGGAAGAAAAATGAGAGTGGCGCTTAGAGATAAAAACTCGACCTGTAAAGAAATGATAAGTGGAGTTCCACAGGGTTCAGTATTGCCTCCGATAATGTTTGCCATTTATTTAAATGACATGGATGAAGATGTAGAATGTTATATGAACTTCTTTGCAGACGACGCAAAAATACTAAAGAAAGTACAGAAAAAGACTGTGAATCGCTACAGAGACCTGGACAAAGTCTGGAAATGAAGCCAAAAGTGGAAAGTAAACTTCAACATTAAGAAATGTAGTATAATGGAGTTTGAAGAAAGTAAAAAATTAATATCAAGACAATATAAAATTGGTACAAAGGAAGTAAAGGAAATTAGTTCTGGAAAAGGATCTAGGAGCATATAAAGAGAGTCGAAGAAACCTACAATTCACTAAGGTCAATACAGGTGGCTTTTACTTACTTGGCTGAAGTAATGGTAAAAAATATATATATATT
>NC_134807.1:36432662-36440162 GCF_046742065.1 Oratosquilla oratoria | reverse complement strand
TTCCATGTGTCCAAACCATTCTAATACTCTTTCATCAACTCTATCTCCCAACTCCCTTTCCACCCCTGTTCTCCTTCTCACCTCCTCATTTCTCACTCTATCTAGCCTAGTAACCCCTATCATACTTCTCAGACATTTCATCTCAAACACATTCAAACTCCTTATCTCTTCCTCTCTCATGTTCCATGTTTCTGTCCCGTACATTGCTGTTGGCACAATCACTCCTTCATATAACCTCCTCTTAGCATCCATTCCCAGATGTCTATTTCTCATTACACTTTTTAATCCACCAAGGCATTTACTCGCTTCTCTCAATCTACATTCTACCTCCACTCCCACTCCTCCCTTTCCTGTCACATTCGCACCCAAGTATCTGAAACTATCCAATTCCTCCAGTCTCTCACCCTTAATGCTCACTTCCAGCCTACTGTCACTCTCTCCCCTTGTACATCTCATCACCTTACTTTTGCTCACTTTTATCTTCAGCTTCCTTCTTTCACACACCTTCTCAAACTCTGCCACTAGCTTCCTCAATCCCTCCTCTGATCCTGCTACAAGCGCAGTTTCGTCAGCAAACAACAACTGGCTCACCTCCCACTTTTCTCCATTGTCTTTAATCATCTCCAACCCTTGACCCACTACCCTTGCATTCACCTCTCGCACCAGCCCATCCATGTATAGATTGAACAGCCAGGGCGACATAACACACCCCTGACGAAGTCCCACCTTGACCTCAAACCATTCACTCTCCATTTCTAATCCTAACGCAAGCTCTACTACTCTCATAAAAATTCTTGACTGCTCTTAACAGCTTTCCTCCTATCCCATATATCTGCAGTACCTCCCACAGTGCCTTCCTGTCTACCCTGTCGTAAGCCTTTTCCAGTTCCATAAAAGTCCAAAAAACATCCTTAGCTTTTCCTATAGCTTTCTCATATATCTGTCTTACCACAAAAATCTGATCTACACATCCCCTAACTGTCCTAAACCCACACTGTTCCTCACCAATTACTCCCTCTGTTCCTCTCCTAATCCTCTCAATCAAGATCCTCCCATAAGCCTTCCCAACTACACTCAACAAGCTGATCCCTCTGAAAGTACTACACTCACACTTGTCCCCCTTTCCCTTGTAAAGCGGAACTATACAGGCACTCCTCCAGTCCTCCGGTACTCTACCCTCTCTTAAACAAACATTAAATAACCTCACCAGCCAGTCCACCATAACTGTACCTCCTTTCTTCAGACATTCTGCATGGCATCCATCCAACCCAGGTGCCTTACCTGCTCTCATCATCTTAACAGCTGCTTTCACTTCATCCTTGCCTATTTCTCCTCCATTTTCCTCACTCATCACTCATTTTCTTAGCGCTTCCCACTGCAACTATCTTTTCCTCCCTATCCTCCTTCAAGTTCTTATAGATTTCCAAAAAGTGTTCTTGTAGTTTGGGTCTTTATTATTACCAAGGAATCCATTAACTATATCTCGAAATGCATACCACGCCTCTCTTTCCATGTCACTCATTGCATTCTCAAGTTGCACTGACTTCAACATTTTCCCTGCTTGTGGTCTAGTAAATATACCATCCTTAACTTTGGCCACTGATAGCTTTGGGAAGAGTAGAGGAATCTCTTGAAATGCTTTTCCACAATCTAATGCTTTCACAATCTGACTAAACCAATCTATATATGAAGAGGAGTGTATCAAAAATTAGCAGGCTCTACAAGCGGCTGTCTAAAAATATTGTACTTTCCTGGTTGCAAGTCATCTCGAGGGGACCACTCCACCTTCTGATAGTGTTCATTATCACCCCGACCGTCCCATAGGCATAGAAAAAATGAATAATTGGTGTACACACCCTGTCATCCAAGAAAGCGAGCCTTCTAAATTCACCACAAACATCCCATTTAAACTTATCTTAGATTACCTTCTCGAGAAGCAGGAATGGATACTTATTCCCATTATGTAGTAAAACAGCTTTGAGGTTTTTTGTAGAGCTATCTATGAACAATCGTCTATCAATTCCAATGGCAGTAAATAAGCCATTAATATCTTCGCAGAAGCAAAGATCCCCACTTTTATCAAAGTACACTTCGAAATACTCATTGCGCTTCCTGCATACTGTTAATCTACATTCCTTCCCCAACAGATTTCGTTCACTCAGTCTGGATGCTAAAAGCTTAGCTCCTGAATTAGTGAGGCCCAAGTCCCTGATGAGCTCATCCAGTTCACATTGATTTGGAAAGTGTGGGCGGGTACTCAGTCTTGGCTTAAAATTTTCATCCATTTCTTCATTGTAACACCCTTCTCACTCTCCTCATGAGGCCTCCATCATATCCTCTATCTAAAAAAGAATACATTTATTAACTGGAACATATATATTAATAGTATGTATAATTGCGTTACAAGAAAACATAGCTAGATATCTGGAAGATTTCAATATTGATTCTGTTACAAAGATATCTACAATGTGTATTTACTTTCTGGTGGCCGCGGAACTAGTAAGTTATCATCATGTGACATAGATGATAGATGCAATAAAGGATAAAATACTGGGATATGGAAGGGATTTTCTTCCTTTAACTTTAATGTACTTTGATATCTCAATCATGCAAAAGTAGCAATCATCGTGAGAATTTTTGCCTCTCACCACACTCTCGGCCCATCGAATGGCACTGCTTTTCTTGCACCTTTCAGCCATGCATCTTAATTTGATCGACAACTTCCACAATTACATGAGGGCTCATGTTTGTTGTTGTTGTTGTTGTCATACTCATTCCAAAGTAGAGTATATTTGCAATCCAGTATAACTTCCACAATTACATGAGGATTTTTTTTATTGTCATACTGATTCCAAAGTACAGTCTATTTGCAACCAAGTACTTGTTACTGTTCACAATTTTATGTGATTCATGTTTAGGTCCAACATAGAAACCACATACATAACAGAATGAATCGTTAATTCCTGCATTTTCCTGTAGTCGTGGTCAAGAATGTCAGTATTTATAGTATAAACCTGATGAAAGGAAAGATGTAAACGACAATTGTAAGTGTGATTTCTCGTGCCCCATATGTTTCTTTATATTAGTATAATTTTCTGTATCATTAAAGTGGTCGATGGTAGAAAAAAACAAGTACATATTTAAAGCCAGTGTAAATTTTTGCTTTAGAAAACAAAAAAGAAATAATAAAATAAGAGAAACAAAACTTTTGTGAATTTTTTACCCAGTGTAAACATCAATATAAAAAAATACTAATATTTACAAAGACATAAGTTGTCTTCTAAAGAATTCTTGGTCTACTGCATGATCAAATGTAGAGTCTAACCATTTAGTATCCCCAATAGAATATATATATATATATATATATATATATATATATATATATATATATATATACATAATATATATATATACATATATATATATGTATATATATATATATATATATATATATATATATATATATATATTCATCAACCACAATGCACTTATTCTAAGCCATCTAGGCGCATGCAGAATTTGAAGCGTAGTACGATCGAGGACTCACACCTCATGCAGCGAGAACGTTACCAGTGCCGAGTGACTAGACCAATACACCATCAAGAGAGATATAAGTTCGATATGGGTGACCTGCAGAGATTTCCTCTCTATCGACATAGCTTTTGTAATCATTAAGATTCTCAAGCCTATCCACGACGTCAAGGCACTGGTAACGTTTTCGCCGCATGAGGTTCGAGTCCTCGGACGTACTACGTTTCAATTTCAGTATGCGCCTAGATGGCTTAGAATTAAAGTGCATTGTGGTTGATAAAAATGTATCTCTAATCACTGGGACCCAATCAGTGTTGTACACACACACACACACACACACACACACACACACACACACACACACACACACACACACACACACACACACACACACACACACACACACACACACACACACACACACACACATAGATAGATAGATAGATAGATATAACAAAAACAAGATAACCATTTGACAGGCACTGACTAAGATTTTATCTAAATGAACTTTCAAACTCCAAATCGTACTCAATGCAAATAGATTAGAGGGAATTTTATTCTAGTTATTGGCAACGCGTCCTAGTTAAATCTGGTTATCTCCAGACGAGTGCTCCAGAAAGCAGTGTTTTATTCTACTTTAGGGATACTGGCATATAAGGTGAGGAGCCTACGCCAGGAGGCGCGTAGCTGCAGCCGAAACCGTCACCTTTGCTCTATTATACGCTTGAACTATTGGGGGGCAGGTAACACTCACTGCTCGGAATCTGGGGGAAGCGCGGGACTCGAACCTGCAACTAAGCGGATGCGAGACTACCATGCTATCGATTACGCCACCAACACAGAGATGCAGATTTAGAGAAAAGGGGAAATGTATTTTTGAGTGAATTCAGGATCATAATCAACAAGGATAAGTACTCGATGATAATTTCAGGCTCAGATGTTCAATGTCAAATATGTGTTAATCACGTGCATTATACCATAGCATCTAACCACATTGCCGTAAAACTGTGGCCAGAGTCCACATACTACTTAAACATTTAAAGAGAAATATTTCCTACATATGTCAAATAGCAACAAAAAGCCAAAGAAATTAAAGATCAGTAATAAGATGCTTAAATATGGGTGCTCTGACAAAAAAAAAAAGTTATTCATTTATTTATCTATTTATTTATTCATTTATTTATTTATTTGTTTATTTATTTATCTATTTACTCATTTGTTTATTCATTTATTCATTTATTCCTTATTTGTTTATTTTTTATTTTTTTTTTTTTTTACTTAGTGAAATATTTCTAAAAGAAAAAAGAAGATATACGAGTGTTGTATGGATGTTGGATGGGTAGCTACTTCCTTTGTGAGGAGGAAGAAGCTTTTTTGGTATATAGAAATTCGAAGTCATAGAGGTAAGAAAGTATTAAAGGAAAGTAAGTTCCAGAGCCAGAGACAAAGAGTATTGACTGACTCATGCAAAAGGTAAGAGCATACACGGGTAGGAGTTATTTAAGAAAAATGCGTGTTCCTTAAAGTAAAGGAGGTACTTGTTTACCAGGTTCAAAAAAAGTGATCACAAAATTACTAATAGGAAAGAGGTAGAGACGCAATATTGTATCGAAGGAAGTAAATTGATTTTCCCTAATGAATTCATTTACTTAATGGATTACTCATAAAATCTATCTATCTACCAGTATATACCAATAGGGTTCCTCCCCCTAACAAGGGAGATAGCCTGTCCACAAGAAATAATGAAAGTAAAATGAAAAGTTGAAACTTAAGTAGAATTCTGCTATTCCTTTCTTCACACATCCTTAAAATAAGCTTCATATATCTCAGATGATATTTAATCTAAATGCGCATATATAGCACTAATGTCTTACTTGTGAGCAAGCCTCTCATGCAGTTCCCAAAGGAGACTTTGCAGTCCTTCAACAGAGACATCAATCTCTTTCTACCATTAGTATGGCTAGGCAGACAAAAATGTGTGCGTTCCTATTGTTCCTGCAGGCTTGAGAGTCTTGCAGGTAATTATGGCTAACCGGGTTTGATCCTCGGTGACTATCGGCATTTTTCCCTTACCTTAGTTATCCGGTCATGTAAGATAAACGTTATGACTTTAACTACAGTCAAATTCCTCAAGGAATATTAGTTTCATCTCAAAGCGTTCCGAAGACTAGGATTATATATATATATATATATATGTATATATATATATATATATATATATATATGTATATATATGTATATATATATATATATATATATATATATATATATATGTGTGTGTGTGTGTGTGTGTGTGTGTGTGTGTGTGTGTGTGTGTGTGTGTGTGTGTGTGTGTGTGGTGTGTGTGTGTGTGTGTGTGTGTGTGTGTGTGTGTGTGTGTGTGTGTGGGTGTGTGTGTGTGTGTGTGTGTGTGTGTGTGTGTGTGTGTGTGTGTGTGTGTGTGTGTGTGTGTGTGTGTGTGTGTGTGTGTGTGTGTGTGTGTGTGTGTGTGTGTGTGTGTGTGTGTGTGTGTGTGTGTGTGTGTGTGTGTGTGTGTGTGTGTGTGTGTGTGTGTGTGTGTGTGTGTGTGTGTTTGCCTCAGCGGCTTGCTTTTTATAGGACGAAGGCTGCACCATCGTGCCACCAGAACCCTTCAAAATAGAACGACTTAGTTCACGGCCTGTCGTTCCAACAAGTGCGCCCGGGGGAACACGATTTATACTTTATTACATCAAATCCTTTGTGCAGGTAGTCTTCCGACAAGTGTTTTTGTGTCAATATGACATTTGGAATTAAACTTTACTACTGGGATTCGAACCCTCGCCTGAGCGGCTTGTTTTTTATAAGACGAAGGGCGTACCATCGTGCCACCACGACTTAGTTCACGGCTTGTTCCACTGAGAGCGCCCGGGTGAACACAATTGTTACTGTATTGTATCAAATAATTTATGCAGGCAGTCACCATCAAGATATGATATATATATATATATATATATATATATATGTATATATATATATATATATATATATATATATATATGCTTTGCAGTAATTCACAAGGCACACGTGAAAATAATATGCAGAAAAAACGACTGGGAAACAAGAAGCTTAGTCCGAACGTTTTCGTCTATTTAAGACATTATCAAGGAATACACAGTTACAGAGACAAAGGTGGATATACGAGTATATACATAAAGTAGAAGACTAGCTAGGAACATGGGAAGGACACACAAGATGCTTCACAATCAGGTAGAGCCGATGTTTACATATACGGACGTTTGGTCCATGACGTTACGTCACCCCGGCTTAGTAGCACTTGGAGAAGTTCTTACAATTTTATCAATAACAAAATCATCAAGCTTAAATAATCCTAAACTTAAAACTGTGTATTTCTTGATAATGTCTTAAATAGACGAAAACGTTCGGACTAAGCTTCTTATTTCCCAGTGTTTTTTTCTGATATATATATATATATATATATATATATATATATATTTATATGCATATATATATATATATATATATATATATATATATATATATATATATATATATATAGAGTGGAACCCCGTCATTCGTCCGCCTCTCTATTAGTACAACTCGTTATCCGTCCAACTTGTTCAAGGTAAAATTGAACTCGTCATTCGTACTTGCCCCGCAATTCGGACAGCGTCACCTAGTTACTGGTCGCGCCATGCGATCGCTTCAGCTTAGTCTCGTGCTAGCTTCCGTAAACTACGCATCATCGACGCAAGTTTCGTGAAATTTTGTGCTACTTTATTGCTATTTCTTGTTATCTTCATTAAAAATAGTGCAGCCATGGGTCCAAAAAAGATTAGCTATTCAACCAAGCCTAAAAAGAAAGCAGTGAGAACGACAATTGAATAAAAAAAAAACTCATTGCGAAGTTTAAAAGTGGAACTCGTATATCTGACCTGGCAACTCAGTATGGCATGGCGAAATCAACCATATCGTCTATACTGAAAAATA
>NC_134807.1:36420162-36427662 GCF_046742065.1 Oratosquilla oratoria | reverse complement strand
CTGAAGAGACCACCCAACTAAAATTGTCGTCATCTGCCGCACCCGCCTGCCTCACTCGTCTTCCGCAACAACCTGCCGCACTCGTCTGCCATCTTCTGTCCACGAGAAACCAAGTCCACCAGGTCTGACGTCTACCTCACCAGCTCGCTATCCCTTGACCGCACCGGTTACACAACTAGCGACATCCCAGCTCGACTGTCCTTATCACCTGTCCAAGTCTGCCGACTTCACAGCTGTAACCCGCAGTTGTAGCTCTCTTGAAAAGAATCGGTGGTGAAATAATTTTATTTCAATCCACCTGGTGGCAGTTTACTACCATTTTGAAGACAGACCACTGTCTGCGAAGGATACACCGCCTGTCTTTGACTTCTCATATCTTCAATCAAAGCCCCCGGAATCAAGGTAACTAGCCACAAAATTTCATTCAGCTCCGTACACCTCCCAACAAGCAACGCATCAAACTTCAATCAAACCAGAAGACTTCAAGCAAGCCCAGCGCATCAACTTCTAGACTTCAAACAAGCATTTTTATTCAGCACCGCGCACTCACCTTCACCCATTCAAACCCTACATCCACCCAAGACGAGCAAACGTCAGTAGCTCCCGAGCAAGCGACACAACTATATACCACTCCACCATCCGCCCCCTTCCAGACGACATTCAGACTTCTAAGAACTAAATCAACTCCATCTATTACCAACATAATATAACCGTTTCCATTACATTAGTCGAAAATTAACATACAAAATACCTACTCAACTCTGAAACGGTAGAACTCAGACAAACCCAACCAAGATACAAAAATATATCACAGAAATCTCAAAAAGACACATTCTCAAAAGTTCTCACACAAAGACGACCAAAAATAATTTCATACCATAATCTATATCCATACACATAATGCATATCTCCACCTCAAACTTACGTTATTTCTAAACCCAAAAGTTAACTGCATTGCAGACCTCACAAATTCTTCAATCACAAAACAGCTTGACTCAATAATGCAACGTAAGACAAATATGACGCACCCGCAGCATCCACAACATGGAAATGCCTAATGTCACCAGACAGATCTAATGGCCCCTTTCTCATACCTACCCCAATTACATTACTGTAGCTTCAATATATACGCCATAACTAGACACGTCCACCAACTATATAACCTAACCCCATACAAAGGAACTAACACCCATATATATGTTTTATGTCTAACACATTTCCCATACGTAAACCCACAACATGCCTACCTAAGCACTTTTCCCTTTTATTAGCAAACGGCTGCGCCCGTTGTAGATAGGACTGCCGAGATCAAGTACCTGGCATAGGGCTGTCCAGGTCAAGGACCTGACAGGAGGACTGTTCAAGTCAAGGACCTGACAAAAGGCCTGCCCAGGTCAGGGACATAGCAGAGGAGACTGGGGAAACTCTCCCCTTGTCTAGAAGGTAGCATAGGTGGGAAACCTTATCTCACTTGACATCCCAACCTGTAATCGCCAGATCATATTCTTAATAAAACGAGGAAATCACCGTGAAGGTATTTCTCGCCCGCATTAAGTTCCCCTTTTTATGTAGCAACCCTGTTACACACACACACACACACACACACACACACACACACACACACACACACACACACACACACACACACACACACACACACTCACACATATATATGTGTATATATATATATATATATACATACAGTGCTCGACAAGGATGTACGAACGGTTAGCGAGAAAGAGTGATGAAGAGTGTTGAGGACTGTTTTTGCTGAAATGCACAATTTTATATAACAATTAGCATATGGTTGCATTATTTGACATATTTTCTTTAAAATGTGTGATTTCCATGTAATTTGATCAAAGAGAAGTTATGTTTTTATCCTCTACAAAATTACCAACCACATACCGTCCGACTCACTAATTGCCGACCTCAACCAAACAATGACGGTTTTTGCTCAAATGCACAATTTTATATAAAAAATTAGCATATGGTTGCATTATTTGACTTATTTTCTTCAAAATGTGTGATTTCCATGTAATTTGATCAAAGAGAAATTACGCTTTTATCCTCTGCAAAATTACCGACCACAGCTACGATTCGTCCATCCCGCCATCTATGATCACTGGTGGTATGGATCAAACAACACTCTATTAAGTTTCTTACTATTGTGTTATTAGTGTAATAGATTACATATAGTTAAATTATTTCAAAATTTTCTTTAAAATGTGTGATTTTCATGTTATTTGACCAATTGTGCATTTCAGCAAAAACCGTTCGATGGTATTCATAGCTGTGGTCGGCAATTTTGCAGAGGATAAAAACGTAACTTCTCTTTGATCAAATTACATGGAAATCACACCTTTTAAAGAAAATAGGTCAAATAATGCAACCATATGCTAGTTTTTTATATACAATCGTGCATTTCAGCAAAAACTGTTCTTGTTCGAGTTTGGTCGGCTATTAATGAGTCGGACGATATTCGTAGCTGTGGTCGGTAAGTTTGCAGAGGATAAAAATGTAATTTTTTTTTATCAAATTACATGAAAATCACACATTTTAAAGAAAATAAATCAAATAATGTAATCATATACTATTTTTTATATAAAACCGTGCATTTCAGCAAAAACCGTCCTTGTTCGAGTTTGGTCGCCTATGAGCGAGTCGGACGGTATTCATAGCTGTGGTCGGTAATTTTACAGAGGATAAAAACGTAACTTCTCACTGATCAAATTGCATGGAAATCACGCATTTTAAAGAAAATAGGTCAAGTAATGCAACCATATGCTAATTTTTTATATAAAATCGTGCATTTCAGCAAAAATCGTTCTTGTTCGAGTTTGGTCGACTATGAGCGAGTCGGTCGGCAATTTTGCAGAGGATAAAAACGTAAATTCTCTTTGATCAAATTGCATGAAAATCACACATTTTAAAGAAAATAGGTCAAATAATGCAACCATATGCTAATTTTTTATATAAAATTGTGCATTTTAGCAAAACCCGGACGGTATTCATAGCTGTTGTCGATAATTTTGCAGAGGATAAAAACGTAACTTCTCTTTGATCAAATTACATTGAAGTCACACATTTTAAAGACAATAGGTCAAATAATGCAACCATATGCTAATTTATTATATGAAATTGTGCATTTGAGCAAAAATCGTCATTGGTTGAGGTCGGCAATTAGTGAGTCGGACGGTATGTGGTTGGTAATTTTGTAGAGGATAAAAACGTAACTTCTCTTTGATCAAATTACATGGAAATCACACATTTTAAAGAAAATATGTCAAATAATGCAACCATATGCTAATTGTTATATAAAATTGTGCATTTCAGCAAAAACAGTCCTCAACACTCCTCATCACTCTTTCTCGCTAACCGTTCGTACATCCTTGTCGAGCACTGTATATATATATATATATATATATATATATATATATATATATGTATATATATATATATATATATATATATGTGTGTGTGTGTGTGTGTGTGTGTGTGTGTGTGTGTGTGTGTGTGTGAGTGTGTGTGTGTGTGTGTGTGTGTGTGTGTGTGTGTGTTTGTGTGTGTGTGCGTATATATATATATATATATATATATATATATATATATATATTAGTATATTAGTATATTTTGGCAGTAAATTTTCTTGTAGACATGTCTTGTTAAAGACCAATGCTAAGTCAGTTTCAACTATCTTCTTAGTTTTTTTTTTCATTCCTCTTATATGTTTCTTATAGTCCAGGGGTAGATTAAACACAAGTCTACCGAGATCCATTGTATATTGACTCTAATTATATAAATACAGTCGCTAGCTTTCGGTTGTTACATACAACCATCTTCAGGCAGATATAATGACAGGAAAAGGTCCATGTCAATTATGCTAAGGGGTTACAAGATGGCAAGGCTTTTATGGTTCCAGTGAGGTGGATTTAGGAGAGGTTTGAGTCAGATCATAATGACTTGGAGCTGGACAAGGTTGGCGTCCGTTGATGTTATGTGTCATATTGTCGAGGGGAATTTTGTCCCGGTGTGACGGATTCTTTGTTTAGGAGTAAGGTGCCTAATGTGTTTGTTTGTATGTTGATGATTAGTGTGTGTTGTGAAATGTAGACTTCCTCCAGGATGTGTAGTTTTTTGTGATTGTTACAGTGCTTGAGTATTTTGGTATTGTTAACTAGGTCTTGTCTTGTGGGATTTCTGTTGTGATAGTGAGTCATATGTTTCCGTATGCTATTATCGCGGGCATGCATTGTGAGCCTTCGGCTAAGTGAATTAGTGGCAACACCAATGTAATTCATGTTGGATAGAAGTTTACAACCTTCTTCGGGGCAGGAGTATTGGTATACCAAATTCGCTTGCTTAAGGATGTTGTTATCTTTTGTCAGGTTATTCTTCATGAACAGGCTAGAGACTGTTGTGTTTTTGTAGTATATAATTATGGCTAATTTTTCTTATAGGTTGATACATGTGACATTCCTTATAATAATTTCTTTGAATACCCATTCGTCAGTTTTATATACCGTGTCATTTGATTCTTAAAGAAATTTTTTGGTATAGTCTATGTGGGTTTTTGTTCCTGTTGAGTTTGAGCACGTATGTTTGTATATGTATATGTATGTATGTATATATATATATATATATATATATATATATATATATATGTATATATATATATATATATATGTGTGTGTGTGTGTGTGTGTGTGTGTGTGTGTGTGTGTGTGTGTGTGTGTGTGTGTGTGTGTGTGTGTGTGTGTGTGTGTGTGTGTGTGTGTGTGTGTGTGTGTGTGTGTCTGTATGTGTGTGTGTGTGTGTGTGTGTGTGTGTGTGTGTGTGTGTGTGTGTGTGTGTGTGTGCGTGCGTGTGCGTGTGCGTGCGTGTGCGTGTGCGTGCGTGTGCGTGCGTACGTGTGTGTGTGTGTGTGTGTGTGTGTGTGTGTGTGTGTGTGTGTGTGTGTGTGTGTGTGTGTGTGTGTGTGTGTGTGTGTGTGTGTGTGTGTGTGTGTGTGTATGTGTGCGTGTGCGTGCGTACGTGTGTGTGTGTGTGTGTATGTGTGTGTGTGTGTGTGTGTGTGTGTGTGTGTGTGTGTGTGTGTGTGTGTGTGTGTGTGTGTGTGTGTGTGTGTGTGTGTGTGTGTGTGTGTGTGTGTGTGTGTGTGTGTGTGTGTGTGTGTGTATGTCATTGTTTCCCAACCCTCATGTGGGATCGTCAAGCGTTTTTGCTGGGATCGCTAAGACATCTTGTATGTTTTTTTTGTTTTTTGTTTTTTTTCCAAATGACATAAATTCAATACAATAACCATGCGCACGCGATAAAAACCCATAAGTAAAACAGACAAATACACAGATACAAGTTATGCGTGCCATCATATGACGTCAGATGTGTTGGATTTTGCAAGTAAATATGATGATATATATGTAGACCGGTGCATACAGTGCCGTCAAATTTAGGCGTCTCGTAAAAGCGCTTCGGATACGTTACTTATTCATACCAACGACACTAACTTACACACAGATCATACAAATATGAAGACAACTTCATTCGAAATGAACTAATGACGAGATATTAATTTGCTGTAAACCACGCACTTGCATTAACAGGGATCTTTCAACTGGCTTAATTTCATTATCCATTCATCAGTTAATAGTTTTGTTTTGTTGTGGGTGTATATCGTTGTGCTGGTATCTTTCTGTGAGTATTCTTTGTGTTTATTCAATTATTGTATCAATTATCCTTGCACTTGAGTACTTGTGCTTTAAGCAATAACCACAACTATCCAAAATTGACATGTAAATGACATAATATGTTTCTTTTTTGGAAAAAAAAACTGTTTTTTCGCTAAATGTTACCAAAATTTAGTATCCATTTTGATCACCTTTTATTGAAATTCTGGTGATTTTTCTTTTGGTGAGTTACAGCATCATTATAAGTGCAGAATCTACCATTTGTGTTTAGTACATACATACATATAGCAAGGCTTTTTCCCCTTTTCAAGGGAGGTAGCCAAAAAGAAAAAGGCATAAAATCATTCCTACCCATTCCATCCCTAAATACACTCCACACCCTCCCTCTTATCTTAGCACCTCCTGGATGACGGGCCATCCCTGCAACTTGTCCACTGCCCTGGGTCAGAGGCAGTGTCGCAAGTCACAGCACATCCACAGCAAGGGCGCTTCATTAAATCGGCGACCCCCCCTCTCCGTCCCCCCCCCCCATGCATAAAAGGAGAAGACGGGGATAAATCCCTTCGGGCTGCGTCAAATTTTGCTCACACATACTACCTCACCCCCATCCCCCCACCCACTCCACCTCATGCATCACAACATCATCCATATACAACCATTCTCCATTCAACCCTATCTTCTGTCCTCTCCCGTCCTTCCTCAACAGACATTCCCCTCTTCCCCAAAGCCCCCTTCACCCCATCCATCCATCTCATCCTAGGACGTCCCCTCATGTTCACTCCCTCCACATCTGCCTTCCATACCTCTTTTACTAGTCTTTAGTACCTTATGTATTTTATTAAAGTTTATATTTGTTATTAAGATATTTTTTCAATTAGTTGAGAACAAAATAATCATGATTATCAATAGAAGTAGTCATAAAAATGAAAATTGCTCTTTCAATTACAATGTTTTTTTTTTTTATAAATTTTCAGATTCTTCAATGATGTCTAGGAAGATAATGTACAAGGAAAAAATCCTTGGCACTGGATCTACGTGCCTCATCGATCATGGGTTCAAAAAACCTCAATGTTTTGTATGTAGAGAAGTGTTCAGCCACGAGTCGCTTAAAGAAAATAAGCTTAAGCGCCACCTCCATGGAAAACACCCAACTCTGGCTAGGAAAGATTGTTTTTCAAGATGAAAGAAAAACAACTGAAGCGTCAGCGGTTCAACACTATGCACACAGTAGTGTGTTCTGTTCAACAAGCAACAATTGCATCCTATCTTGTTGCAAAAAAAATTGCCAAGGGCATGCATCCCCACACAACTAGAGAAAGTTGGTAAAGCCAGCAGCCCTTGATATGGTTCGCACCATTATTGGAGAAAATGTAGTGAGAAAAAATGAAACTATTCCATTGTCCAATAATACAATCAACCGACGAATAAAAGAGATGTCGGGATACATAAAAGGACAGGTAGTGGCTGCCATCAAGGAGAGCGAGAAATTCAGTTTACAGTTGGATGAATCAACTGACGTCAGTGACAATGCTCAGCTCTTGGTATATGTACGGTATGAAGGAAAGAGTGACATTGAAGAGGACCTCCTGTTCTGTAAACGAGGGAGACGACAGCAACGGGTGAAGACCTGTTCAAATTAGTTGACAGTTTTATCAAAGAAGAAAGACGTAGATGGGATCACTGCTTCAGTGTGTGCTAGGATGGAGCCCCTGCAGTCCTAGGGGCACCCCAGGGTTTCACTGCTAGGGTAAAACAGGTCAACCCCACAATGATAGTGACCCATTGTCTGCTCCACCGGGAAAACCTTGCCTCT
>NC_134807.1:36412662-36415162 GCF_046742065.1 Oratosquilla oratoria | reverse complement strand
AATATGTTAAGTTAATTTCAATAACCTACGATTTAAACTACAGCTCATAGATTGGGTGTCGAGATTAGGCGTGAAGCTTGTGGTTCAGAATTGGAAAAGATTTGAAAATATACTGACCACGGTCATTTGTATTCGTATTCATTATAAGAAAAGGTGTCTTCCTTTAACTCAAAATTGTATGGTAAGAAGAAATAGAATGACAGAAATGAAAATAGTTTAAACAACAAATGACTGATGAAGTATCTTTAATCACATTACCGAGAAGGATTTAGGGAAAAAAGGTAATAGTCCATTAGATATGGTTGTAAATGTGAAGAAATCACAAAAGAATTTTATACAGGGAAAACAGAAATGATCCAAAAATTTCTACAAACCATCAACTCTTTACAAAATGTCAGTGAATACGTTAATGAATATTTAACACTCTTACGCAACTACCATAATTGAATTTCAGAATCTTCATTAGTATATCGAGACTTGGTCATGAAAAGATTTTGATGCTTTCTCACACAAGCTTTCTCATCTAATATACAACTGTAAACAGTACATTGAATTCAATGGGAAATGTATCAATGAAAAAACGTTGCGAGGTAAATTCTAGGGGCTTTCGAACTTGGGCCTTTTCCACCCTTACATATGCATATATACATACGTACGTGCATGTATATATATATATATATATATATATGTATATATATACATACATATATATATGTATGTATGTATGTATGTATATATATATATATATATATATATCACAACTAAGTAATGTCGTAGCACTTTGATAAAATTCTTCTACGAAAGTGGGTCATTATTATAATATATATATATATATATATATATATTATATATATATATATATATATATATATATATATATATACATATATATATATATGTATAATATATATATATATATATATATATATATGTGTGTGTGTGTGTACAATATATATACATATATATATATATATATATATATATATAATATATATATACATACATATGTATGTATATATATATATATATTGTATATACAAATATATATATATATATATATATTTACATATATATTATATATATATATATATATATATATATGTATATATATATACACATGTACAATATATATATACATACATATACCAAGGCTTTTTCCCCCTTCCAAGGGAGGTAGCCAAAAAGGGAAAGGCATAAAAACACTCCCACCCATTTCATCCCTAAATACACTCCACACCCCTCCCACCCTTCCTCTCATCTGAGCACCTCCTGGATGACGGGTCATCCCTGCACCCTGCCCACCGCCCTGGGTCAGAAGCAGTGTCGCAAGACACAGTACATCCACAGCGAGGCCGCTTCATTTAATCGGCGACCCCCCCTCTCCGTCCCCCTTTGCATATAAGGCAAGGACGGGGAGAAATCCCTTCGGGCTGCGTCAAAATTTACTCACACATACTACCCCACCCCCCACTTCCCCGCCCATTCCTCCTCATGCAGTCACAACATCATCCATATACAACCATTCTCCACTCACCTCTGTCTTCCGTCCTCTCCCTTCCTTCCTCAACAGACATTCCCCTCTTCCCCAAAGCCCCCTTCACCCCATCCATCCACCTCATCCTAGGACGTCCCCTCATGTTCACTCCCTCCACATCTGCCTTCCATACCTCTTTTACTAGTCTTTCTGCACTCATTCTTTCCATGTGTCCAAACCATCCTAATATTCTTTCATCAACCCTATCTCCCAAATCCTTTTTCACCCCTGTTCTCCTCCTCACCTCCTCATTTCTCACACTATCTAGCCTAGTAACCCCCACCATACTTCTCAGACACCTCATCTCAAACACATTCAAACTCCTTCTCTCTTCTTCTCTTATGTTCCACGTTTCTGCCCCATACAGTGCTGTTGGCACAATCACTCCTTCATACAGTCTCCTCTTCGCATCCATTCCCAAATGTCTATTCCTCATTACACTCTTTAAACCACCAAGGCATTTACTCGCTTCTCTCAATCTACATTCTACCTCCACCTTCACTCCACCTTTTCCTGCTACACTTGCACCCAAGTATCTAAAACTATCCACTTCCTCCAGTCGCTCTCCCTTAATGTTCACTTCCAGTCTACTGCCACTTTCACCCCTTGTACATCTCATCACCTTACTTTTACCCACATTTATCTTTAGCTTTCTTCTATCACATACTCTCCCAAACTCTGCCACCAGCTTCCTCAATCCCTCCTCTGACCCTGCCACAAGCGCAGTGTCGTCCGCAAACAACAGCTGGCTCACCTCCCACTTTTCTCCATTTTCTTTAACCATCTCCAATCCCTGACTCACTACCCTAGCATTCACCTCTCGCACCACCCCATCCATGTATAAGTTGAACAGCCAGGGCGACATAACGCATCCTTGACGAAGTCCCACCTTTACTTCAAACCACTCACTCTCTCCATTTCTAATCCTAACACATGCTCTACTACTCTCATAAAAACTCTTGACAG
>NC_134807.1:36387662-36390162 GCF_046742065.1 Oratosquilla oratoria | reverse complement strand
AAGAACACCAATTTGGACAACAAATTGAGGAGATTAAATAATGTCGAACAAAACATCCAATTCACTGTTGAACACGAGACAAATAACAAATTGGCCTTCCTCGACACCGTCATCTGGAGGAAAGAGAACAAGACCGCATTCTCGGTTCATAGAAAAAGCACAAATAAAGACGACATCATTCACTACTACTCCGGCCACAACGAGAGAATAAAGAGTGGAGTAGTAATAGGATTCTTCCTGAGAGCATACCGCATTTGTAGTGAAGAATTTATTAAAGATGAAATAGATTACATTTTCAACGTTTTCACCAAACTCTGTTATCCGGAAGGGCTGTTGTACCGACTTAGAGAAAAGGCTTTAAAGATAGCAAAAAGAAGCATACGGAACAGAGGAAATGTGACTGAAAATGGTAGCAGGGATTATTTGTCCGTGCCAAACTCGAGCCACTCAGGCGCGTTAGGACAGTTGCTCACTACAGCCGGCATCAAGATTGCGATCAGCACGGGAATGAGAATAGGAGACATTGTTAAGAACCAGAATAAAGTCGTGGCCAACGGGGAAGAAAACAGTGTCGTCTACAAGATACCGCGTGGAAACTGTCCTGTGAGCTACTACGGGGAAACCAGCCGAGGTATTAAGAAACGGACAATTGAGCACAGGAATGACATCAAGGCACACCGAGTATCAAACTCGCTAGTGGTTCATGTAGATACTCACGGCCACTTACCAGACTGGAACAAAGTAGAGGTGCTGCAGAAAGGACTTCCTAAGAAAAGAAGGAAAATAACTGAAGCAGCTTACATCGCTTACCATCCGAACAACAACCACCGCGATGGGTTTATTAAATTAACAAAGACGGCGAGCCGCTTGGTACTTCGCGAGGCAGAGCGTAGGAGGACGAGAGGTCAGGTCGATCATGGTGGAACGCGGATAGATTCGGCGGGTATTTAGGGGGTGAATGATTTGAATGTGCATGTACTCTGAAGAAGTCCTGGTAAGGACGAAACGTCAGAATAAATCCCTAAACGGTTCCCTGTGTTTATCTCACCACCCATCCACTCATATATATATATATATATATATATATATATGTGTGTGTGTGTGTGTGTGTGTGTGTGTGTGTGTGTGTGTGTGTGTGTGTGTGTGTGTGTGTGTGTGTTGTGTGTGTGTGTGTGTGTGTTTGTGTGTGTGTGTGTGTGTTTTTGTGTGTGTGTGTGTGTGTGTGTGTGTGTGTGTGTGTGTGTGTGTGTGTGTGTGAGTGTGTGTGTGTGTGTGTATGTATGTATGTGTGTGTGTATGTGTGTGTATTTACCTAGTTGTACTATACGGGAAGGGAGCTATGCTCGTATGGACCCGTCTTTGTGTCTCTCAGCATAAAGTTATTTCTTAAATTCTTGTATAGTGTTTGCACACACTGTTTCGTTGTCTAATTTATTCCATGTATCTATCACTCTGTGTGAGAAGCTGTTCCTTTTTAAATTTCTTCTGTAACTGTCTTTTTTTAGATTCTTTTTGTGTCCTCTCATTTTACCGTTGTCCCATATTAATAAGTCATCCCTATCTAAAACTTCCATTCCTTTCATTATTCTGTTGATCGTCAGCAGGTCACCTCTTTCTCTTCTCTGTTCCAAAGTTGGTAGTTCTAATTTGGACAGTCTTTGCTCATATGTTAGTTCGGAAAGAGTTGGTGCTAGTTTGGTTGTTGCTCTTTGTAACCTTTCTAGTTTTTTAATGTTCTTTTTGGTACTGAGTGTCCAGAATGCTGCTGCGTACTCGAGTTTTGGTCTTATTAGTGTAGTTAGGATTTTCTTTATAATTTCTTCGTCCAAATAGGCAAACGCCACTTTAATTGATCTCCATAAATTGTAGGTTTCTCCGAATATTTTGTTAATATGCTTATCTGGTGTCATGTCCTTGCCAATCACCACTCCAAGATCTTTTCTGAGTTTACTTTTTTCACCTTTTCTTCACCAATTTTGTAATTTTTTGATATTCTGTTTTTACTCTTTCCAAACTCCATTATACTACATTTCTTTATATTGAATTTTACTTCCCACTTTTGGGTCCAATTCCAGATCTTGTCCAAATCTTGTTGTAATGAGTTGCAGTCTTCCTCCGTTTTTACCTTCTTTAGTATCTTTGCATCATCTGCAAAGAAATTCATATAATACTCTACACCTTCATCCATGTCATTAATGTATATGGCAAACATGATCGGGGCCAGTACTGATCCTTGCGGGACACCGCTTTTTACTTCTTTCCAGTTTGAGAATTTTTCTCTAATTATAACTCTCATTTTCCTCCCAATCAGGAAGTCTTTCATCCATTCCAATAATTTTACTCTGATGCCACCTTTTGACTCTATCTTCTTTATAAGTTATTTATGTGGTACCTTGTCGAATGCCTTCTATATATATATATATATATATATATATATATATATATATGTACATATGTATATATATGTATATATGTATATATGTATATTCATAGTGTAAAT
>NC_134807.1:36382662-36385162 GCF_046742065.1 Oratosquilla oratoria | reverse complement strand
ATTATCAAGGAATACAGAAAAGTGAGAACAAAAAAGTGGATATACAGAGTATAAATAGGACAAGAGAGACATTTACCTTCCTCTCCGAAGCCTGAAAGCTCGGGTTGGGTCACTCGGCGAGGTCGTGGAAACCAATCATTATTATCACATTGATTTTTAAAATATGTAATATTTATATTATTGGCAATATATGAATCTAATTTATATAATCCTAGACTATTATTAATGAGTTGGTCATAATTGTATTTGATAATTCCTGACTCTATGATATTTCTTTTTATTATATTCTTACACTGCTTAATTTTTTAAGCATTTTTCCAGTCAATAGGATGGTCAAATTCACGAACATGTTAAAAAGGGCACTAGATTCTTGGCCCTTTTTTATACTGTTTTTATGCTGTTTAATCCTATCCTCTAATTCTTTTCTTGCTTGACCTACATAATATTTGTCACATTTACTACAAGGTATTTTATATACACGGCCTGTAGAGTTATCAGGGGAATTCTTTAACATATCACGAAAGCGCTCGGACTCCGTGTGTTTTTCCTCTTCATATATATATATATATATATATATATATATATATATGTATGTATATATATATATATATATATATATATATATATATATATATATGTATATATATATATATATGAGTGGAAGGGTGGTGAGATAAACACCGAGTAATGTTGGAGTGTAAATTTACTGACGTTTCGTCCTTAACAGGACTTCTTCAGAGTATGAGTACATAAGCATAAAATCAACATATATATACACGCGTTCATGTCCGCGTTCCTGCTAACCCACGCCACTCGAGTCCTCTTGTTTCCTCATCTCCCGGATAAAAAGGATGAGGTTAAGGAAGATAAGGAAGGTGACTTCATCGTGGTTCCCAGTTCCAAACACACGGAAGAATTAGGACACCTACTACGCAACACAGGATTGAAGATTGCCAACTCATCCAGCATGAAAATTGGCGAAATAGTGAGAGGTAAGGAGAGAAAAGACAACATCACTAATAGCGTGGTATACAAAATACCATGTAGCAGCTGTGAATTGAGCTACTTTGGAGAAACTGGGAGAGGCCTACACAAGCGAACATACGAACACAAGAACGACCTAAAAGCCCACCGCACTTCCAACGCATTGGTGGTTCATTTGGACCAACTTGGACACCTTCCCAACTGGAGCGGGGTAGAGATTTTACAACAGGGGTTAGAAAAGAAAAAGAGGAAACTAGTTGAGGCAGCATATATAGCATCTCAGCCTTGCCTTAATCACAGGGACGGATTCATCAAACTGTCTCAAATGTCCGGACGACTCATCCGCCGGGAGATGAGGAAACAAGCGGACTCGAGTGGCGTGGGTTAGCAGGAACGCGGACATGAACGCGTGTATATATATGTTGATTTTATGCTTATGTACTCATACTCTGAAGAAGTCCTGTTAAGGACGAAACGTCAGTAAATTTACACTCCAACATTACTCGGTGTTTATCTCACCACCCTTCCACTCATTCTGTCGTCCTTCTGTCCAACATATATATATATATGTATATATATATTTATATATATATATATATATATATATATATATATATATATATATATATATATATTTCCCTGTGGTGGGGGAAAAGAATACTGCCACCAATTATTCCCTCTTGGATCGTAAGAGGCGAGAAAAAAAGGGACGGGGATTGGGACTAGGCATCCCTCTCCTTGTAGCCCTACAGGGCACATTCCTAGAAAAAAAGTCAGAGGCATAAGAGGGGCTGGAGGGCCTCGGTCCAGCACCCTAAGGTTTGGGTCTTTTAATGTGCGTGGATGTGGTACAGATGAGAGTAAAAGGGAAGAGATAGGTAGTATGTTTGTGAGAAGAAAGATGGATGTGTTGGCTTTGAGTGAAACTAAGCTGAAAGGGAAGGGCGATTGTAAGTTTGGGAGTGTAAGTGGGAGGTTATCAGGAGTGAAGAGAGGGCGAGGGAGGGAAGGGGTGGCTATACTAGTAAGTGAAGAGATAGGTAAACGTGTAGTGGAGTGGAAGGAGGTTTCCTCAAGGATAATGTGGATGAAGGTGAAACTGGGAAAGGAGATGTGGGTTTTTGTAAGTGCATATGGGCCTGGCAGTGAGAAGAATGTAGAAGAAAGGGAGGCCTTTTGGATAGATTTAAATGAGTGCATAGAGGGTTTAGGGAGAAGTGTATATGTAATAGTACTGGGAGACCTTAATGCTAGCGTAGGAAATTATCCAATTGATGGAGTGGTTGGGAAATGTGGAGTTCCAGGAAAGAATCGTAGCGGAGAGTTGATGGTGGAAATGTGTCTAGAAAGAGAGTTGATGATAGCAAATACAGTGTTTCGGAAGAAAGTCAAGCATAAGTACACATGGGAGAGAGTGGTGGAGGGAAAGGTTGTAGATGGAGCTTTAATGGACTATGTAGTGGTAAATAGGATTATGATAGGAAGAGTTAGGGATGTACATGTGCTAAGGGGAGAG
>NC_134807.1:36357662-36372662 GCF_046742065.1 Oratosquilla oratoria | reverse complement strand
AAAGTTTGATCCACACTTAGGAGGCGATGTGAGTAGCGTAGCAAGTAAGAGGTTGCTTTGTTCTATGGATTTACTCTAGTAAATCGTAACCAATTGTATTATGCAGAGCCAGTCGAGATCTGCGCTAGAAAGCAAGGCAACTGATGTTTGCCACTACATCAATTTATGGTCGTACAGTAATATTTACAATATGACAGTGATACATTCAATATTAAATATATTTACAGTTATGATACATAGAAAGGACATAGCATATTTTAATTTTGCATACATAGTGAAAAAAATATAAAGATATTTCCTTTTGTGGACTGCGCTTCTTAACGGTCGCATCTCGTGTGGACCTGGTGTCCTAAGAGGTCAAGGTCAGGTCGGCCTAATTCCAGTTAAGTGGTATCTGATCGGGTTCTGGTTAGACCTGACGCTCAACAGTAGTTTGGTGCTGCTGCTGCGACGTAAGCGTCGTCGTATGCTTGATATATATCTTCTCGTAGCGTGACGTCCTGTGACGTGTAGTTTTGACATCCTGCGACTTGCAATTTATATTCTTCCAACAAGAGGAAAATGCCCTTTGCAGCAGGGCGCTGAGCTGGTAGCGTGGGGAGGGGAGGCTAGAATACGTAGTGCGCCGTGGAGAGCTAGTAGGTGATGTGTTGGACGATGCAGGACGACGTATGGAGTTGGTGAGAAGTCGGCGGTGGCAGACGAATCGGAGCGTGGAGATGGCTTAGCTCGAAAGAACGAGAGCATACATGTAGACCATCGCTGGGGTGTGTTTATGAAAACGGATGAGTGTGGCCAGATACGTATGTGGAAACGTAGGATGCAGTGATAGGTCCTCTGGTCACGAAGGAAAAGGAGCAGGACTAGGAAGTCGAATAACTGGCAATGTTCGTTCGTACCGTTGGAAACGAAGATAAGTGGCGACGGAGATTAAAGTCGTTTGTAAGTACGTACTCCAAACAGCGAAGTCCCCAACGACCACCGCTGTACACCATTTGTTGTAAAGCTATTTAAAATATCCTACAACATGATGGTGAGAAATTAAAGGGCGAGTATTCTCTTAATATCTAATATTCTATCACACCCTGCAGCAGCAGGTCTGTACTGCGTAATGGCTAAGCTGGAATTGTTATGCCTTGGCTTGGCTTAGCGCGTCACCCCAAGCGTGATGTGGTAGAACTGATTTTACGATACCAGAGCTTTTTACAATTGAAATAAATTACATTTCATACTTAGAATATTTACAAAAAGATAATAACATGCAACTTAATTTTAATATATACTCGTTTGTATTTATGAATGTGAATGTGTGAATACTATAAATACAATGTTATGTAAATATCAATGTTATGGTAATTTGTTGTTTATCTAGAGAGGAGGCTATGTGTAGAAACCTATATAGTGGTTGCGAAGATATCAAGTGCGTAAATGCACTGGTTGTATATTAGCATCTATGTACGTACGTATGTAATGAATATATATATACACATATATATATATATATATATATATATATATATATATATATATATATATATGCAAAGTAGACCACTTGGAAAAAAGAAACTAACGAAGCAGAGCGCTTTCGTATATTACATCTTCAGTGCAACAAGTACATAGTGATAGGAATACATAGAAAATATATACATGATACAAAGGAACAAGGACAGTTTGAATAAGCGTAGCGACCAATTACCCCCTGGAGAGCGGAAGGTCATTGTCAATTATCTTAAGATGGTGGGGCGACATCAGGTCACAGTCGCCAGGGTCACTGTTTCTACTAATGATATAGGCGACATTAGGTCAAATCGTTGGGTTACATTTTACCTGATATTATCTTACTAATTTCTTGACAAATGTGTAATCAATTTCACATAGGTCAAACTGCCAAACCCTTAAACATTAGAATTGAACAACACAAGAAAAATGTTAGGGATGGCAATCATTCTAGTGGTATATTCAAGCATATTGAATTAAATAATCATCCAGTTGATTGGGATAATGCCCAGGCAATCTATTATACCAACAACATAATAGCAAGAAATTTAATAGAGTGCAGTTTGATTCATACCACCAGTAATCAAAATACCAACCTACATAAAGGCTTGTACAAACATGATAATTTCATTTGTCAAGAAATTAGTAAGATAATATCAGGTAAAATGTAACCCAACGATTTGACCTAATGTCGCCCTATATCATTAGTAGAAACAGTGACCCTGGCGACTGTGACCTGATGTCGCCCCACCATCTTAAGATAATTGACAATGACCTTCCGCTCTCCAGGGGGTAATTGGTCGCTACGCTTATTCAAACTGTCCTTGTTCCTTTGTATCATGCATATATTTTCTATGTATTCCTATCACTATGTACTTGTTGCACTGAAGATGTAATATACGAAAGCGCTCTGCTTCGTTAGTTTCTTTTTTCCAAGTGGTCTACTTTGCATAAGTGAACACACGTACCCGTGTTCTTATTAGCATATATATATATATATATATATATATATATATATATATATATATGTGTGTGTGTGTGTGTGTGTGTGTGTGTGTGTGTGTGTGTGTGTGTGTGTGTGTGTGTGTGTGTGTGTGTGTGTGTGTGTGTGTGTGTGTGTGTGTGTGTGTGTGTGTGTGTGTGTGTGTGTGTGTGTGTGTGTGTGTGTGTGTGTGTGTGTGTGTGCATCTTGGATAAAGAGGAGTATAACATTCCTCCCAAACTTAAAAGGGCAATAAAAAGTACGTACATAAACGATGCATGCCGCGTTAAGGCCCAGCAGGGAAATGGGGAATGGTTCAGTATAACTTCAGGAGTAAAACAAGGAAGTGTGCTTTCCCCAGTCTTATTCATCATTTTCATGGACTATTGTGGAAAGTTAGTGACGAGAAGTGCGGAAGGAGAAATTGGCTACACAGACGATCTGGCATTGATAGCAGATACTGAAAAAGTGTTACAGAGGTTCATATTAGTTTGGAATGAAGAATTATCAGCCAAAGGTATGAAAATTAATAAGGGAAAAACAGGGGATATGCTACTGAATAGAAATCAAGAAGACATGCATGTGAGATTAGGAAATACAATTTTGAACCAAACAAATCAGTTTAGATATTTAGGAGTAGTTTTCGGCACAGAAAATGACACTGTAGTGGTTACTACAATTGTCCTTGTTGGAGGAAGCTAGGATATTTAAAGTCAATCCCATGACTGATCTGTTTATTGAAAATGGCGATGATGCTTTGTACGAAAATGTTGGCGAAATTCTGGATTCCTTACGTTAAGTATACAATAATTTTAGATATTTTTACAATACATAAATATCCTCTTTACAGGATGTAGAGGGATATGTTTTATTTTATTTACAAGATAAATAAAGCTGATATAATGAATATTATTATTTATATTAAATATAATTGATTGAATGCATGTTCTAAGGGGTGACTATAGTTTATCCCGTACTCGGCGATCACGAGTCCTGAAGGGATAATTTCACGTGTTGGCTACAGAACACTACAAATCTCTCCCCCTAGTGACGAGGTAGGAGGAACGATATCTGTTTTTTCTTTGTAGTGAGTTTGTGGTTTGTAGCCCGTGTGTCCGGAGGTGTCAGAAGTCCAACGGGATCTTGTTCGTTGTCCGAGAGGAGGTATGCAGGCTTGGCGCGGTCTATGGAGATGACGTCAGTGGTTCCACGGCGATCGATGGTCAAGTTCTTACTTGTCCTCTTGACGACTCTATATGGTCCATCGTATGGTTGTTGAAGAGGCTTCTTTACTCCCTCCACGCGAACGAAAACATGTGAGCAGTCTTCGAGGTCCTGGCTCACAAACGTTCTTGTGGGTGAGGTACACGGTGGTACTGGCTGGAGTTTCTGCATTGTATCTGTAAGATTAGTGGCATAATCTTGAACGCTGCAGGGCTGCGTTATAGGGGCAGATGCAAGAAACTCACCGGGCAGACGGAGTGGAGTGCCATAAAGAAGTTCTGCAGAGGAGTGGCCAAGGTCTTCCTTGAGGGACGTGCGTATAATGAGGAGGACCATTGGAAGCACCGTAGACCAGTTGGCGCGGTCGCGTGTTGTTGCTGCAAGTGAAGCCTTGAGTTGTCGGTGGAAGCGTTCGACGAGTCCGTTGGATTGAGGATGGTAGCTTGCTGTTCTGAAACGCCGGATACCTAGCAAAGACATAACCTTGTTCCATAAATTGGATTCAAATTGGCTACCACGGTCGGATGTGAGGCTGAGTGGTGTACCGAATCTTGAAATCCAGGTGGTTATAAAAGCTTTGGCTACTGTGTCTGTGCTTATGTCAGTAAGCGGGATTGCTTCGGGCCAGCGTGTAAAACAGTCTACACAAGTAAGAATATACCTGAAGCTGTCGGAGAAGGGAAGCGGTCCGACAATGTCGATGTGGACGTGCTCGAGTCTAGTAGAGACTGGGCGAAAGGTACCTGGAGGGGAGATGGTGTGGCGTGTGACCTTGAAAGCTTGGCATTTGACGCAGGTGCGGGTCCAGTGACGAACGTCTTTGGCGATTCCACTCCAGATGAAGCGTGACGACATCATGTGCTGCGAAGCTCGAATACCTGGGTGGGAGAGGTCATGTAAATGGCGGAACAAGGGATACCTGTGGTTCTCGGGCAAGTAGGGACGGATGGTGTCCGTGGATACATCGGCGTAAAGCTGAGTGTTGGTTCCAGGGAGCTGTACCTTCTTCATCTGCAACGCGGCGTTTTCCATCAATCACTACAGCTCGGTATCACTAGCTTGGTCTGCAGCGATGGCGGCGTAGTCGATGAGAGAGGTAGAGACTGCAGATATGTTGCGCGAGAGTGTGTCGGCAGGACAGTTATCTTCACCTCGAACATAACGAATATCTGTGGTGAATTGGGAAATGAAATCTATGTGTCGTAGTTGTCTAGGGGAGTATGTTGTTTTGTTGTGGATGAATGTTGTTGTGATTGGTTTGTGGTCGGTGTATACGTGGAATTGTCGCCCTTCGATGAAATACCTGAACCTGTTGACAGCCTTGTAGATGGCTAGGAGTTCCTTGTCGAAGGCGCTGTATTTCTTCTCGGCATTGTTGAGCTTCTTTGAGAAGAAGGCGATGGGTTTCCAGGCGTCGTTGATGTATTGTTGCAGAACTGCGCCGACACCTGTGTCTGAAGCATTTGTCGAGATGGAAGTGATGGCATCAGGAATAGGGAAACTAAGGGCGGTAGCATTCCCGAGTGCTTCTTTGGCTGCCATGAAAGCTGCATCAGTTTCGGCGTCCCAGTTGAGTACGATGGAACGTCCCCTCTTGCATGGCTTGATCATGGAGTAGAGCGGTTGGAGCAGTTGAGCGCAGTCTGGAATGAAACGATTATAGAAGTTTAACATACCAAGGAATTGCTTGAGTTGGCGCTGTGTTGTAGGTTTCGGGAAACTCTGGATGGCGTCGCAGCGGGATGAGACAGGGGTGACGCCTGAAGGTGTGACGGTGTGTCCTAGAAAGTTGATGGATGAAACACCGAACTCAGATTTCTCGAGATTGATGTGGATGCCGTAGTCTTGTAGTCGGGTAAAGACTTGCTTCAGATGGTCTTGGTGTGTGGCTTCGTCAGGGCTGGCGATGAGTACATCGTCGATGTAGGTGAAGCAAAAAGGCAGGCCTCGCAGGACTTCGTCCATGAATCTCTGGAAAGTTTGGGCAGAGTTCTTGAGGCCGAAGGGCATTCGAACGTATTCGAACAAGCCAAAAGGTATTGTGACAGCTGTTTTGGGGATGTCCGGCGGGTTGACTGGAATATGATGGAAGGCTTTTACAAGATCGATCCGGGAGTATACGCGAGTTCCTACATGGTTTGAGGAAAACTCCTGTATGTTGGGAACTGGGTACCTATCCATCACAGTTCGCGAGTTGAGGGCGCGGTAGTCACCGCATGGTCTGATGTCACCGTTGCTTTTGGGGACGATGTGGAGAGCTGACGACCAGTTGCTTGAGCTTGGACGAATGATACCTTGACGCATGAGGGCTTCCAGTTCTGCCTTGGCTAGCTTGAAGCGTTCCGGAGCCAGACGACGGGCTTTGGCGTAGACTGGAGGTCCCGTAGTCTCTATGTGGTGCACTACGTGGTGTTTCACAGTCGTGGTCGTGGAGTAAGGTTGTGTCAAGGCAAGAAAGTTCCTGAGGAGAGAAGCAAACTTGTTATCGGCACTGATGGTTGAAAGTTGGCTACTTACTCCGGTTGTTGGCCTGGCGTTGGATGACATCGATGTAAGGGGTCGTGGAGCTTGCGATTTTTAATATCGATCAGGAGATCGAAGTGGGTCAAAAAATCGGCGCCAAGGATTGGTTGGGAAACTGCTGCAACGTAGAAGGTCCACTCAAAGGATCGGCGGAGGTTGAGTTCTAGCTGAAGTGTCTTCCTCTTGAAAACGGGTATCTTGGTGCCGTTGGCTGCGTAGAGGTAAGACATCGGCGGCAGTGATTGCTGGGTTGCTGTGGCAGGCAGGACACTGACTTCAGCTCCGGTATCGATGAGGTATGTGGTGTTGGAGAGTGGATCAAATACGAAGAAGAGTTTCGATGTATGTTGGCGAACGCTGTGCGTCGTTAGCGTTCGCCCATCTTGTTTAACGGTGCCGGTGAGAAGGTGCACGGCTGTGTACATTTCCTCGCATCTTGTCCAAAGCGATGATGGTAGAAGCAGACGCCTGATGTTTGCTTGGGTCTTCCTCTGGATGTAGACCTGGAGCGGTTGCGGTAGTATCTTGGTGACGGGGGTCGTTGTTGAAGATTGGCAACCTGCTCTTGGAGGGCGCTAACCTGGAGGGTGAGTTGGGAGACTAGCTCGGTTAACGCCTGAGTTGCGGACTGGTCGGCGAGGTTAGCGATGGTAGGGCGCGCAACCGGTACCGAAGCCATGAAGTCATCAGCGAGCGTGGCTAGCTCGTCGAGCGAGAGCTTGTTCTTGGCGCTGAAGAGGTTGTCTTGGATGGTTGTTGGTAGGCGCTGGTAGAATAGGTGGCGCAAGATGGAGTTGTCGGATGTTGCGTATTTGTCTCCGAGCAATCGCTTCATGCGTCGCAGCAAGTCGGATGGTTTCTCATTTCCAAGTTCTTCTTTCGAGAGGAGCTCCTGCAGGCGTGTAGCTTCGGAAGACTCAAGGCGGTCCAGAACGGCTTTCTTCAAATCTTCGTATGGGGTACCGGATGTAGGTGCCTTGGAGATGGTGTCTGAATCTTGGAGGAGTACGTCAGATGGTAAGAGGCCACAAGCATGTGAAAACTTCGTAAGACTGGTGGTAATGCGGTTTACCGTAAAGTTACACTCGAGGATTGTGAACCATATTGTTGGGTCGCGGTTGGAAAAAGGGGGTGCGCGGAATGCACTTACTTCCTGTTGTTGATCGTCCGTCATGCTTACGTGATTAGTATGCAGCGATGTTCGTGGGCAGCTGGGTTGGTCAGAGCAGTCCGGGTTGGCGGGGCTGGGCAGGCTGGGTCAACGGGCAGGACAACCTGGGACGGCGGGCGGGGCTGGGCACGCTGGTGCGGCAGGCAGGCCGGGGCGGCTGGGCAGGGGCGGTCCCCGACGGCGGCTGGGCAGGGGCGGTCCTCGACGGCGGCGGCGGCTGGGCAGGGGCGGTCCTCGACGGCGTCGGCGGCTGGGTAGGGGCGGTGGCGGCTGGGCAGGGGCGGTCCTCGACGGCGTCGGCGGCGGTGGCTGGGCAGGGGTGGTCCTCGATGGCGTCGGCAGCGGCGGCGGCTGCACCAGGAGACCAGCACTCCAGGGTTACCAATTGTAGTGGTTACTACAATTGTCCTTGTTTGAGGAAGCTAGGATATTTAAAGTCAATCCCATGACTGATCTGTTTGTTGAAAATGGCGATGATACTTTGTACGAAAATGTTGGTGAAATTCTGGATTCCTTACGTTAAGTATACAATAATTTTAGATATTTTTACAATACATAAATATCCTCTTTACAGGATGTAGAGGGATATGTTTTATTTTATTTACAAGATAAATAAAGCTGATATAATGAATATTATTATTTATATTAAATATAATTGATTGAATGCATGTTCTAAGGGGTGACTATAGTTTATCCCGTACTCGGCGATCACGAGTCCTGAAGGGGTAATTTCACGTGTTGGCTACAGAACACTACAACACCTTGAATGAGATAAATAATAGGATCACGAAGTTTAATGCGACTCTCTACTTACTATATCCACTCATTAAAAACTGCCACGTGCCAAGGAAAGTAAAGACCATCTTATATACGAGTATACTAAGACCTATACTTACATATGGGCACGAGGCTTGGTCGCTCACCACCAAAGTTGGAAATAAAATTCAAGCAACAGAAATGAAAGTTTTAAGATTAATAAGAAATGTCACCAGAAGAGACAGAATCCGGAATGTTTCCATCAGACAAGAATTAGGAGTGGAAAATATCCAAAAAATTATTGAAAAAGGACAATTACAAAGAACATCAACAGATATCCAAAAAAATATCATGAGTGGAGACCTGAAGGAACAAGACCATTAGGTAGACCCAGAGTGAGGTCTACACTTTTCATCTGTAGCCTCACTCTGGGTCTACCTAGTAGAGCCAGGGGAGAGAATATTGAAAATATCGAACACCAGCATCTATATGAGGACAGGATCAGATGGAGGGGCTACATAAGGCAGAACGACTGACAAGCTTTAATGCTTAACTGGAAACTGGTAATATATATATATATATATATATATATATATATATATATATATATACATATATATATATATATGTATATATATATATATATATATATATATATATATATTAAAATATAATTTTAGAAAGGGATGCCGGACATAATGTCACTGAACGACGGGAGGCCGGCGTGAATCACAATGACGTAGGGGGACAAAATGTACAAAATAGATCGGATGACCGTAATCGACCAGATGTCCGTGATGGGGGAAATGTTAATTTTGATAGGAGAAATGTTAATGAGGCATTGAATGTCAATGAAGGACCAAATAATAATAATATAGAGCAAGGCATAAATAAAAAACAAAATGATAATATAAGACATGATATTGAAACTCAAAATGTGTCAAAAAGAAATAATCAGGAATTTCTTAAAACTATGTACTTTAATGCTCGTAGTATTAGGAACAAATTTCAAGAAATACAGGCGTATGTCAAAAGCGAAAATCTCGATATGATAGGAATAACTGAGACATGGTTAAATGGTACAGAGTTCGAAGCTGAATTTAATATTGCGGGATTTAAACACTTTCATCAGGATAGAAACCACAAGAAAGGTGGGGGTGTTCTATTGTACGTTAGAAACAATGTTCATGCTTGTGTTTTAGAGAAAGTGAAACAGGATGCATATGACAGTTTGTGGGTTGAGTTAACCCAAACAAATGGACAAAAAATGAATATAGGTGTAATATATAGGCCAAAGACATTATCATTAGCAGACGACAAACTGTTATTTCAAGAACTGTCTAGTTTCTGCAACCGGGATTTATTGATAATGGGTGATTTCAATTTTACTGACATTGATTGGATGACCCTTGAACATGGCCATATAGGTAGTCGCTTGATTGATTTTCTTGGTGACAATTACTTAATTCAGCATGTAAAAGAGCCCACAAGATATGGAAACTTACTCGATTTATTGATCACTAGCCGCGAAAGCATGGCAACTGATGTACAAGTCGGTGAATCTGTTGCAAATAGCGATCACAACTTAGTCAGATTCAAACTCCTAAACAATTTTAGAATAGATACTTGTGCTTCTAAAATACCCGATTTCAGTAAAGCTCAGTTCATAGAATTACGTCAGGAGCTTCAGCTTACAGATTGGGAGGAAAAATTAAACGAAAGGCCTGTAGATCAGATGTGGGAAATATTTCAAAATACGCTCACTAAGATGATTCAAACTTACATTCCTTTTAAGGACAGACGTCCCCCAAATCAGGCTCGCCCAAAGTGGCTCGACAAAGAAACTGAAAAAAGTATTGCTAAAAAGAGACAGGCTTATAAGAAATATAAGTGCTCGGGTGCATCTAATGACTATGAAAGTTATGTATCAATACAGAGAGATTTAAAAAAGACAATAAGAAAAAGAAAACGACAATACGAAATGAACATCGCTGAGAAATCCAAAGAGAATCCCAAAGAATTCTATAGTTACATTAGAGATAAAAAGGTTGTTAGGAATCACATTGGTCCACTATTATCTGCTGACGGTCAACTTGAATATTCAAATGAAGGAATGTGTAATCTCTTAAACAATTATTTTAGCTCGGTATTCGTAAATGAAACACCTCAAAGTGAATTCCAAACTGAAACCTGTGAAAAGTCTGGGGTAAACTTACTCATTACGGTAAATATAACAAAAGAAACAATTAAAAGGTGTATAGACAAACTCAAAGTTAATAAAACACCAGGGCCTGACGGTTGGCATCCAAGAATCTTAAAGGAAATGAAAAATGAGATTGTTGTTCCATTAGAAATTATTTTCAAGAAATCCATCATATCCAGAGATGTCCCAAGAGAATGGAAGCTAGCTAACGTTACTCCCATATTCAAAAAAGGTGACAAAAAGAAACCAAATAACTATAGGCCTATTAGTTTGACTTCGATCGTAGGAAAAATAATGGAAACTATCATCAGAGATGCTATCGAATATCATTTAGAAAGTAACCGTTTGATAAATGATAGCCAACATGGTTTCAGACGGAAACGTTCTTGCGTGACTAACTTACTCGAATTCTACAACACAGTTGTCTCGAATTTTGACAAAAGAAACAATATAGATTTAATATATCTAGACTTTGCAAAAGCTTTTGATACCGTCCTACACGAAAGACTTCTTACTAAATTAGCTTTGCATGGAATAAGTGGTAGCCTATTAGGTTGGACTAGTAATTGGTTGAAAGGTCGAAAACAGAGAGTTGTTTTAAATGGAAAAACTTCTGGATGGAAAAGTGTTGCAAGTGGAGTTCCTCAGGGTTCCGTTCTTGGGCCACTTCTATTCATAGTATATATAAATGATATAGACCATGGACTAAAATCTACTGTTTCCAAATTTGCTGATGATACAAAACTGTGCGGAGTGGCAAATGATCACTCAAACCAATTAGATATTCAAGAAGATTTAGATAAATTACAGCAATGGTCTGAAAAGTGGCTAATGAAATTTAACACAAGTAAATGCAAGGTAATGCACATAGGTAAAAATAACAGCAAGTACGATTACAAGTTATTTGGAAATTCGTTAACAAAAGTGGATAGTGAAAAAGATCTCGGCGTAATTATCAGTAACGACCTCAAATCATCCAAGCAGTGTATTTCAGCCTCTGAGAAAGCAAATAAGATTCTGGGATTGATTGCGCGATCTTTTGATTTCAAAAGTCCATCACTCATTAACAAGCTATATAAATCGTTAGTTCGTCCACATTTGGAATATGCTGTTTCCGTATGGTCACCGAATCTCATTAAAGACATTGACAGACTGGAAAAAGTACAACGGCGAGCCACAGAACTGATTCCAAATATCAAAAATAAATCATACGAAAATCGACTTAAGCACATGAATCTGTTTTCCCTAAAAAAGCGTAGACTCAGAGGTGACTTGATACAGGTCTTTAAGATTTTAAAGGGAATTGACAACATCAAAATTGACCAAATTTTCACATTGAATGAGAATCAGACAAGAAACAATGGTCTCAAACTGTCCGGAAATAGATTCAATTTGGAAGTAGGTAGAAACAACTTTGCCAACCGTGTAGTTAATGAATGGAATAAACTTCCTGCACAGGTAGTGCAATGTAGTTCAGTTCGAAGCTTTAAGAATCATTTAGATAAATACCTAAGTAAGATGCTGTCATTATTATAATTTATGTTATATTATTTGTTTTTGTTTTGTTATAATTTGTCTGTCTGATTTTCATTTATTATTAGTTATATGTCAATTTATTATCATTTACTATTTACCTGTTTGTTTGTTATTCAAGTATACCAATGCATTTATTTATGTATTTTAATTGTTATCTACATTGTTATAGTTTTAATTTATTATTAATATTTCTTTTTTTTTTTTTATTTTTTTTTTTTTGCATCCGACCTAGATATGGATCAAAAGGTCTCCTGTCGGCATGCTTTGCCTTTGTAATCCTTTGTAATATACAGTATGTATAAATATATATATGTATACATATATATGTATATATATGTATATATATATATGCGTATATGTATATATGTATATATATATATATATATATATACAGTGTGTGTGTGTGTGTGTGTGTGTGTGTGTGTGTGTGTGTGTGTGTGTGTGTGTGTGTGTGTGTGTGTGTGTGTGTGTGTGTGTGTGTGTGTGTGTGTGTGTGTGTGTGTGTGTGTGTGTGTGTGTATGTGTGTGTGTGTGTGTGTGTGTGTGTGTGTGTGTGTGTGTGTGTGTGTGTGTGTGTGTGTGTGTGTGTGTGTGTGTGTGTGTGTGCGTGTGTGTGTGTGTGTGTGTGTGTGTGTGTGTGTGTGTGTGTGTGTGTGTGTGTGTGTGTGTGTGTGAATATATATGTACTTATACCAGAGGCGACACTAGATCATCAGCATCACTCAGGATCATTGAAGAGTTTGCATAAGACACATGCAAATAGAAAATGAATAAAAAAAAATGTAAAAACCGTAATGCTACCGCCGTGTAACACATTTTATGTTTCCCCGGTTCAAAATGTTGTTTCGTGGTTTGTTATATCCGATTATCACAAAAAAAAAAACACATTTATCTAATAAGAAGGTTGGGTTTGTGATAATTACTTTCATGTTTCGAAATTTTCACGTTTTTCAGGATTTTTTTAAATTATCAATTTATATAATTAAATCAGCAAAGTATATATTTATTTTATGACATAATGGATTACAAAAGATTACAAAGAAGGAGCATGCCAAACGAGACGTTTTGGTCCATATCAATGTCGGATGCGAAAAATGGCAATAATAAAAAATAAAAAAAAAAACAGATATGATAACAATATAAATAATAATAAATAAAATAAATGAATAAATAAGTAAAGATAACTAATAAACAATTAGGTAAGTAGTAAATATTAATAAACGGACAGATAAATGAAAATAAATAATAGTAAAATAGATATTAATAAACAGAAATAATAACAAACAAATAAACAAATAATATGAAATATTTGGCAGCATTACAGCATCTTACTTAGGTGTTTATCTAAACGAATCTTAAAGTTTCGAAGTAAAATACATTGCACTGCCTCTGCAGGAAGTTTATTCCATTCATTAACAACACGGTTGGCGAAGTTGTTTCTACACCTCTTCCAAGCTAAATATACTTCCTGACAGTTTGAGACCCTTATTTCATGTCCGATTCTCATTCAGTGTGAAAATATTGTCACTTTTGATGTTGTCAATTCCCTTTAGAATCTTAAAGACCTGTATGAAATCCACATTCTTTTAGGGAAAATAGATTTACATGTTGTAGTCGATTTTCGTGTGATTTATTTTTTAGATTTGGAATTAGTTTTGTGGCACTTTTCCCCTTACACAGGGGCCAGCCAAAAAGAAAAAGGCATAGAAACCACTGCCACCCATTCCATTCCCTACATATTCCACTCCCCTCCACCCTCCTCCCTCCCTCTTATCTTGGCACCTCCTTGATGACGGGTCATCCCTGCATCCTGTCCGCTGCCCTGGGTTAGAAGCAGTGCCGCAAGACACAGCGCATCCACAGCAAGGCCGCTTCATAAATTCGGCGACACCCCTCTCCGTCCCCTCATGCAAAAAAGGAGAAGACGGGGAGAATTCCCTTCGAGATACGTCAGTTTTTTTCTCATGCATACTTCCTCACAACCCATCCCCCCACCCACTCCTCCTCATGCATCACAGCATCATCCATACACAACACTTCTCCATTCACCCCCATCTTCTGTCCTCCCCCGTCCTTCCTCAACAGACATTCCTCTCTTTTGTAATGCCCCTTTCACCCCATCCATCCACACCTCTTTTATTAATCTTTCTTCACTCAGTATTTCCATGTGTCTAAACCATCCTAATACTCTTTCATCAACTCTATCTCCCAGCTCCCTTTCCACCCCTGTTCTCCTTCTCACCTCCTCATTTCTCACTCTATCTAGCCTAGTAACCCCTATCATACTTCTTAGACATTTCATCTCAAACACATTCAAACTTCTTCTCTCTTCCTCTCTTATGTTCCATGTTTCTGCCCTGTACAGTGCTGTTGGCACAATCACTCCTTCATATAACCTCCTCTTAGCATCCATTCCCAGATGTCTATTTCTCATTACACTTTTTAATCCACCAAGGCACTTACTCGCTTCTCTCAATCTACATTCTACCTCAACCCCCACTCCTCCCTTTCTTGCCACATTTGCACCCAAGTATCTAAAACTATCCACTTCCTCCAGTCTCTCACCCTTAATACTCACTTCCAGCCTGCTATCATTCTTTCCCCTCGTACATCTCATCACCTTCCTTTTGCCCACATTCATCTTCAGCTTCCTTCTTTCACACACCTTCTCATACTCTGTCACTAACTTCCTCAATCCCTCCTCTGATCCTGCTACAAGCGCAGTGTCGTCAGCAAAGAACAACTGGCTTATTTTCCACTTTTCTCCATTTTCTTTAACCATCCCCCACCCTTGACCCACTACCCTTGCATTCATCTCTCGCACCACCCCATCCATGTATAGATTGAACAGCCAGGGCGACATAACACATCCCTGACGAAGTCTACCTTTACCTCAAACCATTCACTCTCTCCATTTCTAATCCTAATACAAGCTCTACTACTCTCGTAAAAACTCTTGACTGCTCTTAACAGTTTTCCTCCTATCCCATATATCTGCAGTACCCCCAACAGTGCCTTCCTGTCTACCCTGTCGTAAGCCTTTTCCAGTTCCATAAAAGCCCCCAAAAATATCCTTACCTTTTCCTGTACCTTTCTCATAAACCTATC
>NC_134807.1:36345162-36347662 GCF_046742065.1 Oratosquilla oratoria | reverse complement strand
CACACACACACACACACACACACACACACACACACACACACACACACACACACACACACACACACATATTAGAGTATTACTCAAAGATCGGAAGCTCTGATTTGCAGGGGTAATAGCTGCCGATCACGAGCCTAGGACGTCATTTATATCCATGTTATATCGCACACACACACACACACACCTGCTGGATGAAAACACCTTATTTAGTTTTCAAATGGTTTGGCATCTGACTTAAATTATTATATTCTTCGACCTCTTCAAGATTTTCATTGTAGATTATTTCTTTATTTTGAAATTTCGAAAATTACCTTGATTTTACCTCCCATTCATTTTCAAACCTACTTGAAGAGTTTCTCTGTTGAAATCACTCAGCAAACCTAGCAAGGCTTCTTCTGTTTATGAAATAAAAATGTTATTCACAAATCTAAGGGGATTATAAAAATAAATTTATTCATCAAACCTTTCCCTTCCCAACGTAACTGAAAAAATTCCCAGGTAAGCTGTTTACAGTTTTTGGTGAAATCGTATCGCCTTGCTGTACTCCTTCCTAATCTTTATCTTTTCTGTATATTTGTGAATGTGTGGTAAATATAGAAATATCAAAAGAAGCACACTACCTCTATGTCTGAAACATAAACTTTATGATTAATGTATAATGCCAGCTATGATCTACCAATGAAATAGCTGGAAGTTGACGAGGGGGATGGAGACAAATCCAAGGAATGCATAGAGGGAAAGGAAAATTCACTGGTAGGCATAGCACTGAAATATAAGAAAAGGGAAAGTTGGGTAAAAGAACACAATGAAGTTAGATATATTGGGGAGGCAATTAAGTAGATGAAGTAAAATTGGGCAAGAGCGTTAAGAGGTTATCAAACTGGGCTATTTTTACTCCAACTGTTGGAGTAAATTTCCAGTCCGCAGCTTTCGGGAAGGACTTTGATATGCTGGAGGAAAATAATCTTCCTCTAGCATATCAAATTACATTCTATATATTTTTGTTGAGAAATCAAAATAGATTACCATAGTGGTTTAACGACGGGCAAAGTTCTAGAGGTGGGCGGTACCAACAATTAATCGGAGGTTGGAGGAAAATTAACCCAGTGTGATAGCCCTTTTGGCCAGGAGGGAGGATGAAAATTAATCAAATGTGTTGACAACTGGACGCCGCGAGATGTGAAGCGTGGAAGAGTAAGACCAGATAGAAAGCGGAGAGACAGAAGTTTGTGGGAGTGACATGGCAGAGGTTGGCGTAGGCGTGCAGTTCATGGAAGTGTCTGAAAGAGGCCTATGTTAAGCAGCGAACTATGAATGACCTATTAATTGATTGGTTGATTGATTGATTGAAAGTATTACTATTTTTTAAATAAAACAGTCAAAAGAAATACAGCAGAACACAAACTCTTGTAGACTCAAAGTAAGAAAAAATTTCGTTTCTAACAATTTTATTACCTACACATTTGAGGACATTCTAACGAATTTTAACCAGAATTATTTGTTCAGATACAAATACCTACAAGATTCCTATGCATGGTATGCAAATATTACACGACGTCGTTTGGAAGTCTTGGGCAGAACAAAGATTGAACCAGATTTTGACAAGGCCACCGAATACTTCTATGCAATGCTTGGCTACCTGGATGCTTTGCAGAAAATCCAATATGAAATCAGGTAAGATACATCAGAATATGTGGAATGAATATTCCCCAATGTCTTTCATACTAATAATTCTTTAAATGAGCATGTTTTTCATCAATAGAAACGAGATCGAGCGGACACTGTTCTCGGAAATGACAGCCTCCAACAGCCATGTGGTTATTGGTATAGCATTACTCGCTGTTGTTCTCCTCATCTCACCGGTTATCATCCTGCTCGTTCGAATGATGACAAGAACCTTACAGGTGGGTTGGATTCTGATGATTTGTCAAATATATTGCTCCTCCAGTATTCGTAAATAGAAGCACAGCATTTTATCAAATCAAGAGCATCATTCGGCTTTAGATTGTAATGTTCTTTGTTCTATTTTCTAGGAGGTGTACTCTGTGGGCATTCATTCATTCATTCATTCATTCATTCATTCATTCATTCATTCATTCATTCATTCATTCATTCATTCATTCATTTATTCATTCATTCATTCATTCATTCATTCATTCATTCATTCATTCATTCATTCATTCATTCATTCATCCATTCATTCATTCATTTGTTCCTTAATTTAACTATTTATTCATTACTTTTTCCTTTGAAATATGTAAGTGAAGATTTCCCTTTTCTCCTTTTTCCAATATATACTCCTTTTTTATTTATATAAACGTAGGGTTCAGAATTCCTCTGCGCCTTCTATTTCACTGTGGAAGTTGATTTGTTATAGCAACTTCACAAGCCTTTATAGGTCAAGATTCACTTGCAGTAGCTAGAAAATGTATAAACAAGCCAACCAGTTAATGACAGGTCAAAGCATTTATATTAAGATATTATGTCGATACAAGTGGCTTTT
>NC_134807.1:36335162-36337662 GCF_046742065.1 Oratosquilla oratoria | reverse complement strand
GATACCTAGTACCCAACAGACATAGTATTGTTAAAAAGAAATCATCTATCTTGCGTCTGGCAAGCTGGAATGTCAGGACAATGTGTCCCGGCCTAACCTACGATCTACAACAGGTTGATGACTCCAGGAAAACAGCCATCATCAACCGCGAACTGGAGAGGCTCAACATTGATATTGCTGCATTACAGGAGACCAGACTCCTGTCGAGCGGCAGCCTTAGAGAACAGGATTACACATTCTTCTGGCAGGGAAATGAACCAGAGGAACTACACATTCATGGCGTAGGATTTGCAGTGAGAAACTCTCTACTGCCTTCAGTGGAACCGCCATCAAAGGGTACACCCCGAATCCTCTCTCTTCGACTCTCAACTTCTTCTGGCCCAGTCAACGTCCTTAGCATCTACGCTCCCATACTCAGCTCTCCGGCCGAGACCAAGGATGAGTTTTATGAGGAGCTTGAGAGTACCATCAGAGAGATCCCAGCCACAGAACAACTATACCTGCTTGGGGATTTCAACGCTCGTGTGGGAGCTGACCAAGAATCCTGGCCCCGCAGCATTGGCCACTTCGGTGTCGGCAAACTCAACGAGAATGGTCAGAGGCTTTTAGAGATGTGTTCCTACCACGACCTCTGTGTAACCAACATATTCTTTGCCACCAAGCCTCAACACAGAGTATCCTGGTGTCACCCTAGATCACGTCACTGGCACCAGCTGGACCTCGTTATCACCAGAAGACCCTCGTTAAATTGCGTCATCACAACCCGTAGCTACCACAGCGCTGACTGCGACACCGACCATTCGTTGGTTGATTGCAAGGTGCGTCTTCAGCCCAAACAGATCCATCGCTCTAAGCAAAAAGGTCATCCACGTATCAACACAGCCAGGACAAAAATGCCAGACCTGTGTAAGCGCTTTGCTGATTCTACAGAAGAGGCCCTTCGGGACTGCCGCACAAACAGTGCTGAAGAGAGGTGGAATCACATTCGTGGAGCTATCTACAACTCCGCCATGGACACCTTCGGCAAGAGAGAGGGGCAGAATCCAGACTGGTTTGAAGCTGGAATTACAAAACTCGAACCAGCAATCGCAGATAAAAGAAAAGCGCTGCTTAACTACAAAAAAGAGCCTTCAGAGAAGACACTTGCTGCACTCCGGAAGGCTAGAAATGACGCCCAACGATTGGCACGGCGCAGCGCCAACGACTACTGGCTGAGCCTATGCCAGAGTATCCAGCTCTCTGCTGACTGTGGCAACATTCGTGCCATGTACGACAACATGAAGAAAGCCTTTGGCCCAAGCATTACCAAGATCGCACCTCTGAAGACAGCCTCTGGTGACACTATAACAGACAGAGGAAAGCAGATGGAGAGATGGGCCGAACACTATCAAGAACTTTACTCAAGAGAGAACGTTGTCAGCACCGCAACAGTTGAGAAATGCAAAGCCCTACCACTCATGGAGGAACTAGATGTTCCACCCTCTATTGACGAACTCGGAAAAGCCATCGACTCCCTGGCCAGTGGGAAAGCTCCTGGCAACGACGGCATCCCCCCGGATGTCATCAAAGCAGGCAAGAGTACCGTTCTACATCACCACCTGCACGAGCTTTTACTCCAGTGCTGGGAGGAAGGAACCGTTCCCCAAGGTATGCGTGACGCCAACATCATCACGCTCTATAAAAACAAAGGAGACCGCAGCGACTGCAACAACTACCGCGGAATATCCCTTCTCAGTACCGTTGGGAAGGCCTTCGCCCAAGTAGTACTCAACCGGTTGCAGAAACTTGCAGAACGAATCTACCCTGAGGCACAGTGCGGCTTCAGAGCAGAACGATCAACCATTGACATGGTCTTCTCACTGAGGCAACTGCAAGAGAAGTGCCGAGAACAGAGGCGTCCACTTTACATTGCCTTCATCGACCTGACGAAGGCTTTCGACTTGGTTAGCAGGCAAGGCCTTTTCACCCTGCTACAGAGGATTGGATGTCCCCCTAAGCTCCTGAGGATGATTTCATCCTTTCATGAAGACATGCACGGCACCGTCCAGTACGACGGCTCATCCTCGGACCCCTTCCCAATCAGAAGCGGCGTGAAACAGGGATGCGTGCTTGCTCCGACGCTTTTCGGCATCTTCTTCTCCCTGCTGCTGTCCTGTGCCTTCAACCAGTCAGAAGACGGAGTGTATATCCACACCAGAAATGACGGAAGTCTCTTCAACCTTGCACGTCTCCGAGCAAAAACCAAGGTACGCAAGGTCTTGATCAGAGAGATGCTGTTTGCTGATGACGCCGCCTTGACTGCACACACAGAGGAGGCCCTACAGCGACTCATCAATTGCTTCGCTCATGCATGCAAAGAGTTCGCCCTTACCATCAGCATCAAGAAGACCAACGTCATGGGCCAGGATGTCAGCAGCATTCCTAACATCTCCATCGATGGCCACATCCTCGAGGTGGTGGGGGAGTTCACCTACCTGGGTTCCACCATCTCAAGCAACCT
>NC_134807.1:36292662-36327662 GCF_046742065.1 Oratosquilla oratoria | reverse complement strand
CTGACCTCACATACGGAGTGAGAATAGGGTAGAGATATCTTCCCATGTTCCCCTTTCTTTTGTTAAGGGTGCTACTTAAACAGTACGCCCTCTCTCTTATTTGTATCTACTGAAGAGGATTGCAGTTTGCAATCGAAATATATAGATTCCCCGTTTCCAGTCTTTTCTACTCCAACAGTGGTTTCTACGTTATTGACAAATGTGTGATTACATTTTTCACCTGTAATATATATATATATTTTGGAAGTAGGCCGTTAATAATGCATGCGTTGTTAAAGTCAACAGCTGAGATAGCATTATTCTGTTTATAGAATATCTTTTCTATGTTACGCACTAATGTGCGGTCGTCTGGATGCAGATTTCTGAGTAGAGTACTGAAGTCCATGGTGTTTTCCTCTAGACGTCTTTCGGCTCTAATTAGCCATCTTCAGGAGGTGTTGTCTGGTTGAATTGTTGACAGAGAATGACGCGGTTTGATCGTGTGGCGGTATATATCGGCGGAGAGCGGAGTGCCCAAACGTCCGCCCACCAATTGCACTTGCAATTGCACCCCGCGCGCTGATTGGCGGGGTGGACGTTTGGGCACTCCGCTCTCCGCCGATATATACCGCCACACGATCAAACCGCGTCATTCTCTATCAACAATTCAACCAGACAACACCTCCTGAAGATGGCTAATTAGAGCCGAAAGACGTCTAGAGGAAAACACCATGGACTTCAGTACTCTACTCAGAAATCTGCATCCAGACGACCGCACATTAGTGCGTAACATAGAAAAGATATTCTATAAACGGAATAATGCTATCTCAGCTGTTGACTTTAACAACGCATGCATATATATATATATATATATATATATATATATGCATATGTATATATATACATATGTATATATATACATATATATATATATATATATATACATATATACATATGTATATATATACATATGTATATACATATGTATATATATGTATACATATGTATATATATATATATATATATATATATATATGTATGTATATATGTATGTATGTATGTATGTATATATGTATAGACGGAATACTAGGTTCGCATCAACTTAAACAGACAATTAATCTATATCTATATCTATAATGGATTATACGAAAACAATCCACCTAAAAAGTTTGAATAAGTAAATACAGCCCTTATATACAGCGAAGAAAATAAGACAAGACCCGTCAAACTACATACTAGTGCCACTTACCACTGTGGTTGGTAAATTATTAGAATGATTAGAGAATTGTTCATAAAAAAAAAACAAGCAAAAAAAAAAAAAAAGTCTCAGTATTATACTTTACTTGAGACCCTAGAGCTTTTATGGTTTAAGGAAAGTAAAAAATATTATAACAAAGTATATACAAGGACAAGAACAAGGACTTAAGATTACAACAAGGGTCACGAATATAGCCTAATGAGATGTAAGAAATAAAATCACTATACCAAGTGAAAATGTAGATATGCGGAATAACATACCACTGGGGAAAGTGCAAGATCAGAGGGTATAACTAAGGGCAAAACTAAGTATGAGACTCAAAGTCAACTAGGAAGTCCAAGGTATAGACGAAGCACGACCAATAGTACTATACAATATAAACAGATGAGTACAAATAGGTGATTGTACCTAGATATACAAATACACACACACGGACACACACACACACACACACACACACACACACACACACACACACACACACACACACACACACACACACACACACACACACACACACACACAAACCCTAGTGATGTAGAATAAATATCCAAGACTGTACAAGCGCGGGCAAAGATAAAGATTGCCGGAATCTTATAAAATGCAGATGTTATTCCTTTTCACTTTCGCCATTGTTTCTGTACAAAGGTAATTCGCAAGTTATCATTGTTACTCGTCTAAGCACTCTCTCAAAAGACATGTCTTAGGATAACGCCAAGAACTTGCACAAATTCTGCCAACATACGTAAGTGAACAAGCTGTAGATGGTGTGTTGGCGTCCTACGATCTCAAACACCTGGTCTCGGGAAAGTATTGTAACATAATTTAGAATATAACTAAAGAAAGGGAGGCTGTTTTCAGCAATAAGTCAAGAGTTTCTGATACGGCTGAAGACATGAAAAAAGATCCGAGTTTCATATGCAACTTCGTTCAACACCATTTATCCCGACCAACAGCCCTGGACAGTTTGCTTGTCAAAATCCTAGCCTTAAACGAGCATCTTCCTGGCAGGCTTTAATGACTAATGTATTTATTATTCACTTAAATTCTACTTATTCTCTGTTCACATATGTGTAACATTTTAAGATTTAAATTTTCATTAGTGTAATTTGTAGTGAAAATATACTGGAACATAACGAACTTAAGAATTCTATAACACTTCAGTAGGCATTTAAGCAAGGACTTCACTAAACAGCAAACAAGAAATTTGTACTTGTCTACTGCTGTGAAAGAATACTAGCTCTTGAAAAACCTTTGTAATATATAAACTTTATGTAAATCAATCATCATCATCATTTAGAAAATGCAGGTGTATTTTCATGATAACTTTGATATTTTTACGAAGCACATTATATTCAAAATTAACTTTACAGTAACTAACCCTTTATATCTTAATTGTAAACTAAATGGAAAACTTGCTAAGAAAAAACGCACTCCTGAGAGAATATTCAAATCCATATGTTATTTAGGTAGTTACCCATAAAATTCTCACATTACCATATCGGTTGATTAGGAAGAGACCTCCACGCGACATGGAAGGAAAAAGTGAAATGCTGGTACAATATACAGTGCGTACAATTGAGCATAATAAAGAAATATTCATCCTTATGCGGAAGATTTTGTATGGAGCGCTATCTTGATTTACTCCTTACAAATATCGACAGTATAATGAGCTTTTTCTCCCGGACTCTCCGTGTCTAAAACCCCTCTTTCTGGCTGAACTGTCTTGCTTGCTGGGCAGTGAAGCAGTGTACGAGCAGCAACTGCCAATCACGATATTAGATAGGCACATATATATAGAAAAGATGACCGTAGCGCGCCTTCGCCAGTGGGACAATACCCTGCAAGCAGCGAAACGGACAACTTCAAGGCTTTCCCAGTCTCGCTAAGCTTGTACATACTGTGTAAAATATATACTACGCTTTACCAGTTTTTCTTTGTTCTACATTCCTCCTGAATGCATATCCCAAAACAACCCCTCCACCAGTAGCCTTGGAGTGTGACGAAATGGGCAGTAAAGGGTCTCTATATTGATCTTCAACTGCAATGTTATGGGATGACACAAGCATGTGAAGATCAACCTAAGTGAATACACAGCTGTCCGAGGCCATAATAACCCAGTCCTTAATTTGACAGGTATAAGGTCCTGCAAGACTCTCTAACTTCAAGTACCAACGTCCGACCACCTGACTCCAACAGGACGTTCCAAGACTGACGCCTAGAGACAATTCCCTCTCATTCATTTTTTGGGAGGAGATGGAGAGGTTCAACTTCCACATCATTCTGACTGACCTAAGCCGTGCTCCATCAGCTTCTCTGTTAGAAGCTTCTTGCCGATGTGTGGCTGGCTCTCTACCAGGTGAATACGTCAACACCTTCACCCCACCTTGCTCTGTAACCTTTACCAAGCACCCACCAAGCCAACTGCACCCACGAAATAGGCTGGATGCCTTGGAAGAATGAATCACTTAGGCAGGTACAATTTTGATGATGCTGCACCACCCTACTCTGCAATCGATGCGAAACCCCCAGAAAAAATGTCGCGCCTTAAGTTCACAGATATCACATGAGGTTTGAGGTGTGTGTGACGCTATATTAATCCGTGTACCTTCTCGGAAAACTGCGGCGATAACAAATGGCAAAAACCCTTGTCCCCATGTCCCTGAACTCCCACTATTGCACATTACTGACTGAGTCTCGGCGACACAACTTCTCTTTAATACAGCCGCATCAATATCACTCCACAATTACCACGTGACCTATCAAGCCAGTTTTGTTATTTCACCCGACATCAAGGCAGACACTCGACTTTGGACTGTCCAGAGTTTTCTGTGCTAGTCTTCCAAGATTTATCAACAGATATGCTCACCTATGTGGTCTGCCTATTCCACAACGCCGAATCGAGATGGTCCACATGTATATGCTGTGACTCCTTTCCTCTTCCAGTGCCAACCTTCTCTGTTGACTTGTGTTTCTTTTGCAGGAAACTTACAGCCCCAAGGTAGCATGCAATGGTTCCCAGACTCTCTCATAGATTTCTAAAAGAGGTGTCGTATTGTTATTTGCCTTGTTTGAATGAGGAAAAGTGTAAATATTTATATTTTTTTCCTTAGTATGGTGTTTGCATTTAGTGTCTGGATCCACACCAATTTTTGTGTTGGTGTTACTTATGTGCTGGATATCTGTCAGAACGTAGTGTCTTGGTAGTATTTTTCCTCTGAATTTGACTCTGCATTTATTATGTAGTATTGAGTTGTCTGGCTTGTTTTGTAATATCCATTTAGTTATGTGCGTGCTTGTTTATAGGAAGGTGTTCTGGACGACCAATACGTTATGAGATACTGGTCAATAAAATTTTTGAGAGAAATGGATTGTTGTTCATTCTGTATATTATGGTTGTGTAAGGAGACACGAGTGTAAGAACTTGGTAGCTCTAGTGTAGAATTGTATTTTCCACGTGATACTCAGTATATTTAGTTCTGCCTGTAAATGATAGATGGTTGTAATTCTGACACAAGTTGTCATCTTCATCTCTTTTTATACTGGGTGATTTTCTCTGGCCCCTGACAGTGTATTTTATTCATCATCCTGGCACGTCCTCGGAAGGAAAGGGGTTATAATTATCTCAACGCAATCCATAACGATACCACCTTTGATTTTTGCCTGACTACCGACAAAGCAGTTTTCTCATTCCTGTAACAACATTTTCGTAGCAAAGGCTTTGGTTTAATTTCGCTATATATACATATATATTTTTAGTTGGTGTTCTTGATTATAAGGAACCATACTATAGATGCATAGTTGAACGCGTGTTATAAAATGCTTGTGTTTGTAACTTACGAGTCCAGTGACTTTTGAGCGTCTGTGTGTGTGTGTGTGTGTGTGTGTGTGTGTGTGTGTGTGTGTGTGTGTGTGTGTGTGTGTGTGTGTGTGTGTGTGTGTGTGTGTGTGTGTGTGTGTGTGTGTGTGTGTGTGTGTGTGTGTGTGTGTGTGTGTGTGTGTGTGTGTGTGTGTGTGTGTGTGTGTGTGTGTGTGTGTGTGTGTGTGTGTGTGTGTGTGTGTGTGATTCACCATGAACTCATGATCGACAGCTATCCCCCCCCCCTCCCTGGAAAAGAGCTCAGAGCTCATATATCACCGATTTATGGGTAATGCCGTGACCTTACCCGCACACACACACCCAACTCCCCGCCCACGGGAGTTGGAGTAACGACTCGCAGAGCAGCGTTACTGAAATTATTTCAGGCCTGGGTGGGGATCGAACCCGCACCACCGTAGTTGTGGCCGGGAACGCTAACCACTGTGCCATCTTGTCGTGTGTGTGTAAATGTGTGTATTTCTATGCAAAAGAGAATGTCATGTGTTCGTTGTATGTAAGTTCCATTTTTTCAAACAGTGTCCGTTGAGAGTAACTGTTGGTTTGAGAATTCATGGTTATCTGGAATGAGAAATGGTGCATGGGAGACGCTGATGTCCTGCTTTGTGTGAATCATTGTTCCAATTCTTTTAAGTATATTTAGATGTTCTTGGCTGCAGTTTTGTATATGTATTTTTGTTCAATATTTAAGATATTTTGCAAATGAGAATGTTTTTTTGTTATGCTCCAGATTGGTTCGGGTCTGGGAGATTGTTCACAAAATGGACAAACAATGTTGGAGACAATAATACACCCTATGGAACACCGTTGTACAGATCTTTGTTTTTTCAGATGTCCTAGTTTTGTGTCAGTCCGCGCTGTCTTCCTGGTGGCATGTTAGTTTATTTCCTGTCGTTGTTGTGTAATTTCCTGGTGATCTTTTGAGATAGTATTACAATGTAGACAGTGTCATATATTTTATGTCAATAGCCACCAGTGTTGTGTTATATAGAGTTTTTAATCCGTTTAATGTATGCTGGATTAGACTTATAAACTACCTCTTTTCCTGCATCACCAGTTTCATTAGGTGCATAGAAATCACCCCGAAGACAGACGCTGAATTAACGTTCTGGAATTTCTATTACTGCTATCGTGGAATACATCTCACCCCATCTCTAGAAAGATCTACTCCAGTTACTGGGTGCTTCCTGCCACATCAATACACCGAATTCAGTAAAATGGAATGGGGGATTGTTTTCACTGCCATTTCAAGAATTCTATCAAAGTTCAATCATTTCACTCAGTCGTGACAGTGGATGGACGTTCTATCCTGCTAGGGAGACCTAAAGATTAAATTAACTGCGTTCACCCTTAGCTAGAAACTTCAACTCTCAGGAGAGTTTCCGTAGACCCCAAAACCGAAGTATATCATATCGGTCCTCGACCGATAACACTTCTAGTCTCGTAATTTCACTCACAAGGCCCCTTGCCTTCGTTACGTCAGTTTCAATAATTCCAAGTTCATCTTATTCAGAAGGCCCCATGCCTTGTACTTCTCATACTTCAGACCAGTCCTTAGGTTAAGGAAAGTGGTGGAATTCCTTTCTTTTCTATTCACTAAATTTACACTGTCTTTGGTTACACACAGGATCTCTCTCTCTCTCTCTCTACCCGTCTTCGTCTGTCGAGATCTCCATATCATACGCCAAGCTACCTTCGTCTGACGTCACTAATTTTTCTCATCCAATCTCCTCTGATTTCTCAGAAAAATGTCACTCCTTATGGGCGTGACTTTGAACTCATGCACCAATCATTTTCCTTCTCTTCCACCTTTTTCTCCAATCCGGAAGGCTGTTACATTGTCACAAGCAATATCGTTTACCTCAGAATTTGTCAAACGAAAAATAGCTTTGCGCTCACACATTGTTACATTAGCATATTTCATCGCCGCTCCAACCCTTGTTGATAAAAACAGTCAAATCCAAGCTAACGCGAGTCTGACTCAGCTATTGTCGCTTGTCGGCTGTTGTTTACCTAGACAGGACGGTGACTAAACAATCCGCGACTCAGCATTTCAATGCACCAGTGTTTCATAACATTATTAGCGTTCGTCTCCTTCTACCTCTGCATCTACCTAATTGTCTACCTCCATCTACCGGCCTCTTACAATCACCATTGATAATTATCACTACTTCGTGGACAAAATGAGGTAAAAAAAAAAGTGACCCGACACCACTTCCCTAAACGTTTCCTAAGTGCTTGCTCATCGTTGAGTATATATGAAGCACGACTCCTAACAAAACGTACTCTAGTGCCTATTCGACACGCTCTTTTTCAGTATCAACATTACCCACACTCATTATTTGTGACCACTGAAGCAAACATACATCAGCATTGATTTGGTGAAACCAGCGAATATACTTCTTAGCCTACAAGTTAAACTTGCTTCTCACACCTTACGCGTCTACCAGTAACACTGCCTCCTCATCGTGACTTCTGAGTGTGTGTGTGTGTGTGTGAGTGTGTGTGTGTGTGTGTGTGTGTGTGTGTGTGTGTGTGTGTGTGTGTGTGTGTGTGTGTGTGTGTGTGTGTGTGTGTGTGTGTGTGTGTGTGTGTGTGTGTGTGTGTGTGTGTGTGTGTGTGTGTGTGTGTGTGTGTGTGTGTGTGTGTGTGTGTGTGTGTGTGTGTGTGTGTGTGTGTGTGTGTGTGTGTGTGTGTGTGTGTGAGATGTCCCAAGAGAATGGAAGCTAGCTAACGTTACTCCCATATTCAAAAAAGGTGACAAAAAGAAACCAAATAACTATAGGCCTATTAGTTTGACTTCAATCGTAGGAAAAATAATGGAAACTATCATCAGAGATGCTATCGAACATCATTTAGAAAGTAACCGTTTGATAAATGATAGCCAGCATGGTTTCAGACGGAAACGTTCTTGCGTGACTAACTTACTCGAATTCTACAACACTGTTATCTCGAATTATGACAAAAGAAACAATATAGATTTAATATATCTAGACTTTGCAAAAGCTTTTGATACCGTCCCACACGAAAGACTACTTACTAAATTAGCTTTGCATGGAATAAGTGGTAGCCTATTAGGTTGGACTAGTAATTGGTTGAATGGTCGAAAACAGAGAGTTGTTTTAAATGGAAAAACTTCTGGATGGAAAAGTGTTGCAAGTGGAGTTCCTCAGGGTTCCGTTCTTGGGCCACTTCTATTCATAGTATATATAAATGATATAGACCATGGACTAAAATCTACTGTTTCCAAATTTGCTGATGATACAAAACTGTGCGGAGTGGCAAATGATCACTCAAACCAATTAGATATTCAAGAAGATTTAGATAAATTACAGCAATGGTCTGAAAAGTGACTAATGAAATTTAACACAAGTAGATGCAAGGTAATGCACATAGGTAAAAATAACAGTAAGTACGATTACAAGTTATTTGGAAATTCGTTAACAAAAGTGGATAGTGAAAAAGATCTCGGCGTAATTATCAGTAACGACCTCAAATCATCCAAGCAGTGTATTTCAGCCTCTGAGAAAGCAAATAAGATTCTGGGACTGATTGCGCGATCTTTTGATTTCAAAAGTCCATCACTCATTAACAAGCTATATAAATCGTTAATTCGTCCACATTTGGAATATGCTGTTTCCGTATGGTCACCGAATCTCATTAAAGACATTGACAGACTGGAAAAAGTACAACGGCGAGCCACAAAACTGATTCCAAATATCAAAAATAAATCATACGAAAATCGACTAAAGCACATGAATCTGTTTTTCCTAAAAAAGCGTAAACTCAGAGGTGACTTGATACAGGTCTTTAAAATTCTAAAGGGAATTGACAACATCAAAAGTGACAAAATTTTCACGTTGAATGAGAATCAGACAAGGAACAATGGTCTCAAACTATCCGGATATAGATTCAATTCGGAAGTAGGTAGAAACAACTTTGCCAACCGTGTAGTTAATGAATGGAATAAACTTCCTGCACAGGTAGTGCAATGTAGTTCAGTTCGAAGCTTTAAGAATCATTTAGATAAATACCTAAGTAAGATGCTGTAATGATTATAATTTATCTTATATTATTTGTTTTTGTTTTGTTATCATTAGTCTGTCTGACTTTCATTTATTATTAGTTAAATGTAAATTTATTATTATTTACTACTTACCTGTTTGTTTATTATTTTAACTATACCTATGCATTTATTTATGTATTTTATTTGTTATTTACATTACTATAGTTTTTATTTATCATTTTATTATTAATATGATTTTTTTTTTTTTTTTTTTTTTCATCCGACCTAGATATGGATCAAAAGGTCTCCTGTCGGCATGCTCCACCTTTGTAATCCTTTGTAAAAATCCTTTGTAATCCTTTGTGTGTGTGTGTGTGTGTGTGTGTGTGTGTGTGTGTGTGTGTGTGTGTGTGTGTGTGTGTGTGTGTGTGTGTGTGTGTGTGTGTGTGTGTGTGTGTGTGTGTGTGTGTGTGTGTGTGTGTGTGTGTGTGTGTGTGTGTGTGTGTGTGTGTGTGTGTGTGTGTGTGTGTGTGTGTTCCAATACTACTGCAGGCAACACGTGTCTTCAGGAGGCAAGCAAACACAGGATTCCTTCACTTCAATTCCTGATTATTGATCATCCGAAGAAGTACTATATCCTGTGCTTGTATTTACACCCCCATCACTTCTCCTTTCGTTGCTCCTTCACTCCTTGGATCTCCATTTTTCCTACCCCAGAGTACGTAGTTTCATCTGATGCCGCTGTCACCTGTAGAGGATGTATTGTCCACATTCGTCCTCTACCCAATGCTTTTCTTTACCCAGCGTTGGGTCACCTTGTGGACTACTTCTTCGATCCAGTTCCTTTCAGTGCTCATAGCATGATTTACCTTTTCTTGGGTCATGTAGGCCACGTCTGGATCTTGGCCAATGGACTGGCTAAATTGTCTCGCCTGCCAATAAGTTACCTACTAAGTATTTCAGCGGCTTTGACCCATCGTTTTTCGCTCATATTTCCGAAATAACCATTCAAATCACTATGATATATTAGCACACCCTAATTCACAACCTGCCCTAATTTTGATGTTATAGTGCATTCACAAGTGTATTTAATTACGGCGTTTACTCTTGATATCAAGTGTGTCGTAGCCGACACCCGTGAAGTAAATCAAACAGGTGAAGTCGTGACGTCATCACAAACTACCTCGTGTATCCCAACTTTACTTGTTTGATTTACTTCACGGGTGTCGGCTACGACACACTTAATATCACGAGTAAACACCGTAATTAAATACACTTGTGAATGCACTATAACGTCAAAATTTAGGGCAGGGTGTGAATTAGGCTGTGCTAATATACCATGCTGATGTGAATGATTATTTCGGAAATATGAGCGAAAAACGATGGATCAAAGCCGCTGAAATACCTAGTAGCTAATCAGCGTACCAGTAGCAGCTACCAAAAACCTTGCTAAGTAGAATGAAATTTACAATAGGTGAGTAAAGTGGGCCTGCGGGACATCATTCGACAAGTAGCGGTCATTATCTGCAAGCATGTTCCAGCCTCCTTAAAAGTGGCAGTTGCCGACAAGATTGACGAGATAAGCACCATATGAGGACGGAGCCTTTATTTGTACGACGTTTCGCTTATTACAGCTTTTTCAAGTACAAGTTGAGACACAAATGCTTGAGATTAAATAAGGGGAAAGGAGGGAACGGGGAGAGAAAAGGGGGGGGAAGGAAGAGGAGGAGGAGGAGGAGGAGAAGGGAGGGATTGGACACTGGGAGAGGATGAGATTGCTGGCCCAAACGTCCGGGGCGAAATGTCCACAAAGGGTGGTTTAGATTTTTAATATTTTGCTGGCCATGGGTATTAGGGGAATGATGTGAGGCGAGATGTTAAACATGCCCCTGTTTTGTTCAATAGTGTTCGTTCCTTGAATGATTGCTGCTTCTAAACACTTCCTGCGGATTTTGTCTGGTTCCCGTATCAGTAGCTCTGCATTCTTCCAGTCCATAAGATGGTTTTCCTTGTTTCTATGTGTCACACATGCATTGGTGGTGACATCATACCTGACGTCGTAACGTCTCAAGCATTTGTGTCTGAACTTGTACTTGAAAAAGCTGTAATAAGCGAAACGTCGTACAAATAAAGGCTCCGTCCTCATATGGTGTTTATCTCGTCAATGTTCCAGCCTCGCAAAGCTTGTACATACTGTGTAAAATATATCCTATATTTAGCAGTCTTTCCTTACTTTTTGTTTTTCCTAGGGGTAAAAATTACCTTCTTAAATCGTGCAACGGTGAAAATTAAACAGCATAACTTGATACAGACTTCCGCTAAAGTTTCCTAAACATCTCTCCTCCCTACACAGTCTTCATTTGCTTTGAAACAGTTGCCTTGTACAGTATTTGATAAAAAATATCGTTTTCACTAATTAGAATATGTCTACGCATCAGCTTGTATGTCTACTTAATCTTTTATTACAAATCACCTTAAAAAATATCAAACCCTACCCACCCTGCCGCCACCAGGGTAAAGATGATCACTCATGGTACCAACGAAATCTGAGTTTGGCATCCGTCAAAGAACATACCTCCTTGGCCCAACCAGCAGTGTGACCGTAGGATCAATAGTACATACATATACCAACAGCTTTCCACCCTCTTACAAGGGAGGTAGCCAGAAGTCAAAGGCATAAATTCACTCCCACCCATTTCATCCCCACATACTCTGCTCCCATTCACCACCCCTCCCTCCCTCTTTTCTTTGCTCCTCCTGAATGACGAGTAATCTCTGCATCTCACCCACTACCCTGAGTCATAAGCAATGTAACAAGACACAGCGCATCCACAGCAAGGCCGCTCTACTTAATCGGCAGTGATACTTTAATTGTAATCAACAGTGATACTTTAAATATCCTTAACCGTCGCCCTAAATAATGGTCCGCAGTAGGCTTACTTGTATAGCTTAATAGAAAAATTATTCAACCTAAAAAACAAAAACGATATCTACGGTACCAGCACTGTTGCAAAAATAATGACTGATTTTACAAACTAAAATTTTCCAGAGATACAAAATGACAAGAGAAAAAATCAACCAAAGCATGGATTGGATTCTAACAGCGTGAATCATACAGGGGCAGGTATACGAAAGAGAAAAGTAGGAAAGTGTATTCAAAGAAAAAATAAAGTCCAAACAAAAAGGGTTTCCCCTAGTTAAATGAATCTGCCTGTCATGATTAGGAAATGAATATCAAGAAATAGAGAACCACACACAAGTTTACACAAATATGTATCACACACCATAAACATACACACATGCTCACGCGCATTTACTGACAAATAATCAATCTACAGGCATATTGTAGTTACATAGAATTATATTTATAAAAATAAGATAATAAACTATCACGTGGCTATAATCATAAAGTTATCATTAATTCAGTGAGTAAAATAGATAATATCTTAGATTTTTTCACAAAATTCCTAACTATTATCAAGCGCGACTGCAGTAGTGAGCACATAATGTGTAACAACGACACCCTTGAAACAAAAAATTAACTAGTAACACAATGTGTGAATTTTCCTTCTGATAAATTTCCACCATGTTCTTAATAAAATACTAAAATGAAATAAGCATATGAGATTTCTTAACATTCATATACAAAACGCTTTTCCCCCTTATACAGAGGGTGGCCAAAAAAAAACCATAGAAACCACTCCTACCCATTCCATTCCCCTACATATTCCACTCCCCTCCATCCTCCTCCCTCCCTCTTATCTTGGCACCTCCCGGATGACGGGTCAACCCTGCATCCTGTCCACTACCCTGGGTCGGAAGCAGTGTCGCAAGACACAGCGCATCCACAGCAAGGCCGCTTCATAAATTCGGCGACCCCCCTCTCCATCGCCTCATGCAGAAAAGAAGAAGACTGGGAGAAAGCCCTTCGGGCTGCGTTAATTTTTTCTCATACATAATTCCTCACCCCCACCCCCACCCACTCCCCCTCATGCATCACAGCATCATCCATACACAACCCTTTTCCATTCACCCCTATCTTCTGTCCTCTTACGTCCTTCCTCAACAGACATTCCTCTCTTTTGTAATGCCCCTTTCACCCCATTCATCCATCTCCTAGGACGCCCCCTCATTTTCACTCCTTCCACATCTGCCTTCCACATCTCTTTTATTAATCTTTCTTCACTTACTCTTTCCATGTGTCCAAACCATCCTCATACTCTTTCATCAACCCTATCTCCCAGCTCCCTTTCCACTACTGTTCTCCTCCTCACCTCCTCATTTCTCACTCTATCTAACCTAGTAACCCCTATTATACTTCTTAGACATTTCATCTCAAACACATTCAAACTCCTTCTCTCTTCCTCTCTTATGTTCCATGTTTCTGCCCCATACAGTGCTGTTGGCACAATCACTCCTTCATATAACCTCCTCTTAGCATCCATTCCCAGATGTCTATTTCTCATTACACTTTTTAATCCACCAAGGCATTTATTCGCTTCTCTCAATCTACATTGTACCTCCACCCCCACTCCTCCCTTTCCTGCCACATTCGCACTCAAGTATCTTAAACTATCCACTTCCTCCAGTCTCTCACCCTTAATGCTCACTTCCAGCCTGCTGTCACTCTCTCCCCTTGTACATCTCATCACCTTACTTTTGCCCACATTTATCTTCAGCTTCCTTCTTTCACACACCTTCTCAAACTCTGTCACTAACTTCCTCAATCCCTCCTCTGATCTTGCTACAAGCGCAGTGTCGTCAGCAAACAACAACTGGCTTATTTCCCACTTTTCTCCATTTTCTTTAACCATCTCCAACCCCTGACCCACTACCCTTGCATTCACCTCTCGCACCACCCCATCCATGTAAAGATTGAACAACCACGGCGACATAATACATCCCTGACGAAGTCCCACCTTTACCTCAAACCATTTATTCTCTCCATTTCTAATCCTAAAACAAGCTCTACTACTCTCGTAAAAACTCTTGACTGCTCTTAACAGCTTTCCTCCTATACCATATATCTGCAGTACCTCCCACAGTGCCTACCTGTCTACTCTGTCGTAAGTTTTTTCCAGATCCATAAAAGCCCAAAAAACATCCTTACTTTTTCCTATAGTATTCTCACATATCTGTCTTACCACAAAAATCTGATCTACACAACCCCTACCTGTCCTAAAACCACACTGTTCCTCACCAATTACTCCCTCTGTTCCTCTCCTAATCCTCTCAATCAAGACCCTTCCATAAGTCTTTCCAACTACACTCAATAAGCTGATCCCTCTGAAAGTACTACACTCACACTTGTCCCCCTTTACCTTGTAAAGCGGAACTATACAGGCACTCCTCCAGTCCTCCGGCACTCTACCCTCTCTTAAACAAACATTAAATAACCTCACCAGCCAGTCCACCATAACTGTACCTCCTTTCTTCAGACATTCTGCATGGCATCTATCCAACCCAGGTGCCTTACCTACTCTCATCATCTTAACAGCTGCTTTCACTTCATCTTTCCCTAATTCTCCTCCATTTTCCTCACTCATCACTCTCATTTTCTTAGCGCTTCCCACTGCAACTACCTTCCCTCTCTATCCTTCTTCACATTTAGCAACTCCCTAAAATACTCTGCCCACCTTCCTCTCACTGCCTTCTCTTCCATTATCATTTCTCCATCTGTACCTTATACTTTTTTTTTAATTGATTCGCCTCCTCTTCCTCTTTTAGTTTCTTTCTAAAACATCTTTTTTTGTTACTTTCAATTTTTTTTGTCATACTCTTACCCCATTTCACATCTGCTCTCCTCTTTGCTTCCTTTATCTTATGCTTAACTTCCCTTCTCTTTACTTTGTACCTCTCATACGATTCCCTCGTCTTAATTTGTAGCCAATCTATGAATGCCTGCTTCTTCTCTTCTACACCCTTCTTTGTTTCCTCATCCCACCACTCACTACCCTTCCTTCTATTTCCTCCCGCCCTCCTTGTTCCACACACTATCTTTGCACACCTTATGACTCCTTCCTTGAACCATCCCCATTCCTCCTCCACTCCTAGTTCTACTCTACCCTTCACTCCCTCCCACTCCTCTCTCAGCTTCTTCTTATACTAATTCTCCTTTTCTTTCTCATTTAAGCATTTCACTCTAAGTACCTCCCTACCTTCTGCCCTTTTCCTCTTTCTCCACCTATTCTCCACTTTCAATTTCCCTTCCACCAGAAAATGATCTGATATTCCCTCACTCTCTCCCCTTAGAACATGTACACCCTTAACTCTTCCTACCATACTCCTGGTCACCACTATATAGTCCATTAACGCTCTATCTGCTATCCTTCCTTCCACCACCCTCTCCCATGTGTACTTATGCTTAACTTTCTTTCTAAACACTGTATTTGCTATCTATTCTACCCTTCACTCCCTCCCACTCCTCTCTCAGCTTCTTCTTATACTCATTCTCCTTTTCTTTCTCATTTAAATAGTTCACTCTAAGTACCTCCCTACCTTCTGCTCCTTTCCTCCTTCTCCACCTATTCTCACTTTCAATTTACCTTCCACCAGGAAATGATCTGATATTCCCCCACTCCCTCCCCTTAGAACATGTACATCCTTAACTCTTCCTACCATACTCCTGGTCACCACTATATAGTCCATTAACGCTTTATCTGCTACCCTTCCTTCCACCACCCTCTCCCATGTGTACTTATGCTTGACATTCTTCCTAAACACTGTATTTGCTATCTATTCTATCCTTCACTCCCTCCCACTCCTCTCTCAGCTTCTTATACTCATTCTTCTTTTCTTTCTCATTTAAACAATTCACTCTAAGTACCTCCCTACCTTCTGCCCTTTTCCTCTTTCTCCACCTATTCTCCACTTTCAATTTACCTTCCATCAGAAAATGATCTGATATTCCCCCCCTCTCTCCCTTTAGAACATGTACATCCTTAACTCTTCCTACCATACTCCTGGTCATCACTATATAGTCCATTGACGCTCTATCTGCTACCCTTCCTTCCACCACCCTCTCCCATGTGTACTTATGCTTGACTTTCTTCCTAAAGACTGTATTTGCTATCATCAACTCTCTTTCAAGACACATCTCCACCATCAACTCTCCACTACGATTTTTACCTAGAACTCTATTCTTCCCAAATCACTCCGTCTATTGGTTCGTTTCCTATCCTAGCATTAAGGTCTCCCAAAACAACTACATTGACATTTCTCCCTAATCCTTCTATGCACTCATTTACATATACCCAAAAAGCCTCACTTTCCTCTACGCTCTTCTCACTACCAGGCCCATACGCACTTACAAAAACCCACATCACCCTTCCCAGCTTCACCTTCATCCACATCAACTTTGATGAAACCTCCTTCCACTCCACTACACCCTTACTTATCTCCTCACTTACTAGTATAGCCACCCCTTCTCTCCCTCGTCCCCTCTTCACCCCTGAGTACCTCCCAGCTACACTCCCAAACTCACACTCGCCCTTCCCTTTCATTTTAGTTTCACTCAAAGCCAGCACATCCATCTTTCTTCTCGCAAACATACTTCCTATCTCTTCTCTTTTACTCCCATCTGTACCACATCCACGCACATTAAACCACCCAAACTTTAGGGTACTGGTTGGAAAACTCCTAGACCCGCTTATGCCTTTACTTTTTTTTTTATTTTAGGAATGTCGCCTCTTATAATTCAAGTGGAAAGACCTGGTGGTAGCATTCTCTTCCCCCACCACAGGGTAGGCGAAAAAAGAAAATGAATATTCAGAGAAATGGTACAGGACAGTAACAAGGGGTTGGGGGACAGCATAACGGAGGGACAGTCGTAGTATAAAAGTGTCCTCATTTCTCTATGAACAGAGATTTCCTCTATCACAGACAAAATTATGTTTGACTCTGGTCCGTAGGGGCGCCCATATAAACCTTAAAGTATCAACTGTATGCTACTCTGTCACAATAACATGCAGCCAATACCCCATACGGGGAGATTTCTTAGAAGCTGAGATAAACTAAAGTGATTTCCATCAAGCTATATAACTAACAAAGACTTAACAAAACACAATGAATAACTGAAAATCCTGAGCAGTAGCACTCTGACATTTCCTCAGTCAACACTATATGAAAAAACATTGATTATCCATACTCGTTCTTTTTCAGTGTTGTCGACTCTGGTATCCAATATTCGCTTGCGCACTGCTATTTAATAAACGCCAAGAAATAGTTTTAGGTATTAAGATAGTAATAACGGCTGTAAATCCCTAAATTGTCACCAAAAGCGACCAAAATTCCCCGAGAATATCTCCAGAAAATCCAAAATCACCAGACTCCCACTAGCTGCATGAAAAAAGTCCCAATTTGGGGACAAAATCCCCAGAAGTGGGAGCCTCTATATGTTTTCTTGCCACCTTCCGTTAGAAACATACTTCTTAGCGGCAATCCTGACGCAGAAAGTGACAGATCATTATGTGGTACAGTAGACGTTTAAAAATCCTCTCACACCTAATAAAAGGGTCATTTTCTGTTGTTAGGGGCAACTCCATTCCTCTTTTTCAAATATCAAACATCTGGTACATGTGTTTATTTTGACAGGTTGTCGAGGTCTCTTTATCGGGTAAGAAACAGAAACGACACGTCTATAAGTTTATATCAGTGGTTATCAACCTTTTTCACTCTATTCCTTCCTTCGTGCACTTTCAACACTTGTATGGCTCTCCTTTATTTTTCTCCCAGATCCCACCCCTCCAAAAAGAAATGTAAAAATATAGTAACAAAATGTTAAAGAGAAATCCTTTTCTTCATTACAAAGTTGACAATCATAACTATCTTATATTTGAAAGATTTTTGTTATACCTTACATTATATAGCAGGTCATGGTCCCCCTAAATTCTTGCCATGGCCCAAGGCCAGGTTAAGAACCACTGGACTATTTGAACCGCCTCGGCACGTTAGTGTCAATGTTCAGAGTCCTTCTAAAATAGATAAGTAAATAGATAAATAAACAAATAAACAAATGAATAAATAGATAAATGAATAAATTAATTAATTAATAAATAAATAAATAAATAAATAAATAGATAAATAAATAAATAGATAAATAAATAAATAAGGATTCAGCAGATTCGAAAAGATTGAGGATTGGTTCTTTCTCCATTTCACTTTTTTTATGCCATTTTTCTCTCTTGACATTCTAGTTGCTATTGTATGTGCGTCTGAATTTCCAGAACTACAGGTTGTTTTAAAGGTACTCACATAAGTTACTCGATTTTGTACGAATTTATTAATATATACACTTGGGTAGTATCTTATGAAAATGTTTATATAGTGCATGATATACATTTAAAATAATACTACACTTGCATAGTTTTCCTTCAAAATCATACATTCTATATGTGCAAATACTTCAGGTCACCTTTGCTTTGCCTTGATACTTCACAGTATAAATAAATTAATAAACAAAAGAGAGAGAGAGAGAGAGAAAATAAGAGACTTTTGGGAAAGAAAATTTCGGAAAGAGATATTCCTAGATTCTGAGCTCTTCCATCTGTTAGTCGCCTTTTGCAACGCGCAGGGAGACAAGGTGGCAATATTCCTGTCCCCCTCCCTAGCCACGATAATAAAAAGTATATCTATTCAATATAATTATATTTTAAAATAAAACAAGATATAAGGATTTATATACATGTTCATGGATATAATAATTAACTGTTTTGTGTGTCAAACAAGGCGTGAGGTACCTCCACTATAAGTCGTCACTTTTGCCCTATGCAATTTGAGGGCTGTTGGAATTGATAATAGTCACTGCTGGGAATCGGAGAGGAGTGCGGCATTCGAACCCGCAATTAAACTAATGCGAGGCCAGCACGCTTATTTGTTGCCACTTGTGGACTTTACATTAGTCTTTAATTTAAGGTTGATTTAGTATTTGGCATATAAGGTAGGGTTGACCAACGCACATGAAAGTGAGTAATCAAGTTTATTGCTAAGATCATGTACTCCATAATTCTATTCTGTCTAACTTCGAAGGCTTGAGAATCGACATCGTAGCAAAGGAAGGTAAGACAAATAGTCAAATCTAATTCTTTAAAGATAATTGGTCAGTTAGTTTTTTTAAGAGTGAGGAAATTATATAAAAAAAATGAAAATTATATATTCAGTTCTCCGCATTAAAGTTTAAACAAGAAAAACTTTGATAGATATAAAGAATATGAGTATGTTTACTTTTTGAATAGCCGAAATAACGAATATATATAAATGTTCTGGCGGAAAACAATAGGTGAAATAGATCATTTTTCAGTGAAATATATTTTGATGAACTAATCAGTCAAAAGTTCTCTCTAATATCTCTGAAAGTCATTGACCCGTGCCGGCTATCAATGATCCTTAGTCCTGATATAAATATCCGCAGTAAGAAACATTCTACTTTTGTTTGTGTTGTGTGCTGAGATAAACTATGTTGCTTTTGGAGTTGTATCACCGGGTGAAAATTGTGTTCTTAGGCTGAATACACATCAGGGAGATAGTTCTCTCCGATGTCCACCCCACATGGTTGCCTCGTGTTAATAGCGTATTATTACTACAGTAATACTGTTTAACTGATCAATCACAACCATACCCTAAAACATGATAATGTCCAATGCTACTGAACCGTGATTGCTGGCACTTGACTAAGAGGCTCTGAACACAATGTTCCATATACTCTTATACATCGTGTGGGCCAAATGGAATGTACAGTATATACCAATAAGTATTTCCTCTTCAGTACACAATATATACACCAATAGGCCTTCGTCATTGGTGCTATTTGACCTCTGAATGATAGCGATGATCTTTATGTATCTCTGACTGTTAACACCAGGCGATTCTCTTCAGATGAATGAGACTTTCGGTTTAAAATCTTTTCTCCAAACTGTGTAGTACTTTATACACTTGTTTCTGGCTAAGAAAAGGCAACTTCATGCAAGAGACGGGTTACTGCAAACGTGGTGCTTTGTTTTCGCCAGGACGCATGTAGCCTGAATTCCCCAGCCCTGGAAAACACAAGCACACTGGAATTAAGATAATACGTACGAAAACAGCATAATTCATATTTGGAAGAGCTATTGATGTATATTATTTATAGCGTTAGTATTTTCTTTGCAATAACTAATGTTTCTATTCTAATCGAACCTAAAATGGGGAATCATAAAGGTGATAAAGGTATGTGAGTGACTAACGCATGCAAAAACCGTCATGCAGATCTAAGAACTTTAAATGACTAACTGGACAGCTTACCTTTTTCAGCCTTCTGGCGACAGCAGTGTCGGATCAAGAATTGACAAAGGGCATAGAACACGCAGTACAGAACATTGACCAATCCCACTATGAGGAACGTGCATTGACCTCCTACTCGCGACCAAAGTGCTCCTCCACCTATGCCAGCCAAAGATTTTCCTGTAAACCATCAGATATTTATTATACATGAAAGTTAATATGTGTGAGTGTAGGCCTTATACTTTGAAAACTATTCATTAACTCTTTGACCCCAAAGTTGACAAGTTTCCACATCTTATTCTGGCTAGACCCAAATAATTCTGTTCAGATTTATTGTGTGTGTGTGTGTGTGTGTGTGTGTGTGTGTGTGTGTGTGTGTGTGTGTGTGTGTGTGTGTGTGTGTGTGTGTGTGTGTGTGTGTGTGTGTGTGTGTGTGTGTGTGTGTGTGTGTGTGTGTGTGTGTGTGTGTGTGTGTGTGTGCATACGCGTTTGTCTCCAACCACTCATTCTTACAATTCATTGAAATAGCGTAAGTCACGGTAAATTCGTCTCCTTATTCAGTGATCTGAGAGTTAGTGAAAGCATTCAGTCTTGATGATCTACTTCAGGATCACCGGTCTATCCCCTGGGTGGATGTTATCACTTCTGTGGTTGCGAGTGGAGTTTGAAAGTAGTGTACTCAGTTCGATTGAACTGAGTAGGTGTCATTACTTGAATGCAACACTTACGAGTAACACTTCCCGGGGATTACACTCAGGCAGAGACGATAATCTCTACTCCACGAGAGTTCCTGACAGATAGTACTAGTGTTTAAACAGTGAAAATGTATAGGAACAGAGAGGTCGCCGCAACACTTGCCTGTAAACTGTGTAGCCCTGATAATACCCTGAAGAGTTGCTTGAGCACCTGGCGGAGCGATTTCGCTGGCGTGAGCTGTGACAGTCGCATAGAAGAGACCGTAACTGATACCATTGAGGATTTCTATGGGAAGGAAAATCCACGGGTTGCTGATAAAGTAGTAAGAGATGAAGCGAACACCGTTGACCGTCATGACCAGTATCAGGACACGCGATGTTCCCAAGTATTCGATGATGCGGCCTGAAAGGGGAGTTAGGCTTAATGCAACCAAACGCACGCTGAACACACACACACATACAAACACACACACACACACACACACACACACACACACACACACACACACACACACACACACACACACACACACACACACACACACACACACACACACACACACACACACATACACACATTTACTACTCGTTTAGTAGCACTGCGCTTGACCACTGACCCAATGATCTGAGTTCGGTCCCAACCCAGAGATAAAACGCACAACACTGAAATCCGGCACCCAGCTCTTGTGGGCAAGGAGCTGGGGGTGGTGTGTGTAAGGTCACAATATTACCCATAGATCGGGCAGTTTATCACGAGTCTAACATGTGATTCAAGACCATGGTGACACACACACACACACACACACACACACACACACACACACACACATGTAATGGTGTGATATGTTGTAGCACCATACAATTATTGTTATGTATTATGCTTAGGTATTATTCAGTTAAGAGTTGTATATTCCCCCATTATATAATTAATCGTTATAGGTTTTGTTGGACATTAATTTTCTATTGATTGTATTATTTATTTACAATTTTTGTACAATCTATAGGAAGAACCAAGGGATCTCCTTTGTCTTTTGCGCCAAAACAAGGCTTGGCGTCCCAGTTGAAACTGCCTCCGAAGTGTACGCACGTTTTTGTCCATTGTAGTGCTATATCAAACTGTGATGTAATATATTTAACTACATTGTTGATATATTTTTATTTTGCCACGCTACAACATATGCTGGCGGTGGAAAAGTTGAATTTGTTTACTATACGCTTTTTTTTAACATTTGGATGATTCTCTAGCGATACGAATTTTAGTGAACTTTGGCTGGCCAGTATATTACGTATATATATATATATATATATATATATATATATATATATATATATATATATATATATACATATAGCCAGGAATTTGTTACAGCGCCTTATGAAATTATTTGTAAGATGATGCTCAGGAACAGTGTATTTTACGTGTGCGCCATGTAATATTTTGGGGTACGTCCATGCGGTCCCCAGTTTTCCATCTCCAATTTGGACTTTTGGTTTTATTGTCGTCATCTGTCTTCATGAAATAATCGCCTATTATTCCTTCGTGTGTCAGCTTTAACATGATGCCCGGATGTGGAAAGGTTAATACACCCGCCTTGATTGTGTAAAAGATTTCCGGCGTCCTATCCAGCCTTCAAGTCACTTAATCTTGAAGAGACTGCTCTCTGATCTACAAATATAAGGCAACCTCCGAAGTAACTTCGGGGGTTGGCAGATTAAATCTATTTACAAATGTACAAGTAGGCTATTGTCATATTCACATTTAGGAAAAATACTAGAAGAGTTGGTCGCGTCAGATTGAGCGACAATCACAGGCACCGCGCCTATTATACTCTGAAGGCGTGAGGTGCAGCTGTTTCAAGCAGATGTTCGGATGTCTGATCCGAGATGCGGTGCGTCATTGTTCGGTTTTGACGTGGGCTGGAAAAGTCGGCGGTTCTGGTCATTGTTCAGGTCCGGATACATCTATCCCCTATTTTTTAGGAAAATCCGGAACAATAGGGGATAGCTCGAGTTGTTTGAAGATCCATGTTCACTCTATATGCGTGCGTGCGAGCGTGTACACGCTGAACATCGAAGGAGATGATAACAGACACACTGAACATCAAAGGAGATGATAGCAGAGCTCGGCCAGCTATCATCACTGTCCTTAGTGGTATTCATGAAAGAAAAAAAAACAAAAGAAAAAAAAAACTTCTGCAGAACCTTGGCATGAAGATACATACACAAAATGGTGTAATAATGGTGGTATCGGGAAACATTCATAAATAAAAGGAAATAAACTTAATTGTATGAGCATGCGGAAGTAGAGATGATTTCCGTTCACCTTGGTAGGTATACACATTTATGAAGTTGCTACTCTATTTCGAAGATTATAATGGGGAAGGGGAACTGGAGGTTTTGGTTGATAGGATTTGTGATGGTCCTCTATTACAGGGGTAATGTGGGCCTGTGAAGGAACGGTCTCGATATCGAGGTCACGGGGAACTCTTTTGATATGATTTTTGTGCAAGACAGTCTCCGTAAGATCGTGCAAACTGGGTGCTTTGACTTTGTTCATTAACTCATGTCCAATGATACGATAGAGTCCAGAGAATTTAGGGGAGAGCTTCGAGGTAGGGGGGTGTTTAAGTGTGCAAACAATGTCTCCAATTTGAAAGGTACAAGGTTTGGCTGATTTTTTATGCAAACTGACCATTTCGTCCTTCGATGAAGAGTATTATGTATTCTTTTGAAAAGATTATTGAAATTTGCTACTTTGACATTGGCGTAATCATTGAAGTTGTAAATGGGAAGTAATTCTGAAAGAAGATCATATGTGAGCCTTCTGTCCGAGCCAAAGAGGACAAAATGAGAAGATTCCGATATTGACTTATCAATGGAACTGCAGTATTTATACAAGCTTGAATCATGGGGGCATGTTTATCCTAAGAAGGGTGAAGATCAAAATCAAGATGTCGTAGAACATTGAGAATCTTTCTATTCTGGCGTCCAATTAAGCCATTTAAACTAGGGTAATAAGCAGTAGTGTTGCAGTTCTTGTTTTGAAAGTAATTACAAATATGCGAAAGAATCTCGTTGTTGAATTCAGTCCCATTGTCAGAAATCAGAGTCTTGGGTGTAGCGAGGGGGCATATGAATTTGTCAATGAGTGTCTTTACTACGTGTTTTGCTATTTTGTCTGGGTGAGAGAATACAGAATCGTGAAAAATTGTCGGCACAGACAAGGAAATATTGATTTCCGGTATGTGTAAGTGGTAATTTAAGAAGATCAACAGCTACTGTGTCGAATAGTTTAGAAGGTGAAAGGTAAGTTAGAATTGGAACATGACCATTTGTATGACCTTTGTGAATCGCGAAAGGGTGACAAGCATCAATGTACGCGTGTATATCCTTCCTCGTTGTTAACCAGATATAGTGCAATCTGGCTTGTGTAACGCATTTTTCCTTGCCAGGGTGTGCAGCAATAGGTGAATCGTGTATAAGCTTTAAAACTTCTGTAATGAGATCCGTAGGTACTACAAGTTGAAACACTGACTTGTTGGGTTCATGTTTATATGTTAGTGTTGTTTTGTAATACAAAATGTCATCCACTAACGTGTAATTATCGATATCGGAAAGAAAGGTACCTGTGTCAGTTGTGTCTGCAGATTCGGGGAAGTATATGACACGTTTCCAAAGAGGGTCTGATCTCTGTGTTGCGGCAACGCGCGCTTGTGTAAGAGTTAATGAAATGGGACTCTGAGTGATGGTCACAATATGGCGACTAAGAGCGCCTACAACTAGATTTGCTTTTCCTTGAAAAAAATGAAAGGTGGGCATGAACTCTTGTATGATAAGGAACCAGCGGGTAAGTTTTCCTAAAAGATTCTTTTCTTTGAAGAGGTGTATGATTGGTTGATGATCTATATATGTGTATCTCGTAACCAAGGATGTCTTTGAAATGTTTGAGTGCGTATATAACTGCTAATGCTTCTGTGTCTCTTGGTCAGGTGTCCAAATAAAGGGTGCTGCTATACTTGTGTAACTTTGAATGTAACGTCTGTAAAAACCTGACAGACCAAGGAATGAACGTATGTGTTCTACAGAAGTTGGGCGTGAAAAATCTATGACTGCCTTGACCTTGTCCTACGAGGTTAAAATTCCTTGTGAGTTAAAGACATGCCCTAGGAAGCGTATTTCTTTCTGAAGGAAGGAACACTTCTTAAGCTTCAGTTTGAGAACTGCATTTTCTAGTAGTGAGGAAGACAGTATGTACAGTGTGGAGATGTTCGCTAACAGATTTGGAAGCGATGATCACGTCATCGAGGTACATAGATGATTTAGGAGACCTACAAGTACTGTGTGCATGAGTTGTGTAAGCACTGATGGGACTGATACAAGACCCATGGCGAGTCATTTGAAGTGTTAGTGACCTGTGGGTGTGCTAAAGGCTGCCAGAGGCCTAGACTCTGGAGTAAAGGGAATCAGGAAATATCCCAACATAAGGTCTAAGGTCCTTATGTTGGGATATTTCTCTATCTTACAGCAAAAGAATCTTCTACATATATACAAAAACAAAATAGAAAGCTTTTTTTAATATCTTTGTTTAACGCCGAGGAAAAAAAATATAAAAAAAATGATCGAAAAAAAGCAAAATTTTTACTTTGACACGTTATTAAAAAAAATTATTTAACATATGCAAAAAAAACTCTCTATTTTATTTTTTGTCATTTATCTAGCTATTAATAGAGACCTCGTATGCAAAAATCGGTTGCAAATTGAGGGAGGAGATAGACTTTGAGTATCAAAAAATTACATTTTTCAGAAATGAGTGTTAAAGTTTTTTTTTCCCTTAGTTTGACTAAATTTTACATTGGACCTCCTAAGACCCATTGAAAACAGGTTTCATTGTATTTTCATGATGATTTTGCATCTTTCAAGTAACTCAGGCACTTTGTACCCTCCTACAGTGTAGGATATTATTCACTCAAAGTGAGGGTCTCATAAGCCGCCACCTCATTCTTTGTCGCAAAGTTTGAGTTCTTGGTCTAGAATGACCCAGCAAGGTAGTCTGATTGCTGGGATTCAGCTCTCTTTCTTTTCTTGGGTTTCCCTTCTGGTGTTGGAACAGGCTCTTGCTGCATCAGGGACATCACTGTGAGGTTTGAGACTCTAAACCCAAGGTGTTGCAACAAGGAGGCATCCTTGTAGCCACTTGTTAGCAAACAGTTGTTTGCGTAGAGACAACTTGTCTGATATAGGTGTAGAGGACAGAGGATCAGGTGCTGAGGATGTGGATGTAGATGGAAGGGAGAGAGCTGCTGGAGGGAGTACTAGTGGTGGTGGCGGAGGTGGTGATAACAAAGTTGATGCTGGGGTTCTTTCTTTCTCCCCTTGAGTTGCTAATGTAGACATTCTTATCTTCCGCAAGTGTGCCTTTTGTTTGGATAGCTTAGGCATGGCTAATATCTTCAAATATCTCTTCACTGAAAAATAGATGCGAATTTCACACGGCAAATTAGAGAATGCGGCAAGCTAACGTGTACATGTCCTTTACTTTGTAAGGCTCAGGCCACTGCCAGTCGTGCAGGCTGAACTTCCTCACACCACATACTCACGTGCATGCCGGACGTAAGAGAAAACTTTATGAGTGTATCAAACGCAAAAAAATAGGGTAAAATATGGTCAAAACGTATGTAAACAATGGTCGTGCGCAGCATGTGGCTGCCGGGGGGAGGGAGGGTATGCCCTTTAAACCCTTTAAAAATGGCGGTACGATAAAAAACACTTTACCAGCATCTAGAGCAAGATCCCTACTATGTATTTATGCAATAAAAAAAATCGAATTTTTCTTAAATCTGGGGGCGGGGGGTCCCCTTAAAGTATTATCGAGATATTATTTTTGGATATCCTGTTACAGTCTACAAGGACCACACGGCTGTCACACAACTTTTCAAGGCAAAAATACTTCAGGCCACCTAGCCTAAAGAATTTAGCCCGACCCTTAAGCATATTCTAAGATGTGCAAACAATGTCACTGATGCCCTTTCACGTAATATACATATAGCTGCAGTTACAGTGATTGACAACTCCCTGTAGGATCTAGCCAAAGCTCAGCGTGAGGACTCAGTTTGGTCTGCTGTTATTTATGCTTTGGAATCTGATGATGATTCCACCTTACCAGATTTACCAATTTTCTCTACAGGACAATGCTCTCATTCATAATGCGGAAGTGTTTGAGCAGGATGTGGCACAGTTAGTGATCCCTTAGTCTCTAGTCCCTGTTGTTCTGTTTCTTGCTCATGATGCTCCTCAGGCTGGTCACCCAGGTCGTGACAAAACTCTGGCTATGGCTCGCAAGAAGTATTATTGGCCTAGAATACAACTGGACGTTACCATTCATGTAGCCCAGTGTAGCTCTTATGTCCAGAACAAAGGTTCTACGCACACTGCTCCTATCCTCGAGTACTTTACTCCTTCTCGCCCTTTTCAGACTATGGCTATAGAACTTTTACAATTGCTTCGAAGTACTCAAGGTTCTGTGTATGTCCATGTGTGTGGACCACTTTAGTCGCTTTGTAATATTGGTTCCCTTATGTAGGAAGTCTGCTCCAGTAGTTGCCCATGCTTTAGTTTCTCATGTCTCTTGTCCATACAGTACTCCTTCAGTGTTCCTTAGTGACAATGGGACTGAAATCAGGAATGAGGTTTTAACGAACATTTGTGAACGTTACGGCATCAATCAAATCTTTGTCACTGCTTAACATCCTTCATCTAATGGTCTAGTAGAGCGGACGAATAGGAAAATTTTGGACATTCTCAGGCACGTTGCTAGTAACCTCCATGAATCTTGAGAGGATTGGCTTCCGCATGTCAGGGCTTGCATTAATAGTCCAATTAATATTTCCACAGGTAAGACGTCTCATTACGTCGTCTATGGAGTGAAAAACAGGCTCCCATTTGATATGTTAGACAGTCCTACTCGTCCCCTCTACAAATTTATGATTTATGATTATGTAAGAGAGAAAAATAATGACTCCAAGTGAAACACCAGCATAGCCTGTTAACATAAGTATTGGTGATCATGTTTATAAAAGTAAGGTCGTGCCGTGTAAAATAATTTAAAGGACACTGCACTAGGACATCTTCATTATTCCAAGACCACAGGTTCGTTTATCTGATCATATTACGCCATACGTTATTCTCAGCAGTATCAACTGTAACAAAGTCGCTCTACACTTTTGTTGAGATAAATAATCTACAGTCTAGAGGGTCATTTTTATCTATTTATTTATTTATTTGTTTTTAAGAAGTAGGGATATATTTAGATCTTTTCAAATGTCTGCACCTTAGATGACGAAATATACTCTATCCTAAGCTCGTGGTTTGTACTTTAGCATTTACTGTTTCCAATCCAACACATATATTCAGTGTCCATATTTTCATCCTTCATCACCCCGAACAAAACAAAGATATCTGCTATATATCATCTGGTAGCCACCACGAGATTTAATTCGACCAAGGAGGGCCCTCCCCACCCCTGGAGTTAAAAGATTATAACCTATTTTATTTAATCTATAGACGTCTGTGATTAATAGTCTATATTTCTCTATATGCCGCCAGATTATCTTATTCAGCTTAGAAAAGATCCCTCCCGATATCTATGTAGTTCCGCTGCCAGGATTTGGTGTCAACCAATGATAAAACACTTAAATAAACTTGCTAAAAATAAAAACCACTCAGATAACACTACAAACCTGCCAAGAACCAGAAAGGAACCTCTCCCAGGAAACATTGAATGGCCACCATCAGACCCTGAAGAAATTTGAGTCCTGGAAAGTTAGGATCCCAAGCCAGTGCCACCTCTTCAACGAGAATAAGATGAAAAGCCCAAAGGAATCCTAATGTCATTCCTAAGACGACGCAAGTGACCTGGAAAAACAACAAAGAAATCTTAAACTTGTATTTGGATGCACTGCACTGAAGAGGTATGTTTATCTATTCATTTATTTCTTTATTTATTTGTTTGTTTATTTATTTATTTATTTATTTATTTATCTATTTATTTATCTATTTAGCTATTTATTATCTTTAATTCGGTTTATGAACAAATCCCAAAACAAAAGGACATCTGACATTTTCTTTTCAAGAGTAACTGTGTGCTATTTTTCATATTTATAGAATTATTAGATATAAATTACATATTATCTTATGCTAATACTCCAATGCAATCAGTGACCAAGAATCATGGAGCACAGGATTGAAGCTTAAAAGTTGAAACCAACTATCCTCAGTCCATTATCATAATAGACTGAATGTTCTCATGTTTTCAGCAAAATTAGCAAATCTAAGTTAAAGTATAACAATGAATAAGTGCGGTTAAACTATAAGTTAGTGTGGAAATACAGGCTTTTAAAAATGAAAAGAGAAATGCCTTCATGTTTTTGTGCCCTTTTAGTTTTAAGGCTATGCAGAGGTAAATGCACGTAAATGGAAGATAGCTTGAGCAAAGGCACAGAGAACCTGCGACTCAATTCGTCACCTTTATCCCATACACTTTGGCTGTTGGGCTAGGTAACAGTCATAGTTGGTAATAGGAGAGAAATGCGGGCACTGAGCAAATGTATAAAGGTTGAGAGTGAATGAAATGATGTTGGAATTATCCATATTGGAATTCTAAGCAAAAATTATAAAAAGAAGAAGAAAAAACAATATATATGAGAGAAGAAATATGCATGTAAAAAGGGAAAGTGCAAATATTTCTGAAGCATTCTAATCTTTGTGGACGGTATCGCACCGATGAGGTGATATAAGATAACCTTAAGGATGGTGAATGAACGGTGGGACAGCAAGCCTTAAAAGTTATCGCCATTCATTTTTGAACGCCTCAAATATTTCTGGATAAATGCTGAAGCTCACAAGACGACCGTAAAAGAACAAAGTTTTAGGCAACTCGTTCATCAAAGAATTCTGTTTAAGGCATGAGCAGAAAGTTTAAGAAGTATAACCTTTGCTTCTGAAAAGCTAGGCATTTTAAAGAAGGTACATTCTGAAACCATGCATAAGAGAAAACGTTACTTCAGTTCTTACCAGGAAAAGAATAGTGCCTGGGCTGGAAATTACTCCTCGAACTTCTCCTGCCTTAAGAGTCTCTTCTTTCCTTTCGGGCAGACGCATGCATGCGGTCACCACGATGGCAAGGCTCATGAAAACGATCATAAGGACAAAGGCAGGGAAATAGTCTCTGGTCTGCAAATGAGCGGAGTAAAGGTCGACTAAGGCCCCTGTTACTAAGGCTGAAAGACCCCATCCGACCGTCCCCCAGAGCCGTTGTTGTCCAAATCGACTACGTTCCGCCTTGCCTTTGTGAAATAAAATAAATAGATAATAACTGTGCAGCCAGCTCACACATTTCTTATTTTTATCCCTCTCCATACTCATAAGCATATAAAGTTTAGCCTATATATTTCTGATTTGAGTGATATTTTTTATTTTCATACACAGAGAGCCTGAACACTAATTGTCCAGTGCCAAGCTTCTCTGACCCTATAAGCTGCTGTCCCGCCGACCACGTATTCCTCAACTGCTTGTATGTGTAAAATAATAAAACAAGACGTCCTGGTATGACATGAATGTACCCACTTATATTGGCATGTACTGTCAGTGGTCTAATAACTATACTTAGGGTCAGTCATGGGAATTTCTATCTTTGATCTAAAGAATTTGCCCAAGTTAGAAATATTTTTCATCTTTTACTTAGGAAATTATGCGTTTCTCTACATACCTAAAATCATGTAGCAGGCTGTATCACCAAATATAATGGAGGAGGAGAGGCCCACGTAGAACAAAACCAGGAAGAGGAAGATTACCCAGAAAAGTGGAAGGCGTAATTGCTTTAGTAGAGGTAATTCTGAAGCTACTAGATCTTCCCAGACACCTTGGCTGCTAGTTGCGTTCCGGGTATGGAATGAGTCTTGCTGTGTCCCATTATGCCAGGTGGGCTTCAACATCCCTGAGTCTAACGGAGGGTCTTCTGATATCTCCACTGTGGCTTGTATGCTTTTAGTGGAATCATTGTGAGGTATGGTGTTCAGAAGAGGGAAGTCAGTGGAATCCACGGGAAAGTGACTTTCATTCGGGAGGGTGTATGCACGCTGAACCTGCAACCCGGACGTAACCTCGGTGGTCAAGATGTGCGGTGTCCAATACATCCCACTGAGCCCCAAGGTCAAGATCACCAGACTGCTTGTGAAAAAGGCGTGGTGAGCTTTCAGGTGGTCAGCCAGGGTGCTTAAGAAGGCACCAGAAAGCACCCCGATAGCAGGCATGCATGCATATAAAAACCCAACTCCCTCGGGAGATACGCCACGTTGTATGGCCATCAACGGTATGAACAACTGTAGAGGTACAGAGCCTGAAAATATTAGGTTGATGATTAGGGCAATATTCTCGACACAACCCCCCTAATATTTGAAATATATATATTTTTTTCATATATATATATATATATATATATATATATATATATGTATATATATATATATATATATATATATATATATATATATATATATATATATATATATATATATATATATTTTATATATTTATATATATGGAGGTGAGGTGGCAAAATGAAGCGTTAAGGCTAGAGTATGGAGCTTTATTCAGAACCAGACGTTTCGACCTCTTGGGCCTTCCTCAGTGGACTGAATATAGAATAAGAATCAAAGTCCGTCAACAGCTTACATGGTGATCTGACGACCCTGCGTGACCTCATCAGATCACTATGTAAGCTGTTGACGGACTTTGATTCTTATTCTGTATTCAGTCAACTGAGGAAGGCCCAAGAGGTCGAAACGTCTGGTTCTGAATAAAGCTCCATACTCTAGCCTTAACGTTTCATTTTGCCACCTCACCTCCATATTTGTCTGTCTTTACATATATATATATATATATATATATATATGTGTGTGTGTGTGTGTGTGTGTGTGTGTGTGTGTGTGTGTGTGTGTGTGTGTGTGTGTGTGTGTGTGTGTGTGTGTGTGTGTGTGTGTGTGTGTGTGTGTGTGTGTGTGTGTGAATATTAAAACTTGAATATTCAAATGAAGGAATGTGTAATCTCTTAAACAATTATTTTAGTTCGGTATTCGTAAACGAAACACCTCAAAGTGAATTCCAAACTGAAACCTGTGAAAAGTCTGGGGTAAACTTACTCGGTACGGTAAATATAACAAAAGAAACAATTAAAAGGTGTATAGACAAACTCAAAGTTAATAAAACACCAGGGCCTGACGGTTGGCATCCAAGAATCTTAAAGGAAATGAAAAATGAGATTGTTGTTCCATTAGAAATTATTTTCAAGAAATCCATCATATCCGGAGATGTCCCAAGAGAATGGAAGCTAGCTAACGTTACTCCCATATTCAAAAAAGGTGACAAAAAGAAACCAAATAATAACTATATATTAGCCTATAATGGAAATATCATCAGAGAAAAAATAATGGAAACTATCATCAGAGATGCTATCGAATATCATTTAGAAAGTAACCGTTTGATAAATGATAGCCAACATGGTTTCAGACGGAAACGTTCTTGCGTGACTAACTTACTCGAATTCTACAACACAGTTGTCTCGAATTATGACAAAAGAAACAATATAGATTTAATATATCTAGACTTTGCAAAAGCTTTTGATACCGTCCCACACGAAAGACTACTTACTAAATTAGCTTTGCATGGAATAAGTGGTAGCCTATTAGGTTGGACTAGTAATTGGTTGAAAGGTCGAAAACAGAGAGTTGTTTTAAATGGAAAAACTTCTGGATGGAAAAGTGTTGCAAGTGGAGTTCCTCAGGGTTCCGTTCTTGGGCCACTTCTATTCATAGTATATATAAATGATATAGACCATGGACTAAAATCTACTGTTTCCAAATTTCCTGATGATACAAAACTGTGCGGAGTGGCAAATGATCACTCAAACCAATTAGATATTCAAGAAGATTTAGATAAATTACAGCAATGGTCTGAAAAGTGGCTAATGAAATTTAACACAAGTAAATGCAAGGTAATGCACATAGGTAAAAATAACAGCAAGTACGATTACAAGTTATTTGGAAATTCGTTAACAAAAGTGGATAGTGAAAAAGATCTCGGCGTAATTATCAGTAACGACCTCAAATCATCCAAGCAGTGTATTTCAGCCTCTGAGAAAGCAAATAAGATTCTGGGATTGATTGCGCGATCTTTTGATTTCAAAAGTCCATCACTCATTAACAAGCTATATAAATCGTTAGTTCGTCCACATTTGGAATATGCTGTTTCCGTATGGTCACCGAATCTCATTAAAGACATTGACAGACTGGAAAAAGTACAACGGCGAGCCACAAAACTGATTCCAAATATCAAAAATAAATCATACGAAAATCGACTTAAGCACATGAATCTGTTTTCCCTAAAAAAGCGTAGACTCAGAGGTGACTTGATACAGGTCTTTAAGATTTTAAAGGGAATTGACAACATCAAAAGTGACCAAATTTTCACATTGAATGAGAATCAGACAAGAAACAATGGTCTCAAACTGTCCGGAAATAGATTCAATTTGGAAGTAGGTAGAAACAACTTTGCCAACCGTGTAGTTAATGAATGGAATAAACTTCCTGCACAGGTAGTGCAATGTAGTTCAGTTCGAAGCTTTAAGAATCATTTAGATAAATACCTAAGTAAGATGCTGTAATTATTATAATTTATGTTATATTATTTGTTTTTGTTTTGTTATAATTTGTCTGTCTGATTTTCATTTATTATTAGTTATATGTCAATTTATTATCATTTACTATTTACCTGTTTGTTTGTTATTCAACTATACCAATGCATTTATTTATGTATTTTAATTGTTATTTACATTGTTATAGTTTTAATTTTTTATTAATATTTTTTTTTTTTTTTTTTTTTTTTTTTTTTTTTTTTTGCATCCGACCTAGATATGGATCAAAAGGTCTCCTGTCGGCATGCTTTGCCTTTGTAATCCTTTGTAATCCTTTGTGTGTGTGTGTGTGTGTGTGTGTGTGTGTGTGTGTGTGTGTGTGTGTGTGTGTGTGTGTGTATATATTTCAATAGGCATATTTTATCTGGTATTTACCAAAAGATTACAAAGGCGGAGCATGCCGACAGGAGAGACCTTTTGGTCCATATATAGGTCGGATGCGAAAAAATCATAATATAAACAAATAGATAAATAGATAAATAAATAAATAAATAAATAAATAAATAAAATAAATAAATAAAACTATAATAATATAAATGATAAATAAAATACACAAATAAATACATAGGTATAGTTAAATAAAAAACGAAAAGGTTACTTTCAAATAATAATAAATTGACATATAATTAATAATAAATGAGAATCAAGCAAATAATAATAAACAAACAGGCAAATGATAACAAAACAAATAATCAAATAATATAAAATAAATGAGTCATTACAGCATCTTGCTTAGTTGTTTATCTAAATGATTCTTCAAGCTTCGAACTGAACTACATTGCACTGCTTCTGTAGGAAGTATATTCTATTCAAAGGATTACAAAGGATTACAAAATCGGAGCATGCTGATAGGAGACCTTTTGGTCCATATCTACGTCGAATGCAAAAAAAAACATAACGATAAATAAATAAATGAATAAGTAAAAACTGTAACAATGTAAATAACAAATAAAATACATAAATAAATGCATAGGTATAGTTAGACAATAAACAAACAGGTAAATAGTAAATAATAATTAATTGACACATAACTAATAATAAATGTGAATCAAGCAATAATTAATAAACAAACGGAAAAATTATAACACAACAAATAAACAAATAATATAAAATAAATGATTATCATTACAGCATCTTAGGTGTTTATCTAAATGATTCTTAAAGCTTCATTAACTACACGGTTGGCA
>NC_134807.1:36285162-36287662 GCF_046742065.1 Oratosquilla oratoria | reverse complement strand
GACCCAGGGTAGTAGGCGAGATGCAGGGATGACCTGTCATCCAGGAGGTGGCAAGATATGAGGGAGGGAAGAGGGTGGAGGGAAGCGGAGTACGATAGGGATGGAATGAGTGTGAGTGGTTTTTATATCTGTTTTTTGGCTACCTCCCTTATAAGGGGGAAAGCCTTTGGTATATGTATGTTATTATTTTTATCGTTGTAGTTATTACGAGTACTACTACTATTATTGTTATTATTATTATTATTATTATTATTATTATTATCATTATTATTATTATTATTATTATTATTATTATTATTATTATTATTATTATTATTATTATTATTATTATTATTATTATTATTATTATTATTATTATTATTATTATTATTATTATTATTATTATTATTATTATTATTATTATTATTATTATTATTATTATTATTATTATTATTATTATTATTATTATTATTATTATTATTTTTATTATTACTATTATTAAGGGGAGAGGGTGGAGGAATATCAGATAATTTTCTGGTGGAAGGTAAGTTGAGAGTGGAGGACAGATGGAGAAAGAGGAAAGGGACAAACGGTAGGGAGGTGCTTAGGGTGAACTCTTTAAATGAAGAGGAAAAGGAGAAGGAGTACAAGAAGAAGCTGAAGGAGGAGTGGGAGGGAGTGAAGGATAGAGTAGAGGTAGGTGTGGAGGAGGAATGGGGATGGTTCAAGGAGGGAGTCACAAAGTGTGCAAAGATGGTGTGTGGAACAAGAAGGACAGGAGGAAATAGAAGGAAGTGTAGTGAATGGTGGGATGAGGAAATGAAGAAGGTTGTAGAAGAGAAGAAGCGAGCTTTCACAGATTGGTTACAAAATAGGACGAGGGAGGCATATGAGACGTACAGTGAAAAGAAAAGAGAAGTAAAGAAAAAGGTAAAGGAGTCAAAGAGGAGAGATGTAAAATGGGGTAAGAGTAAGATGTTTTGGAAAGAAATTAAGAGAGGAAGAGGAGGCGAATCAAGTAGAGAAGAAAAGGTAAAAAGGTGCAGATGGAGAGATGATAATGGAGGAGAAGGCAGTAAGGGTGATGGGCAGAATATTTTAGGGAGTTGCTTAATGTGAAGGAGGATAGGGAGGGAAAGATAGATGCAGTGAGAAATGCTAAGAAAATGAGAGTGATGAGTGAGGAGAATGGAGGAGAAATAAGGAAGGATGAAGTGAAGGTAGCAGTTAAGATGATGAAAGAAGGTAAGGCACCTGGTCTGGATGGATGCCATGCAGAATGTCTTAAAAAAGGAGGTACAGTGATGGTGGACTGGTTGGTGAGGTTATTTAATGTTTGCTGGAGAGAAGGTAGAGTGCCGGAGGACTGGAGGAGTGCTTGTATAGTTCCACTTTACAAGGGAAAAGGGGACAAGTGTGAATGTAGTAGTTTCAGAGGGATTAGCCTGTTAAGTGTAGTTGGGAAGGCTTATGGGAGGATCTTGATTGAGAGGATTAGGAGAGGAACAGAGGGAGTAATGGGTGAGGAACAGTGTGGATTTAGGACAGGTAGAGGTTGTGTAGGTCAGATTTTTGTGGTAAGACAGATATGTGAGAAAGCTATAGGAAAGGGGAAGGATGTTTTTTTGGGCCTTTATGGATCTGGAAAAGGCTTACGACAGGGTAGACAGAAAGGCACTGTGGGAGGTTAGGCGGATATATGGGATAGGAGGAAAGCTTCTCGGAGCTGTCAAGAGTTTTTATGAGAGTAGTAGAGCTTGTGTCAGGATTAGAAATGGAGAGAGTGAGTGGTTTGAGGTAAAGGTGGGACTTCGTCAAGGATGCGTTTTGTCACCCTGGTTGTTAAACTTATACATGGATGGGGTAGTACATACATACATACATATACCAAGGCTTTTTCCCCCTTCCAAGGGAGGTAGCCACAAAAGGAAAGGCATAAAAACACTCCCACCCATTTCATCCCTAAATACACTCCACACCCCTCCCACCCTTCCTCTCATCTGAGCACCTCCTGGATGACGGGTCATCCCTGAACCCTGCCCACCGCCCTGGGTCAGAAGCAGTGTCGCAAGACACAGTACATCCACAGCAAGGCCGCTTCATTTAATCGGCGACCCCCCCTCTCCGTCCCCCTTTGCATATAAGGAGAGGACGGGGAGAAATCCCTTCGGGCTGCGTCAAAATTTACTCACACATACTACCCCACCCCCCCGCCTATTCCTCCTCATGTCGTCACAACATCATCCATATACAACCATTCTCCACTCACCTCTGTCTTCCGTCCTCTCCCTTCCTTCCTCCACAGACATTCCCCTCTTCCCCAAAGCCCCCTTCACCCCATCCATCCACCTCATCCTAGGACGTCCCCTCATGTTCACTCCCTCCACATCTGCCTTCCATACCTCTTTTACTAGTCTTTCTTCACTCATTCTTTCCATGTGTCCAAACCATCCTAATATTCTTTCATCAACCCTCTCTCCCAAATCCTTTTTCACCCCTGTTCTCCTCACCTCCTCATTTC
>NC_134807.1:36087662-36280162 GCF_046742065.1 Oratosquilla oratoria | reverse complement strand
AACTTATTTCAGTCCTATCTTCTAGGCCTTTGAATGTCAGATTTTCTCGCTTGGAGACAGAATAAAAGCTGAACATTGCTCTGATAACCAGGTGCTGCGGAGTCGGAGTCGGAGTCGTGGAGTCGGAGTCGGAAGCAATTACGGTGTCACTGGAGTCGGAGTCGGAGTCGGAGTCGGTAAAAATATACCGACTCCGACTCCAGTTAAATTTACACTTTATAATGCCTTCGTTTAGTCTGTAGAGTTATGCAGTGCATACTCCTTATAAGTAGATTATATAAAAAAAAAAACATCATTTCATCTAATATTCGTAGTCATTCCACTAAACCCCCAAAACGTCCTTGTGCAACGCTGGCTTTCAAAATTATACATAGACCGATAAACATCCAAAGTATTACTTGAATAAATTAGATAAACACCACCATTTTACACCTGTTGACACACAGTCACGGGAGCTGTAATATTCCTGTCAAGTTCCACATGCGTCGTTTCCATCACTCCATCAGTTTGGTGGTTTTTCCCACTGCTGTTTGCCAAACAGTAGGATAATTATCATTTCAACTGTAGACTAACGCAATAATACTATCTCTTCTCTCCTTTCCCCTTCTTTGTCCCCTCTATACTTTTTTAACATTGAATTATTGAAATAAGGATATTTAAAGTTGAAAAAAGGTTCACGTTTCAAACATGTTCAGCTGTATCTTGTATTGTACTCGTATCGATAAGATCGGTTTCAGAACCAGAGTAATGTCCATCGCAATAATCGCATAGCAGTACCAGTATGTAGTTAAATCAAGAGGTACATTATAAAATCTTTATTTTACTGAATTTTCTTCCATATCGTTTAAAAAAAATCTCTACTTCAGTAATAAAGTATTAATGAAGAGGTCAAACATAGGAAAGCCACACTATAACATATATCTTTATTCTTTGATATAAACCAGTTATAATGATATAAGTCTACTCAAGATTGGAGCGTGTGTTGTATAGGCTTTATGAAATATGTAGGCCATAATCAGTTAATTACATGAAGAGGAGTCGGAGTCGGAGTCGGAGTCGGTGGTGCCAAAAATAGAGGAGTCGGAGTCGGAGGTTTTGTGTTCAGACTCCACAGCCCTGCTGATAACAACAACTTGAGCCCATACTGGTCCCAAGTCCGAATAAGAGAGGAGAGTTATCATGACAGGCTTACCAACCCGGTGACGTCCTCAGAATGGACAGACATATAGGTTAAAGAACCAAAATGATCATAGACCAAGGACACAGAATACTTTCAAAATTGCAACAAGTAACATATCAACACTGTGTAGGAAGGAAAAAATAGTGACTATGATGGAGGGCAAAAGGCTAGCAGTTCTAGGACTAAATATTTTGGAGCGAAGTTGGAAGAAAAGTAATCCACCATGATTTCCAAATAATATACAGTGAAGGAAGAGAAAATAAACACGGTGTTACATTCATCGTTTCACCAACTATTACCCCCAGAATAAAGAAAATACACCAAATCAAAATGAATAGTGAGAACTAACACTAATGCAAGTATACGCATCCCAGCAGGAAAGACAATGGAAAAAGAAGGGTTCTATCTATCAGGCACTATAAGATGAATTTGACCTGACAAACGGGGACACAATTAGTATGTGTGACCTAAGTGGTCATGTTGGAGTAGAGATAGCTTAAATCATGTTGTGGGTGCTTTTGGGATCGGAGACCGAAACCGTGAAGATGATAGGGCTACACAACCCCAAAAATAGATACAACTTAGATAACACGTTTTTAGAAAAATCTGAGTGCGAGAGGGACTTGGGAGTTCTGGTGAGTCCGGACCTTAAAACCAGGAACCAGTGCATTAGCGCCAGAAATAAACCAAACAGAGCATTAGGCTTCATTGCTAGGACGGTAACGAATAGAAGTGCAGAGGTAATTATTAAACTCTATCTAGCGATAGTTAGACCCATCCTTGACTATGCCGTACAGTTTTGGTCTCCGTCCTACAGAATGGACATAAATTCACTAGAATCAGTACAGAGAAGAATGACCAAAATGATACAAGGACTCGGAAATTTGCCTTACGAAGAGAGGCTTAGGCACCTACACTTACACTCTCTGGAAAGACGCAGAGTGCGGGGTGATCTAATAGAAGTGTAAAGTGGATCAAAGGCTATAACAAGGGTGATGCAAACAAGGTCATCATAATAAAACAACAGGGCAGGACTCGCAGTAATGGATATAAACTGGACAAATTTAGATTTAAGAAGGAAATAGGCAAGAATTGGTTTACAAATAGGGTGGTCGATGAATGGAATAAACTTAGTAACCACGTAGTAAGCGCTGATACTATCAGTTGTTTTAAAAAACGATTAGACAACTTTATGGATGGGGATGACAGGTGGTGATGGATACGGAGCTGCCTAGTGTAGGCCTTATGGTCTTTTGCAGTCTCCTTTATTTCTTATGTTCTTATGTTCTTATAGATTACTGGATTGTCTATTGAACAATATTGCTATGTAGAACACTTTTTTTCAAACAGAAAGATAAGGAATTTCATATCGCTAGAATGATGAGAGACAAGAATATGCTTCTAAATGTACGATTGATATGATACATACATACATATACCAAGGCTTTTTCCCCCTTACAAGGGAGGTAGCCAAAAAGGAAAAGGCATAAAATCATTCCCACCCATTCCATCCCTGAATACACTCCACACTCCTCCACCCTCCCTCATATCTTAGCACCTCCTAGATGACGGGTCATCCCTGCATCTTGTCCACTGCCCTGGGTCAGAAGCAGTGTCGCAAGACACAGCACATCCACAGTAAGGCCGCTTCATTAGATCGGCGATCCCCTCTCTCCGTCCTTCCATGCATAAAAGGAGAAGACAGGGAGAAATCCTTTCGGGCTGCGTCAAATTTTGCTCACACATACTTTTTAAGTTATTAAAGTCATCCCTGCATCTTGTCCACTGCCCTGGGTCAGAAGCAGTGTCGCAAGACACAACACATCCACGGCAAGGCCGCTTTATTAAATCGGCGACCCCCTCTCTCCGTCCTCCCATGCATAAAAGGAGAAGACAGGGAGAAATCCTTTCGGGCTGCGTCAAATTTTGCTCACACATACTAGCCCACCCCCATCCCCCCGCCCATTCCACCTCATGCATCACATCATCCAAATACAACCATTCTCCATTCACCCCTGTCTTCTGTCCTCTCCCGTCCTTCCTCAACAGACATTTCCCTCTTCCCCAAAGCCCCCTTCACCCTATCCATCCACCTCATCCGAGGACGTCCCCTCATGTTCACTCCCTTCACATCTGCCTTCCATACCTCTTTTACTAGTCTTTCTTCACTCATTCTTTCCATATGTCCAAACCATCCTAATAACCAATTATAAAACAATATAAAATTTCTAATCATCCCGGCTGTCGCGAGGACTCGCACAAGAGCCTAGCGTAATGCCAAGCTATCGCTACTGATGCTACAGTAATGATATGGGTAGTGCAACGGCCTAGTATCACGCTAGGCCATGTTTTGATTTCCCGTGACAACCGAGTTGACTATTTGTAAGATTTAACTGACGACGAGTGATTTACTTCAAAATATTGAGTGATATTAAGGCAACACCACCACATTCATATGATTCCGACCATATATTATTAATAGGAAAAAATAATTTGCGTACAATCACTGAATGCCAAAGGATCAATGTGCAAACGCTTTATCATGGAGAAGTTAATCAATTCAGAACCTGTCACGCAATTAGCACAACGGGTGAAAAAAGAATACAACGAAATTGACACACAGGATGTAGAAGTTTAATGAAATAAGTTTAAAGGTAGCATAGATAAAGTATTTGAAGAAGTGTTGCAAACAAAAACAACAGGTAGAAGAAAGAAAAGGAATACGCCATGGTGAAATGAAACTGTAAAAGAGGCCGTAGATCAGAAGAATAAAGCTTTCAGAACATTAATAAGAACTGGAAGGCCTCAAGATAGACAACAGTATGTTTTGAAAAGGAACGAGGCGGAGACCATTAAAATAAATGCAGGAAGAAACACGTGGGGAAAATTTTGAGAAAATGTTAAAAGATATTTGTCAGGGACAAGGAAACAATTCTTTAATTTAGCCAAATATTATAAAAAAGGAAACATTGTACCAATTCATTCCCTAATAGACAGAGACGAAAACTTATTAACGGAATCACAAGATACAAACCAAAGGTGAACATGATATAGTAAAAATTTACTGAATTTCCCTGGATACGGAGACGATATAGAGTGGCGCTTCGTGGGGTACCGTTTGTCGAGCCCGCGTTCCGTAAACGGGTCCCCTGTAAAGCAACCACTGGCTCTAGCCAATTGCTTTCCTCTGCTGGAGGATGAGGTGGCTGAAAGTCAGGAGTTCTTGGTGGTGGGGGAACTCCATGGTGCGAGGCTATGACGACATCCTGCAGCGGAAGACTAAACGACGTTGCAAGCTTGTATGTCAACCGGGCCGTGGGATCGCTAATTGTACCCAGACCATCAGGGAGCAAAGGTGGACGAACACGGTTACGATTGTTCATACGGGAAGTAACTATGTGGGTGGGGTGAGATCAGAGGAACTTGTTCGGAATTACAAGGTCCTTCTTCAGGAGATGAAGGAGCGTGGGAGCCGGCACGTAGTCTGTGGGATCCTACCGAGGATCTACGCTGGCACGTGTTGGAACAGTAAAGCTATAGGGATCAATGAGAGGATATCACGATTGTGCACGCAACTGTGATACCACTTTCATGATCCTTGGTATCTCTTTTCCAGGCGTCATGATCTTTATGCTCCTGATGGGATCCACCTTACTCGCAGAGGCAAAGATGTTCTTACAAACCACATTGTGGGAGTTTGTAATGAACTAGTTCCTTTTTGGGGGTAGGAACTCAAAAGGAAGGGGAAATAGAGTGTATTGGGGAAAACAGAATAGGGTATAGTAATACTGTAAAGCAATATGTCATTGTAGGACAAAATATCATTTTAGGATATAATGTCGGTAGAGGACGAAATGTTAGACTAGGATGTAATGTCAAAGGACAAGATATCACTATGGGATATATCAATAGTTGAGGACAAAATATCACGATGGGATATAATGATAGGAGAGAAAAAATATCACGATGGTATACAATGATAGTATAGGACAAAATATCACGGTAGGATATGTCAATGGAGGACAAAATATCATTTTAGGAGGGGATACCGGACAGAGTATCAGCAAACGACGGGTGGCCGGTGTGGAATGCGATGACGTAGTGGGGCAAAGTGTACACAAGAGGTCAAATGACCGTGAGAGACCAAATGTCCGGGATGGGGCAAATATTCATGAGGCATTGAATGTCAGTGAAGTACCAATATCATTATAGAGCAATGTGTCAATAAAGAACAAAATTATAATGTAAGGCATGATGTTCAAATACAAAACGTGTCAAAAAAAATAATCACGATTTTCTTAATACCATGTACATTAATACTCGTAGTATTAGGAATGAATTTCAAGAAATACATGCATATGTCAAAAGTGAAAATCTCAATATGATAGGAATAACCAAGACATGGCTAAATAGTAAATTTGAAGCTGAATTTAGTATTGAGGGATTTAAACACTTTCATCAGGATAGAAACTACAAAAAAGGTGGGGGTGTTCTGTTATACGTCAAATGCATTGTCCATGCCTGTGTTTTAGAGAAAGAAAAACAGGATGCATATGATAGTTTGTGGGTAGAATTAACCCAAACAAATGGACAAAAAAATCATGTAGGTGTAATATATAGGCCATTAGCAGATGACAAACTGTTGTTTCAAGAACTTTCTAGTTTCTGCATCCGGGACTTATTGATAATGGTGATTTCAATTTTACTGACATTGATTGGATGACCCTTGAACATTGCCATATAGGTAGTCGCTTGATAGATTTTCTCGATGACAATTACTTAGTTCAGCACGTAAAAGAACCCACAAGACATGGAAACTTACTCGATCTATTGATTACTGGCCGTGAAAGCATGATAGCCGATGTGGAGATGGGTAAAACTATTGCAAATAACGACCACAACTTAGTTAGATTCAAATTGCTAAAAAAAAAAATTAGAATAGATACATGTGCATCTAAAATACCCGATTTTAGTAAAGCTCAGTTCACAGATTGGGAGGCAAAATTAAGCGAAAGACCTGTAGATCAGATGTGGTAAATATTTCAAAATACGCTTATTAAGATGATTAATACTCATCCCGTTTAAGGACAGACCCAAAATGGCTCGACAAAGAAACTGAAAAAGTATTGCTAAAAAGAGACAGGCTTATAAGAAATACAAGTGCTCGGGTGCACCTAACGACTATCAAAGTTATTTGATAATTCAGAGAGATTTAAAAATGACAATAAAAAACGAAAACGACAATAGGAAACGAATATCGCTGATAAATCCAAAGAGAATCCCAAAGAATTCTACAGTTACATTAGAGATAAAAAAAATTATTAGGAATCACATTGGCCCACTATTATCTGCTGACGGTCAACTTGAGTATCCAAACGAGGGAATGTGTAATATTTTAAACAATTACTTTAGCTCAGTACTCGTAAACGAAACACCTCAAAGTGAATCCCAAACTGAAACCTGTGAAAAACTGGGGTAAACTTACTCACTACGGTAAATATAACAAAAGAAAAAATTAAAAGGTGTATAGAGACACTCAAAATTAACAAAACACCAGAACCTGACGGTTGGTATCCAAGAATCTTACAGGAAATGAAAAATGAGATTGTTGCTCCATTAGAAATTATTTTCAAAAAATCCATTAAATCAGGAGATGTCCCAAGAGAATGGAAGCTAGCTAACGTCACTCCAATATTCAAAAAAGGTGACAAAAAGAATTCAAATAACTACAGGCCTATCAGTTTGAATTCAATCGTAGGAAAAATGATGAAAACTATCATCAGAGATGCTATCGAGCATCATTTAGAAAGTAACTGTTTGATAAATGATAGCCAGCATGGTTTCAGACGGAAATGTTCTTGCGTGACTAATTTACTCGAATTCTACAACACAGTCATATCGAGTAATGACAAAAGAAACAATATGGATTTAATATATCTAGACTTTGCAAAAGCTTTTGATACCGTCCCCCACGAAAGACTACTTACTAAATAAGCTTCATACGGAGTAAGTGGCAGCCTATTAAGCTGGACTAGAAATTGGTTGAATGATCAAAAACAGAGAGTTTTTTTTAAATGGAAAAACTTCTGGATGGAAAAATGTTACGGTGGAGTTCCTCAGGGTTCCGTTCTTGGGCCACTTCTATTCATAGTATATATAGATTATATAGACCACGGACTGAAATCTATTATCTCCAAATTTGCCGATGATACTAAACTGTGCGGGATGGCAAATGATTACTTAAACCGATTAGATATTCAAGAAGATTTGAATGAATTACAGAAATGGTCTGAAAAGTGGCTAATGAAATTTAACGCAAGTAAATGCAAGGTTATGCACATAGGTAAAAATAACAGTATGTACGATTTCAAGTTATTTGGAAATTCATTAACAAAAGTGCATAATGAGAAGGATCTAGTGGTAATTATCAGTAACAATTTCAAATCATCTGAGCCGTGTATTTCAGCCTCTGAGAAAGCAAATAAGATTCTAGGACTGATTGCGCGATCTTTTGAATTCAAAAGCTCATCTCTCATTATCAAGCTATATAAAATGCTGTTTCTGTATGGTCACCGAATCTCATTAAAGATATTGACAGATTGGAAAAAGTACAAAGGAGAGCCACAAAACTGATTCCAAATACCAAGAAAAAAAATCATACGAAAATCGACTAAAACATATGAATCTACTTTTCCTAAAAATACGTAGACTCCGAGGTGACTTGATACAGGTATTTAAGATTCTAAAGAGGATTGACAACATCAAAAGTGACAAAATTCTTACACTGAATGAGAATCTGATAAGAAATAATGGTCTCAAACTGTCAGGAAATAGATTTAATTTGGAAGCGGGTAGAAACAACTTCGTCAACCGTGTAGTTAATGAATGAAATAAACTTCCTGCCGAGGGAGAGCAACGTAGTTCATTTCGAAGTTTTTAGATTCGTTTAGATAAACATTTAAGCAAGATGCTGCAATTACTGTCATTTATTTTATATTATTTGATTATTAGTTTGTTATTATTTGTCTGTTTATTTATTATTTGCTTGATTTCCATTTATTATTATTCATTTGTCAGTTTATTATTATTTACTATTTACCTGTTTGTTTATCATTTAACTATACCTATGTATTGTTTATTTTACTTATCTATTTATTCATTATTTATATCACTATAATTTTTTTTTATTTTATCTTTTTTATTATTTATATGTTTTTTCGCATCCGACCTAGTTATGGAACAAAAGGTCTCCTGTCGGCATGCTCCTCCTTTTTAATCCTTTGTAATCCTTTATAAACTGGATGATGGACCTGAAGCAAGCAGGCTCCAGACGACTGGGTCAGAGCGGTGATCTGTCCTATACTGTAAGAGGCCGGTAAATAGAGGTAGACATTTAGGTATATCGAGGGGTAGGAGGAAAGGAATGTAAAATTTATAGTCATTTTATTAGGTTGTTATGATACAACGGCCGACAGAAAGGGCTTAGTCATCCACGCGCTCGCTCACCCCTTGTAAATGTAAACAATGCTGATTTAGCAAAAATTATAAGCGTATAAGCCATTTCTGTTGCAACATAGTGCTTACGTAAATATTATCGTTGAAACAGTATAACAGTCTCTCTGATTGGAGAAAAAGGTGGAGGAGGAGAAAAAATATTGGCGCAGGGAGGTAAAGTCACGCCCTTTAGGAGTGGCACTTGTTTGAGAAGTAAAGTAATATTGGATGAATGAAATAGTGACGTCAGAACGAAGGTAGCTTGACGTATTGTAGAGGGATCCCGAATGGGATCCCCTTGGTGTAGCTCACAAAACCAAGTAGTAGAATGAAGATAAGAAAAGTCAATCTCATTTAATTCACCTCTCAAGCTTTGAGTGAAGGACTAGGCATGGGGCCTAAAGAAGAATAAAAATTTGCTAAGAACTTCTTTAGAGATTAGTGCAACCGGCGCTAACATATTCACAATATACTAGGTGTATATATATATATATATATATATATATATATATATATACATATATATATATGTATATATATATATGTGTGAGTGTATGTGTGTGTGTGTGTGTGTGTGTGTGTGTGTGTGTGTGTGTGTGTGTGTGTGTGTGTGTGTGTGTGTGTGTGTGTGTGTGTGTGTGTGTGTGTGTGTGTGTATGTGTGTGTGTGTGTGTGTGTGTGTATGTGTGTGTGTGTGTGTGTGTGTGTGTGTGTGTGTGTGTGTGTGTGTGTGTGTGTGTGTGTGTGTGCGTGTGTGTGTGTGCGTGCGTGTATGTGCGTGCGTGCGTGTGTGTATGTGTGTGTGTGTGTGTGTGTGTGTGTGTGTGTGTGTGTGTGTGTATTTACCTAGTTGTATTTACCTAGTTGTATTTTACGGGAAGGGGAGCTATGCTCGTGGGGTCCCGTCTTCATATCTCATTTTATCTAAACTATTTTTAAATTCATGTATTGTTTTTGCACACACCACTTTCTCATCTAACTTGTTCCAACTGTCTATTGCTCTGTGAGGAAAGCTGTTCTTTTTAAAATCTCTTCTATAGCTGTCTTTTTTTATTTTCTTTCCGTGTCCTCTTGTATTTCTGTCATCCCATTTTATCAGATTCTCTCTATCAGTAATTTCTATGCCTTTCATGATTCTGTAAATAGCTATCAAATCTCCTCTCTCTCTTCTTTGCTCTAGTGTCTGTAGTTTAAGTTTTTGTAGTCTCTCTTCATATGATAGTTTTGAGAGTGTTGGTGCCAGTTTTGTAATTGCTCTTTGTATTCTTTCAAGTTTTTTTATACATTTTTTTGTACTTGGTGACCATATCGTTGCTGCATATTCCAATCTTGGTCTTATCAGGGTGATTAGGATTTTCCTCACCATTTCTTCATCCAGGTATGTAAATGCCACTTTGATTGTTCTTATTAAATTATAAGTTTCTCCAAAAATCTTATTTATATGTTTCTCAGGTGACATATTATTCATAACAATGACTCCCAGGTCCTTCTCATTTTCTACTTTTTTTATTCCTTCTTTTCCCAAATTATATGATCCTGTTATTCTGTTTTTGCTTTTTCCAAATTCCATTATACTACACTTTTTTGTATTGAAATCCATCTCCCACTTCCTACTCCATTCTTGTACTTTATTTAGATCTCTCTGTAGTGATTCACAATCTTCTTCAGTTTTCACTCTTTTCAGTAATTTTGCATCATCTGCAAAGAAGCTCATATAGCTTTCAATTCCTTCATCCATATCATTAATATATATAGCAAACATTATTGGGGCCAGAACTGTTCCCTGCGGGACACCGCTTATTACTTCATTCCATTTTGAGTGCAGATCTCTTATCACTACTCTCATTTTTCTTTCTTGCAAAAAGTCTTCCATCCAATTTAGCAATTTACCTTGTATTCCTCCTTCATATTCTAATTTCTTAAGCAACTTCTTATGTGGTACTTTGTCAAAAGCTTTTTTTAGGTCTAGAAATGCACAATCAGCCCATCCATCTCTTTCTTGTATTATATCTATTAGCCTTGAATAGAAACATATTAAATTGGTGACGCATGATCGTCCTTGTCTGAATCCAAATTGCCTTGGATTTAGTACGTTGTTTTTTTCCAAGTATTTTACCCATCTACTTTTGATAATTCTTTCACATATTTTTGCTATTGTACTTGTTAGAGAGACTGGTCTATAGTTGGTAGGTTCTTCTTTATTTCCTCCTTTATATATAGGTACTATATTTGCTTTTTTCCAATCTTCTGGAACTTTTCCTTCTTTTAAGGAACTGCTTATTATGCTATGTATTTTGTCTGCCAGTTCATTCCTGCATTCTTTCAGAATCCAGTTTGCTATTTCATCTGGCCCATGCGATTTTCTGACATCAAAATTACCCAAGTGTGTCAATATTTCATTCTTTGTTACTTCTATTTCTTCCATAGGGGGGACTTTTTCCTTCCACTCAATCTCTTCAGGTTGTATATTTTCCCTTGTAAACACTGATTTAAAATGTTTGTTCATAATTTCTGCCATTTCCATTTCCTCAGTGTATTCAACTCCTCCTTGTCTTAATTTCTCTAAGTCTTGTTTGTTTTTCAGTTTATTGTTTACAAATCTGTAGAATAGTTTTGGTTGATCTTTACACTTTTCTATAACATCTTTTTCATATTTTCTTTTTTCCTCTCTGCACTTTTGTACATATTCATTTCTATAACCAGTATATATTTTCCATTTTTCAGGTCTTCTGTCTTTTTTCCATCTGTTCCAGGCTTTGTCTCTTTTGTCCTTTAACTCCCTACAACTTTTGTTGTACCAGCATTTTACATATTCTTTTTCTTGTTTTTGTCTTGGGACATACTTTTCCACTCCTTTTTTGTAAATTTTTGTCAAAATATTCCATTTCTCTTCCACTGATGTTTCTTCTTTGTATATTTCTTCCCAGTTTTCTTGTTGGAAGAATTCTCTTATTTTATCAAAGTTTGTTTTTTCATACATCATTCTTCCTTTTCTATATTGTTCATTTCTTTTCATATATTTTTCTTCATTAAGTTCCAGTTCAATCAATATGTGGTCACTTTTACCTATTGGTGTTTTATATTCAATCTTGTCCACTATTCTAGGTTCAGATGTAATTATTAAGTCTAGCCTCGATGGTTCTTCTTCATTTCTATACCTAGTGTTCTCTTGTATCCATTGTGTCATTGAATGGTCAGTAATCATCTCAAGTAGAGCATTTCCCCATGAGTCATCACCACTCTTTACTGTCATTTCTTCCCAGCAGATTTCTTTGCAATTAAAGTCGCCCATCATAACTATTCTTCCTCCGTCTTCCATTATTTTAGTTAATGCTATCTTTGTGTCCTCTAACATACTTTTATGTTCACTCTCCTCCCATGAGGCTGTTTTCGGAGGCACATAATTGATCACAAATTTTTTTCTGCTCTTCTTATCTCGGTCTTCCACTTCTATCATAATCATCTCTACTGTATTCTTTCCATATATGACACCTTTCACGTTTATATCCTTCTTAGTCAGGAACATAACTCCACCCCCTTGTTTTTTCTCTCTGTTTCTAATCCAATAATTGTATGTATCATGTCCTACACTGTTGGGTGGTAGTGGGCCTTTTAATTTTGTTTCTACAATTCCCATTATGTCCGGTTCTTTTTCTTTCAAATAATCATTCAGTTCATTCAATCCTGTTATCAATCCATCTATATTTGTGTAAGACACTCTTAGTTTTCTGCCACTTCCATTGTATTCTCTGTTTCCCTTATGTTTTTCTTTAGTATGTCGAACTGCTTTATTTTCATGTTCACTACTCTCCAATAGAATCTCTCTTTCTCTGACTCCGTTCTTTCCTCGTTTTTTGCCTTAGCTTCAATTCTTTTCTGCTTTTCTGCCTCTCTTTCCTCCTTATTCATTTCTCTTTTTATCCATACCTTTTTATATTGATCATTTGTTGCTAGTTTCCCTGTCTTGGATAGAATTTTCTCTGCTGTTGTTTGTGACCTGAATTTAATCTTAATTGGTCTGGTCTTATCTGTACTATATTTTCCGAGTCTGAATTTTTCCTCAATTTCCTTTATAATTTCTGGTTCATCTTCCTGGACTAATTTTAATAAACTGCTTACTCTTTCATTTTCCTCCTTGATTCTTGCAGTTCTATCTGGGTTATGTTTCTCTTCCATTCCTAATATAATTATACATTTCTTTTTGTCAGCTAATTCTCTTACTATATTCTCCTTCTGTCTCATCACTTTAATAACTGAGTCTTCATTATGTTCTTTCAAATGCTGTTTGACTATGTCAGTGAATGAAACCTTATTCCCTTCTTGAGTTATTCTCCAATTTTTAGCTTCTGTAGCTAGTTTCTCTCTGTTTTCATTACTATTCTTCTTCAATTTCTCATTCTCCTCCTTTACATTTCCTAACTGTCTTTTTAGGTCCTCTATTTCTTCAGTTAAGTTTCTGTTAGCCTTCTCTAGTTGTTCCAACCTTTCAATTCTTTGAAAAATGGAGTCTACGTTACCTAACTTACGCTCCAAGTCCTCGATCACCTTATCAACTCTCTCCTCTAGTCTTATCAGTCGGGGGGGGGGTTGTGTCCCCCCCACCCTCTTTAAATCCCTGGAACATATTCTCGTCACTTTCTTCTGTATTGCTCCTCTCTATACTTCTAATCTTTACATTTTTATTAGACATTTGATCCTCGCTAAGTCTTTTGTTTACCTTCCGCTTGTCTGGCTGGTCAAAGTCTACTCCCTCCTCATTTCCTTCCATTTCCCTCAGTAATCCCTCCCCTTTTCCTCTTTCCCTACGTTCCCACTACTCCACGAGCAATTTCCCCCCCACCCTGCAAAAACACTAGGCACTTCTCTTTGCGTTGGGATCCACAGACTTCACTTTTCTTCAGAACGTCTTCTAAGCCGTCCATTCGTTGAAGTGTGTGTGTGTGTGTGTGTGTGTGTGTGCGCATGCGTGCGTGTGTGTGTGTGTGTGTGTGTGTGTGTGTGTGTGTGTGTGTGTGTGTGTGTGTGTGTGTGTGTGTGTGTGTGTGTGTGTGTGTGTGTGTGTGTGTGTGTGTGTGTGTGTGTGTGTGTGTGTGTGTGTGTGTGTGTAAAGAGAGAGAGAGAGAGGGAGGGAGGCATTTCACTCCTGTCACATGGAAAGATTTATGAAAGAATATTGCTAAAACAACTGAGAAATGTAGTTGAATACAAAATTAAATAATCATAAAGGGGCTTTAGAGCAGGCTGAGGAACAATTGATCATATGTTTACATTAGAAATAATAATAGAAAAAACTTGGGAGTGAAACCAACCGAAATATATTTGATTTATATATTTGCAAAAAATAGTTGACAGGGTTACGAGGGACCAGGTATGGCAAACCATTGGACACGATAAACACGAGGTTGCAACACATCTAGTTAAAACAATCATGAGTATATATAAAAAGAGTGAAAGAACAGTAAGAACTAAACAAGGAGATGACAGATGGTTCAATGTGTGAAGTGGAGTAAGACAAAGTGGAATCTTATCCCCGCTATTGTTCGTTTTGTACATGGACAGAATAATAAAGATGGAAGGAAACCGAAACACAAATATATTGATGAACGTCGAAAAAAAAGCCATAAAAGTAAGCAGACGTCAGGATGAGGGAGTAGGAGCGGAAGGTCAACAACAGATACAGGTCGAACAGTATTTGGGAGTAGAGTTTTGCAAAGATAACCAACAGGAATATGAGATAAAGAACAGGATTTCCAAATACAATAATTCCCTAAATACACTGTCATTATCAAGAGAAAAGAACGTCCCTTTCCACAGCAAGAAAATTATCTATGTCTCTATATTAAGACTTATACTAACATACGGTAGTGAGTCTTGGGCTCTGAGCAAGAAGCTGAAAAACCGCATCCAAGCAGCTGAAAGGAAATTTCCTAGATTGATAAAGGGAGCGTAAAAACATGACAGTTGGGGTCATGGCAATGCTGAGTTTAATAGAAGAGTGTAAGAGGCTGGTAGAAAAGAGCGTAGAAAGATGATTAGAAGACGGGTTGTTGCATTTTATAGGTAGATTGTTTGTAAATAATAGCTCGAGCGAGCTATCCGAGTCCGCTTTCCGCCTTGAGTAGGCAATAAAACAATTGTTTATAAATAACAGTTCGGAAGCTCGAGAGTATATTTGCATATAGCTGAGATAGCATTCCTTTGTAACCAAAGTGAGAATTATGCAGAGACTCGATATTATTGCCGTAAAGACTTGAAACAAAGAATCTGGTTGGTGAAATGGTGGAGGAGGAGAAAATTCAATTGGTTCACGATTGTAAGATCACGCCCTTTGGGGAATATCTTAGATATAAAGTTAAAGATCATTGGACTAAGGAAATCACCACGTCACTGCAAAACTCACGTAGTATCTTGTGGACGTGTTCTCGGGGGATTCTTTTGAAGAAATTTGGAGAGTATTCTATATAAGAATTAACTTAAGAAAGATATAGAAGACTACAATATTTCCATTCTCCTAGACAGACTGTAACTAAAAGAAGCGAGTCGCTATATCCATATTTGAGGACCACAAGGGCAACAAAGGTGGCAACAGCGTCTACATTGGCTACAAAGAGTGGAAGATGAGGTGGTTCGGGGATGTCAAAAGCATGGGAGATCAGAGGTACCCAAAAAATGCTGGATTGGGTGCCTGGTGGAAAAATACCGGTAGGGAGATCCAGGACTAGATGGATGAAGGGTATAGAAGAACCACTGGAGAGAAGAGAAACTAATCTAATTCACGTGCAAGAGAATACAATCTATGATGACAAAGATATGTGGAGGAGACTTATGGAGAGCTGCCACCGACAAGGGCATACCCTAGTAGGCATTGGGTGAGAATGGTGAGAGAAAGGGTTAGTGAATAATATAGCTGCACTTGTACGGGCTGCAAAAAGACAATATTATTCAGTTATGGGAGCGCCCCTACCGACGAAAAGTTTAATTCTTACGAACGATAGATTTATTAATATATACAAAAATGCATCCAGCACCTTAGAATATATGGCTTGAGTAACCACATCGAAGCTTATAGGTTTTGTTTCAATTCATTGAAGGCTAGTATTTTTATCTGTTGGTTCATTTAAAAAAAAAAAATCCTGAAGCATTGATGAGGAACATCTAATGAAAAATAGATTTTTTGTTGGTCCGCATTTTACACATGGATATTTTGAACTTACCTAAATATCGCAGGAAAAAGTACAGTTTGATTGCCATCAGTCCTCGATTTACATGGAAATAGCTTTCTTTTTGTGAGCTTTCTTTTTTCGAAGTCATTTTTTAGATCCGCTTTCCTCCTGCTCTTAAATATAATCAAGTTTTCCCTCCTCTGAGTACAACTTATTCTGTACCCTGCTACTTGGTGTTCTGTGTCGCTTCTATTCTTCTATGTTCGCCAAGGTCATATTTCTTCATACAATAAGATGTGTTGTATTACGAATCATGGATATTTTGATGCGCAGCCAACAGTCTTAGTCTCGGATTCTGGTCGTTGCTCTACTTCATCCCTGTCACGAGAAGAAAACATTAAATAATAATCATACATCAGACAAGATTCTTAATACACAGACCATAAACAAATCTTCAGAGTTTCCCAATGATATAGGAAAGGACTCCGTTTACATATTTGCACTTCATGACCCAAGGTATCATTTACTAAATATAAAAAACTTAAGAGACTTCCTCGTGGCCTAGTTTACTAGATCATTATTTTATGACTGGAGATTAGTCATTATTTAATATGATGATAAATCAATTTCATTTTAATTGTTATTTTCACACACTTCGTTTTCCACACCTTGTTTTACCATTCTATTTACTAGTCCACAAAACATTTCATGTTACAGTGCCCAAAACTAATATTTCCCAGACGACACAATATCTCTTCTCTAAGTGACTTATTGTCCCGACCGGAGGCTTTAGCCAGTTTCCTGGAGGTAGCGGGTCTTCTGAAAGAAAGACCAAGATTGACTGATTCACCAGTCCAATTCGTAAGATTAATATAGCTAAGTAGATACTTTCTGCCTTCCCCTTTCGCTTTTAGGGACTTGATGGGAAAATCCGTCGTTGAAAAAGAGGAATCCGAAGTTTATTAAGTAGACTGAGAATCAAGGTTAAGAACAAACAGATATAGATTGTTAAAGACTACGCGAATTATCAAGAATCTTTCTCGTCAATTACAGTAAAGGTAGTATCAGGAGTAGCCAACTTAAAGTTTCTATTAGTTTAATGAACTAATAAACTCAAGAGCGTAGGTTACTGAACCCATCCCATATGCTGCTTGGTCGACTGGATTGGCTTGCACAACTTGCCATATACATACATACATATATATACCAAGGCTTCTTTCCCCCTTACCAGGGGGGTAGCCAAAAAGGACAAGGCACAAAAACATTCCCACCCATTTCACCCCCGAAAACACTCCACACTCCTCCACCCTCCCTCCCATCTTAGCACCTCCTAAATGACGGGTCATCCCTGCACTCTGTCCACTGCCCTGGGTCAGAAGCAGTGTCGCAAGACACAGCACTTCCACAGCAAGGCCGCTTCATTAAATCGGCGACCCCCCTCTCCGTCCCCCCATATAAAGGAGAGGACGGGGAGAAATCCCTTCGGGCTGCGTCAGAATTTTTTGCTCACACACACCACCTCACCCCCATTCCCCCGTCCAATCCACCTTATGCATCACAACATTTTCCATATACAACCATTCTCCATTCACCCCTGTCTTCTGTCCTCTCCCGTCCTTCCTCAACCGACATTCCCCTCCTCCCCAAAACCCCCTTCACCCCATCCATCCATCTCATCCTAGGACGTCCCCTCATGTTCACTCCCTCCACATCTGCCTTCCATACCTCCTTTACTAGTCTTTCTTCACTCATTCTTTCCATGTGTCCAAACCATCCTAATACTCTTTCATCCACCCTATCTCCCAGCTCCCTTTCCACCCCTGTTCTCCTCCTCACTTCCTCATTTCTAACTCTATCTAGCCTAGTAACCCCCATCATACTTCTCAGACACTTCATCTCAAACACATTCAAGTTCCTTCTCTCTTCCTCCCTTATGTTCCATGTTTCTGCTCCATACAGTGCTGTTGGCACAATCACTCCTTCATACAGTCTCCTCTTAGCCTCCATTCCCAGATTCCTATTCCTCATTACACTTTTTAAACCACCAAGGCATTTACTCGCTTCTCTCAATCTACATTCTACCTCCACCTTCACTTCACCTTTCCCTGCCACATTTGCACCCAAATATCTAAAACTATCCACTTCCTCCAGTTGCTCTCCCTTAATGCTCACTTCCAGTCTGCTGCCACTTTCACCCCTTGTACATCTCATCACCTTACTTTTACCCACATTTATCTTCAGCTTTCTTCTATCACACACTCTCCCAAACTCTATCACCAGCTTCCTCAATCCCTCCTCCGATCCTGCCACAAGCGCAGTGTCGTCCGCAAACAACATCTGGCTCACCTCCCACTTTTCTCCATTTTCTTTAACCATCTCCAATCCCTGACCCACTACCCTTGCATTCACCTCTCGCACCACCCCATCCATGTATAAGTTGAACAGCCAGGGTGACATAACGCATCCCTGACGAAGTCCCACCTTTACCTCAAACCAGTCACTCTCTCCATTTCTAATCCTGACACAAGCTCTACTACTCTCATAAAAACTCTTGACAGCTCCCAGAAGCTTTCCTCCTATCCCGTATATCCGCATAACCTCCCACAGTGCCTTTCTGTCTACCCTGTCGTAAGCCTTTTCCAGATCCATAAAGGCCCAGAAAACATCCTTCCCCTTACCTATATTCATATACTATCATATATTTTGTTCACTGTGCATTTATTGTGTTATATACACACATTGCGTTTTATGCATTACATGATATACACATCACGAGTATTCTCTCATCATAAAAATACACCATATAGTGCAGTATTCTGCCCGGCTACCCGTGGGGTTTTATACAAAGGGGCTTAACGGACGGAGGCTTGGATTGTGGATATGTTATATAATGTTCATCCAAAACAGATATCAGTTCTCAACCTTCTGGTAAAAAATAGTATAATATTTGTTCTTATTAGCTTATATACTCCTATGAACGATCTGGCTCCTTTCGAATTTTTCTGTGTGTGTGTGTGTGTGTGTGTGTGTGTGTGTGTGTGTGTGTGTGTGTGTGTGTGTGTGTGTGTGTGTGTATGTGTTCACCTTGGTTTTTGGATCACATGTTGGACTCGTGATCGACAGTTATTTCCCTCCCGGAAGAGAGCTCAGAGCTCGTATGACCGATCTATGGGCAATGCGTGTGTGTGTGCGTGTGTGTGTGTGTGTGTGTGTGTGTGTGTGTGTGTGTGTGTGTGTGTGTGTGTGTGTGTGTGTGTGTGTGTGTGTGTGTGTGTGTGTGTATGTGTGTGTGTGTGTGTGTAAACGAAACACCTCAAAGTGAATTCCAAACTGAATCCTGTGAAAAGTCTGGGGTAAACTTACTCACTACGGTAAATATAACAAAAGAAAAGATTAAAAGGTGTATAGACAAACTCAAAGTTAATAAAACACCAGGGCCTGACGGTTGGCATCCAAGAATCTTAAAGGAAATGAAAAATGAGATTGCTGTTCCATTAGAAATTATTTTCAAGAAATCCATCAAATCCGGAGATGTCCCAAGAGAATGGAAGCTAGCTAACGTTACCCCCATATTCAAAAAAGGTGACAAAAAGAAACCAAATAACTATAGGCCTATAAGTTTGACTTCAATCGTAGGAAAAATAATGGAAACTATCATCAGAGATGATATTGAACATCATTTAGAAAGTAACCGTTTGATAAATGATAGCCAGCATGGTTTCAGACGGAAACGTTCTTGCGTGACTAACTTACTCGAATTCTACAACACAGTTATCTCGAATTATGACAAAAGAAACGATATAGATTTAATATATCTAGACTTTGCAAAAGCTTTTGATACCGTCCCACACGAAAGACTACTTACTAAATTAGCTTTGCATGGAATAAGTGGTAGCCTATTAGGCTGGACTAGTAATTGGTTGAATGGTCGAAAACAGAGAGTTGTTTTAAATGGAAAAACTTCTGGATGGAAAAGTGTTGCAAGTGGAGTTCCTCAGGGTTCCGTTCTTGGGCCACTTCTATTCATAGTATATATAAATGATATAGACCATGGACTAAAATCTACTGTTTCCAGATTTGCTGATGATACAAAACTGTGCGGAGTGGCAAATGATCACTCAAACCAATTAGATATTCAAGTAGATTTAAATAAATTACAGCAATGGTCTGAAAAGTGGCTACTGAAATTTAACACAAGTAAATGCAAGGTAATGCACATAGGTAAAAATAACAGTAAGTACGATTACAAGTTATTTGGTAATTCGTTAACAAAAGTGGATTTTGAAAAAGATCTCGGCGTAATTATCAGTAACGACCTCAAATCATCCAAGCAGTGTATTTCAGCCTCTGAGAAAACAAATAAGATTCTGGGACTGATTGCGCGATCTTTTGATTTCAAAAGTCCATCACTCATTAACAAGCTATATAAATCGTTAGTTCGTCCACATTTGGAATATGCTGTTTCTGTATGGTCACCGAATCTCATTAAAGACATTGACAGACTGGAAAAAGTACAACGGCGAGCCACAAAACTGATTCCAAATATCAAAAATAAATCATACGAAAATCGACTAAAACACATGAATCTGTTTTCCCTAAAAAAAAAAAGCGTAAACTCGGAGGTGACTCGATACAGGTCTTTCAGATTTTAAAGGGAATTGACATCAAAAGTGACAAAATTTTCACATTGAATGAGAATCAGACAAGAAACAATGGTCTCAAACTGTCCGGAAATAGGTTTAATTTGGAAGTAGGTAGAAACAACTTTGCCAACCGTGTAGTAAATGAATGGAATAAACTTCCTGCACAGGTAGTGCAATGTAGTTCAGTTCGAAGCTTTAAGAATCAGTTAGATAAATATCTAATTAAGATGCTGTAATGATTATAATTTATCTTATATTATTTGTTTTTGTTTTGTTATCATTTGTCTGTCTGATTTTCATTTATTATTAGTTGTATGTCAATTTATTATTATTTACTATTTACCTGTTTGTTTATCATTTAACTATACCTATGCATTTAGTTATGCATTTTGTTTGTTATTTACATTATTATAGCTTTTATTTATTTTTTTATTATTAATATGATTTTTTTTCGCATCCGACCTAGATATGGATCAAAAGGTCTCCTGTCAGCACGCTCCGCCTTTGTAATCCTTTGTGTGTGTGTGTGTGTGTGTGTGTGTGTGTGTGTGTGTGTGTGTGTGTGTGTGTGTGTGTGTGTGTGTGTGTGTGTGTGTGTGTGTGTGTTTGCGTGTGTTTGCGTGTGTTTGCGTGTGTGTGTGTGTGTGTGTGTGTGTGTGTGTGTGTGTGTGTGTGTGTGTGTGTGTGTGTGTGTGTGTGTGTGTGTGTGTGTGTGTGTGTGTGTGTGTGTGTGTGTGTGTGTGTGTGTGTGTGTGTGTGTGTGTGTGTGTGTGTGTGTGTGTGTGTGTGTGTGTGTGTGTGTGTGTGTGTGTGTGTGTGTGTGTGTGTGTGTGTGTGTGTGTGTGTGTGTGTATTGTGTACAATTATGGTCGCAGCAGTGGTGAATATTTTCCAATTTCTTAACCCCTTTTAATTACACCATTTAAGGATATTGTTTTAGAATAGAATCAGGGGTGACCTAATGCTTATGTTTGAAATTAACAGTCGTGGAAAACAGGTCATTCTGAATGGGAAAATATTTAGTTGGAAAGCTGGTGTAAATGGAGTATCTCAGCGTTACTTTTTTTTTTTTTTTTTTACCACATCTGTTCAAAGAATAAATAAACAACTGAAATAATTTATAAAAATCGGATGATTTGGTTAATGTCCTGATGATATAAAGGTGCACGGAGAAATAAATAACCAATCAAATCAACTAAATATCTAAAAAAAAATTGAAAAGTTAGCACAGTGTTCTGAAAATAAGGTAATGAGATTTAACCTGATGGTGCATTTCACGGAAAGAAGAAAAAATCGATCAACGGCAGCCTGTCTTATAACTATTTGATTTTGAGTGTTCTTGTCTTATGCAGAGAAAATGTATTCGTTACTATGATGGACTTGATGATTCTAAATTCAAGTTGGAATCAATCCTTACTTAATCGTTTATAGTATTTACATCAGTATCTCATGATTCTTTTATACTAGATAAGATATTTTCCTGGAGAGTATTACCAAGTTACCTACTTGAGATTTCTTTTAAAAATTACTTATCCGAGACGAACATGTCATTGCTGATATTATGAAAATTCTAGAGTGGAAAACACTGTGAAGTTCATGCAGCATGACGGCATCATTGCCCCGAAAGAGTAGGTTTATTTAATCAGCTGATGGCCAATATTTATATTATATTCACACTTGTACAGTTTGTGCAGATAGGTAGGGGTAGACAGGGGATTCTAAAATTGGCTTTATCAGGTGAATAATATAGCGTCATTCATTAGTATTATGAAACCACTTGCAATAGATGAAAATCCATGTGAACAAGTTGTATAGACACGGTAAAGGAAACATGGACTGGAGGTGAAGCTTTATTCCTGACGTTTCGTCTAACGACTTTCTCAAAGGAATGAGCATACTAGAAACATACAGAGATTATAAACCCGCCTTATGGCTCAAGGGGGTGTACGAGCGTATAGCGCTGCGTCCTGATTGGCCCGCTGAGACAGCCAATCACGAAGCGCTATATTCGCTGAAGATTTGGCCCAGGTGAAGCTCCCAGCCTTATTGTTGATATTCGGACGAGTGGTGATGTACGCAGCTTCTATAGATTTTCTGATCTTCTTATCCATACCTTCGTGTAGAATCTCGGCTCGGTTCCATTGTGGGAGGTGCCCAGACTCGTCAACATGCACCACCATTGCGTTGGTGAGTCTATGGTGACGGAGGTCGGCCTTATGCTCCCTTATTCTAGTGTTAAGGCCCCTCTTAGTCTCTCCGTAGTATGCTTTATCGCATGATGTGCATGGGATCTTATGTACGACGCTGTCTTCTCTCCCCCTCATCTTAGTCCCGCTTTTTAACATGTCACCAATCTTCGTTCCCGATGTTACGGCTGCTTTAACTTCCGTGCCCCTGAGCATTCTAATAATGTCTCCTACCTTCTCAGAGTTAGGAAGCGCCATGTATGATGTTTTTGTGGTGGCGTTGCCTCGAAGGTGAATGAACCAAAGTTTACGCACATGGATACCAGCTTCATGAAGTCTCCCCTGGGCAGCGGCAACTCCTCCTCGTCCATGTTGATGACCACTCTCCACACTGCCTCCAGATGGGACGCAGACTAAAACACCTAATCGAGGAGGACCCTCGCCCGCCAACAATGAGGGGTCTTCCCAAGACCCACAAACCAGGGGTCCCCATGAGACCTATCACATCAGGGATTGGCAGTGCCCCCCACCGACTAGCGAAGGTTTTGGCCAAGCCCCTATCTAAAGCCATGGGATCCATAAGTGGATCTCATTTAAGAAATTCAGAGGACCTGCTACGCAGACTAAAGGGGACAAGCATGAGGTACAAGAAAATGGCCAGCTATGATGTGAAATCCTTATTCACACAAGTTCCCACAGATGGCGCTCTGGAGGCAGTGTGGAGAGTGGTCATCAACATGGACGAGGAGGAGTTGCCGCTGCCCAGGGGAGACTTCATGAAGCTGGTATCCATGTGCGTAAACTTTGGTTCATTCACCTTCGAGGGAGAGGAGTTTCTTCAACACAGTGGCCTTGCAATGGGGTCACCTCTGAGTGCCGTGGCTGCTTGCCTCTTCATGGAGGTCCAAGAGAAGGACCACTACTCTCATATCATAGGAAGGAGGGCAATATGGCTCAGGTACGTGGACGATGTTCTTATAATCGCTCCGAACAGGACAGACCTGGATGACGTCAGGAGTCAATTAAATAGAGTGAATTCGCAGATCCAATTCACTATTGAAGAGGAAGAAGAGGGAAAGCTTCCGTTTCTGGATACCCTATTAATAAAGACAACTGAGGGCCTCCTGTTCAGGGTTTACAGAAAGCCTACGAACCGTGACGACTTCATACACTACCTGTCGGCACACAATGAGAGGACGAAAAAGGGGGTAGTCATGGGCTTCTTCCTGCGTGCCTACAGGATATGCAGCGAGGAGTTCCTAGAGGAGGAAATCGGATACATCATCGCGGCCTTCTTGAAGCTTGGCTACCCCAAGGGCTTAATCCTGAGCTTAAGACGAAGAGCGGAAGAAATAATCCACACAAGCAGGTTAAGAGAAGGCAACGCCACCACAAAAACATCATACATGGCGCTTCCTAACTCTGAGAAGGTAGGAGACATTATTAGAATGCTCAGGGGCACGGAAGTTAAAGCAGCCGTAACATCGGGAACGAAGATTGGTGACATGTTAAAAAGCGGGACTAAGATGAGGGGGAGAGAAGACAGCGTCGTACATAAGATCCCATGCACATCATGCGATAAAGCATACTACGGAGAGACTAAGAGGGGCCTTAACACTAGAATAAGGGAGCATAAGGCCGACCTCCGTCACCATAGACTCACCAACGCAATGGTGGTGCATGTTGACGAGTCTGGGCACCTCCCACAATGGAACCGAGCCGAGATTCTACACGAAGGTATGGATAAGAAGATCAGAAAATCTATAGAAGCTGCGTACATCACCACTCGTCCGAATATCAACAATAAGGCTGGGAGCTTCACCTGGGCCAAATCTTCAGCGAATATAGCGCTTCGTGATTGGCTGTCTCAGCGGGCCAATCAGGACGCAGCGCTATACGCTCGTACACCCCCTTGAGCCATAAGGCGGGTTTATAATCTCTGTATGTTTCTAGTATGCTCATTCCTTTGAGAAAGTCGTTAGACGAAACGTCAGGAATAAAGCTTCACCTCCAGTCCATGTTTCCTTTACCGTGTCTATACACTTGCAATAGATAAATATTTTATATTTTTGTATAGTAGTGTTTTGTAAATTGGCATTTTGTATATAACATAGGTAACCAGCTTATATGATTTGAAATGGGAATTGCCGATAAAAATGGTCAGAGTAGACACCATATGAAGATAAAACCCTTACTAAAAGTACAACGTTTCTCTTGCTGAAGTTTTTTTTTTCATAGACGTAAAATACGACCTCTAAGTTTATCATCCGTTAATATAGGAGAAAGGGAAATTAGGCCAGGGCATCCCATGGGGCACCACTTAGAATCTTCCTAACAAGAATGGATTAAAGGGAGTCCAATATTGAACATGCCTCTATTTTGTTCTATAGTGTTTGAACTCTGTATGATATGACCTCTAAGCTATCTATACATCTCAGAATAGATGAGGAAAGGACACTTGGATAAAGCATCCCACAGTGCGAAACTTGAAAATTTTCTAACCACAGGAATTAAATGAATAGGGGTGCAATATTGAGCAGACCTCTGTTTCGTTCGATAATGCATGAACTCTGGATAATTGCTTCTCCTCAGGAGACGTGCATAACAGGGTTAAAGACATACCTCTACGCAACAAAAAGATTGGCCAGCCTAGACGTTACGTCCCTCTTCCAAAGTGTACTAACTTCTAAAGCAATTGATTTACTTAGGGAAGAAATAACGAATGACAACATCGACCCCCCGTTGCCCTAAAAAGATTTCGTCGATCTTATGCAGCTTTGGATAAAGTTTAATTACTTCAAATTTCAAGAAAGATTCATTCAACCCCTTAGCGCAGTCCTTGCCAACATTTTCATGGAATTTTTAGAAGCAGGTCTGTTTCCAAATATCATCCCTTCTTCAGTAACTTAGCTGCGATATATAGACGATATTACAAAGGATAGCAAAGGAGGAGCACGCAATAACATCCAAAATGTTCAAACAGCACTCAACACAGTAGAACCTTCAATCCAATTCTGTTATAGGTTTCTACTTTAACCACTGCTACATGTAATATATCATAAAACCCACACAACTTATGTATTATGGTCACAAACCACCTCGTTATTCCACAAATAACACGTTTTTTTTCTTTAGAAGTGCACACCCACGCAGGATAGCATTAGAAAATTAAATATTGATTTTGTAAATTATAATACATCAAAGTAATACTGTAGATATTTTTCTTGGTGGAAATCAGTACCAGAAAATGTTACTAAAATCTATGCAAAAACGAACAAAGTTACGTCGACTCCTTTAGACCCCATTTTTTTTTTTTTTTTTTTTTATAGATTCGGAGGTTGTAGACAACGACAACGACCTGGTGACCTCTATAATTATAGGTACCGCTTTACTTAATGTAGGTTAGGTTAGGTAGGTAGGTTAGGTTAGAATAGACGAATTTATCATACTTTAATTTCTTGACTCCCGCCCCTACCAAATCAAAGATGGTCTCAAGTGGTAAAAGCGGCTACGTTTGTTTGTTTATAACTTTTAGCAATTTTTTCTATTACACTGGTCAACAAAGAATTTGTCCTTAGGAAAACAATAGCTGTATCTTACATGTTTTTGCATACAAAATCCAAAAGTAATGTATTTTTTTCCATCACTAACAGTTTTGGTGTTCTGCGGTATGTTACGTTACGCATGTTGCGTGGGATATATTTCAATCAAGCAGTTGGCAACACTGCGCGAGATTATTACGCACTTTCATTCAATCTATTATGCAAGTGAATCACATTTATTGAGTCAGAGAGATCCGAATGATCTTGTGCGGGATTTTAAACTTGTCAAAATAAGCAATCTGAACTTCTTGCTTCCAGGTTAAAAGGGTGAAATCTTCTCCAGAAAGAATCCAAAGTTAGTTTTTATCGTAAGTGACATTATGAGTTTGAACAGTTTTTCTCACTTGAGAATGGTGCGGTGATTTGCAATGATGTATATTCTGTTATGGAGGAACTTAATCATACATATGACAGGAATGAGTAGCGCTTGTTTATTGACTCTTCAAAAATGAACCTAAAAGCTGTTTTCTCCACAATGAAAATAAGTTTCCTTCTGTTTCTCTAACCCATGTAGCTAACATAAAAGAAAGACATAAGAGTATGAAGTTTCCATTGCAAAAACTAAATATGAAGAACATCAATGGAATATCTGTGGTGACCTAAAGGTTGTGTTATCTTTACTTGGAATGCAGCTGGGTTACACAATGTTTTGTTGCTTTCTCTGTGAGTGAGATAGTCGGGATAAGAAAAATAATTATGAAAAGATTGTGTGGCCGAAATTATCTCTGACCCCAGGAGAGAAGAACCCTCCTCTTGTTGATTCAGAGAAATTTGATCTGCCTCTTTTGCATATTAAGCTAAGGTTAATGAAAATTTTTGTTAAAGGTATGAATAGAACTGGCATGGGATCCACATATTAAAAAAATAAGTTTCCTAAAGTAAGTGACGCAAATATCAAAGAAGGTATGTTTGTTGAACCACAGATTTGGGAGCTGATGAGAGACCAGAATTTTGATGAAGAGCTAAATGATCTTGAAAAAGTTACAGGAATGTCATTTGAGAAAGTTTGAGCAGATTTTTGGAAATCATAAAGCAAATAACTATTCTGAAATAGTAAAAGAGCTACTGACATCTTACAAGGCCTTGGGATGCAATATGAGCTAAAAATCCACTTCCAAGACTCTCACTTGCACTTTTTCCCAACAAATCTTGGCACCGTCAGTGACGAGCACGGTAAGAGGTTTCACCAGAACATTCTGAACATAGAAATCCGGTATCAAGGGAAGTGGAGCTCTTCGATGTTGGCTGATTATTGTTGGACACTAAGAATGGATCTCCTAGAAGCAAAATACACTCGAAAATCATACATTTCTACATTTTAAAGGTAAGTTTCATTAAAATATCAGCCTTATTTATTAGATATAATTGTTTAAGTTTATATATGCTATCACAGAAAAACTATGCATGATAGAAAAATTCTGAAAACATATTTGATATTAGCAGAAAAAAATGCCGTTAAATTCACCTCCTTTTGCTAATGGGACAGGTATTTTAATAAATTTTGTTGATCAGTGTTATTAATTTCTCCCAAGAATAACGTATATTACGTTGATGTACTATAATTTACAAAATTAATATTTGATTTTCTATTGCTATATCGCGTAGGTGTGCACTTATAAAAATTTACGAACATAACTACTCTTAGACTAAGCGCAATTTGAGACCCAGGCGACGCAGTAGCCTACAGAACAAAGGCAGACTTCCTGTTGCTGATTTGAAGCACAGATTGAACTTCTTTCTCACTTGAAATGCTGAGCCAGTACATCTAAAAACATTTCTAGTAAATGGGAAGTTCAAAATGTACTTCAATTCAGCAACAGGAAGTCTGCCTTTACTCTGTGCTGCGTCGCCTGTGTCGCCTGCGTCTCACTTTGCGCTTAGGCTTAGACCCGTTTTGACTTGTGTCTCTCTTAACACATGAGTCAATTATTCAGAAATCGAAACCTGTCGAATAATGCCATTTACCTAATAAAAACACTTCCAGACTCTCGCGTTTCCCTTCCCTTGTTTTTCCCAATCATATATGTGTTTAGATAAAATATACATACATTATTCATCGTATCTTCAACGAAATCTCGCCGTTAATAGCAATCAATACAATGCATATCTTTAGAACAGGGATGCACACACGCAGACACTTGTCTTCCGCGAAATGCACTGCAGTAACCATAAAGTTATGCACGGAGGTAAAGATAACACTAAGTTATTTAGAAAAGATTTAACCAAAATGGAAATCGAGGGATACATTCATGTTACTTATGCTTCAGAAAAATCAAGGGGTGATTCAGGACTATAGACGTTTTGGCTTCAAAAACTGAACAATTATCAGCCAATTGAATATATCAATACTTTACCTGCACTTAGAATATGGAGTTGTTTTACAATTTTTGCATCTACAATATATTAGAGAGAATGACAAATTAAAATGAACATAGTGATAAATTCCATAATTAATTAAACATGATAATAAGTTCTTTAACAATATAAGTACCTTTTGTCTCATATCAAGGTCTTCATGATTAGAGAAATGAATCTATGAGAACTTATTTCATTTTCACACTAAACGATAACCAGACGAGAAACAGTGGTTGCTGAAAACATAAGTTTGTGCGAGCGAAAGAATTATTTTCACAAAACACGTAGTCAACGAAAGAAATGCACTTCCAGTAGAGCCTAGTATAATACAGCTACAAGTTTTAAGATCAACGTACTAACATCCAAACAATGTATTGTAATATCTATAAATGACCTAGTTAACATGTTTATTTGTTTACTTGCGTACTTTTTTTCCTGACTTCGTTGAGTCCAGTTTCCTGCTGGTATGTTTCGATGTCACTTTTTTCTCTTTAGGAACCTACACATTTCCAAACTACGTAATAATGTCATCGCATAAAATTGTATAAACTCTTTCACTTAGGACGATCTCCATGAACTTTCAGGCATGTAAACATTACCTTGTAACTATAAGGAGATATCCCATCCGCTCCCCACGCTGTCAGGCAAACATTTCACCTTGAAAACAACTGAGCTGTACAGTTTTCACTGTAACATGATAACCTCCACTTCGTGTCTCGTTCACTTGAAGGCTAACATCACATCATTGGTCGCTGTCGCTATGCATGTCCCGTCCACTGGCTCCACTTCGAGTCTTGTGCACTCATTGCCTATGAATATGCAGACGCGTATCTCCTGGTAACTTTGTGCTCCTTGTCACATCCATAAAATTGATTACCACGATCTGATGTTTGTCTTCATGATGTTGCAATGGATTAAGTCATCATCCTTGCTTAGAATCATTTACATACAATTGGGGTTTGGTCCTTCATCCATGTATCTTCCTGAATCGCACAAAACAACGATTTTTTTTTTTTCGTTTTCTCGTGAATCAACAAATTCTGAATTTCTCCTTTCATATTGATAAAAGAAAATAAAAACAGCTCACTAGCACATAACAAAGACACAGAAAATGAAAAGTTATTGAAATTAGTTAGTATCCAAAAAAAAAAATTGACTGACTTAATGGCATAAGTAATACAATAAACAAATAATAATCAATTAATAGTTTTTTTTCTTTATTGGTCTTGTGGGATGCCTAATGGGCGAAGTGTCACGAGGCGTAGCCCCTTTGATCTTAGGACAGCCTAGAACTACGCCCCAGTATCCATTTCGACTGATAGGCTAAAGCAAGAGATGGGATCCACAGTTTTGTGTTTCATTTGTGGGGATTGGCTGCATGGTATTTTCCATAATGGATTTGTCAATCGCCTGCAGCCTTCATTGACTATGGATGTCTTGATATTCCCTTTTGGTACATGAATCTTCAGTGTTGGGTCAAGATGGTGAGGCTAGGGATATACATACCTACCACCACTTTAAACAACACATCATATTTTTTTCATCAGTTATTGTTCCAAACGTGAACTGAACTACTAACATATTCGGGCCCACGGGAGAGCAGACGGACAACCAAAAGAAAAGTAAGCAAGTGTGTGTGTGTGTGTGTGTGTGTGTGTGTGTGTGTGTGTGTGTGTGTGTGTGTGTGTGTGTGTGTGTGTGTGTGTGTGTGTGTGTGTGTGTGTGTGTGTGTGTGTGTGTGTGTGTGTGTGTGCGTGCGTGCGTGCGTGCGTGCGTGTGTGTGTGTGTGTGTGTGTGTGTGTGTGTGTGTGTGTGTGTGTGTGTGTGTGTGTGTGTGTGTGTGTGTGTGTGTGTGTGTGTGTGTGTGTGTGTGTGTGTGTGTGTGTGTGTGTGTGTGTGTCGCGCGCGTGCTGTTACTGAGACTTGGTTAACTGATCTTGATTCAGCTGCTATGAAAGAAATGACCCCTGTAACGCATTCTTTTGTACACAACCCGAGGAGTATGGGTCGTGGAGGGGGTGTGGGTATGTTTGTCTCAAATTCAGTTAAGAAGTTGAAAAAATGCAAGACGCCCATCAATAATAGTTTCGAATTATTGCAAGTTGAGTGTGAAATTAGTGGAAATAAATTAACGATTGTGACAATATATAGACCACCTGCTGCTAGTGTCAGTTTATTTATTGATGAGTTTGAATTATATTTAGAAACTATTGACAGGGTAAGCACGAATATTATTGTATGGGGCGACTTTAACCTTTGGCTTGATGACACAAAGGCTCGCTACGTACAACTCTTTATAGACACGGTAGCAATGTTTAATCTCATCAATATTGTGGATAAACTTACATCGATGTGCGGTCACATAATTGATCTAGTGTTGGTTGATACATCGAATGACCTTGTGCGTGACCTTTACGTAGACGATGTGTGCTCTCTGTCGCCAGTACATAAACTTGTGTCATTTAATCTGGCTTTGGCGCTTAATAAAAGACAAGTTAAAGAAATTACTTTTCGTTCTACAAGGAATATGGACTGTGACACCTTATTATTATTAATTTGTGATAAGATTATGGAGCAACAAAGTGATTTGTGTAGTCATAGTTCAAGAAAAAGATCGGAGTGTCATGAATGTTTATACACTATATACAATAGTGTGATGAGGGAGGAATATGAAAAGATGTGTCCTTTGACATCGAAGAAAATAGTAGTGAAAGAAGATTCTCCATGGTTTAATGATGAAATAAGAAGGGCGAAAAATGACATGAAAAAGAAGGAGAGATTGCGGCGCAGGCAACAGACTGATCAGCGCAGAGTGGCTTATACTCAGGCACGCAATTATGAAATGAAACTTATCAGTAGGCGTAAACGTGATTTTTATCAAGGTAAAATTGAACAGGCTGGCCCCAACATGCATAAACTTTATAAGGTGCTAGACAATCTGACGGGCAATAAAAAGAAACACATATCTACTATAGATATGTTAAAAAGATACTATCAAGTAGCCTTAACCCAAGAAGCGAATGCCATCTCTGCCTTCCCAACCCCTTTTGGTCTGTATCAATACAAAGTGATGGCACTTGGAATTACTAATGCCCCTGCTACCTTCCAGAGGTTAATTAATGCTACCATTCAAGGTCTACCTGAAGTATGAGGGTATCTCGACGATGTGGTGGTGGTAGTTGACAACGGAGAAGACCACTCGGCCCGACTAGATGGTCTATTCCATCGTCTAAAGGAGGCGGGCTTAGTGATCAACTTGCAGAAGTCCATTTTTGCTCGAGGGACCGTGCCTTACCTAGGCCACACCATAGGTAGTGGTTTGGTGTGGCCCAAAAAATGCCAACGTAGAGGCGATCCTAGCCTTCCCTACACCAAGGATAAGGAAGGAGGTGATGGGGTTCCTTGGGATGGCCGGATATTATTGGCGCTTCTGCAAAAACTTATTCACCGCCGCGGCTCCCCTTACCGATCTGACCAGCTCCACCAAACCCTTCCAGTGGTCCCCATCCTGCCAGACGTCTTTCGAGAACATCAAATCATTCCTGACTTCCGAACCGGTGCTAAAGACTCCTAACTACCACTTATCATTCCACCTACAAATAGATGCCAGTGGATTTGGAGTGGGAGCAGTGTTGCTACAACCTGATCCTATCTCCATTCTCCATCCTGTGGCCTTCTTCTCAGCGAAGCTCAACAAACATTAAGAGAGCTACTCCACCATAGAGAAGAAAACCCTATCCCTCGTCCTGGCAGTCAAGAAGTTCCGGTGTTACCTCCAATCAGCAGCAGCACCCATCAAGACATTCACCGACCATAACCCTCTCACTTTCATTCAGAAAGCCAAGCTGCAGAATCAGAAGATTCTTCGTTGGGTTCTAACCTTACACGAGTACCATCTAGGTATCCACCATATAAAAGGGCCTGACAACATCATAGCAGATACTCTCTCCCGTGCTCCAATCGGCTAACCTCCTTCGCGCTCCCCTTCGGAGGTCTTCGGTGTGTCTGTGTGTCTGTGTGTGTGTGGGGGGGGGGTCACGATACTAGCCCTAGCCAGGTGTCACAATACCCCATCCGGGTGTTATGATACCCTTTCACCTGAATGACACCCTTCCAATTACCACTATCATCCTACTTTGACATTTGTTCGAAGGAACAAGCAGCTTTCTTCCCCTCCCTCACTTGGGTAGCTCCGCAGCAAAGCGATAGTTTGGCAGTTCGGCCTAAACAACCGTCCTCAGACAATCACTGGCCAAGAAGTCAGCCTGGATCTACTATATAATCCAGGCATTTCCAAAACTCACCAGACTCGCCTCTAGTTAGCTGCCAGCTCCGCTTCCTCTGATTATAAGATTTATCACTTGGACGACACGACTTGGCAGCTTTCAGTCTCACCCGTTCTATATCTTCTATATATCTTCCCCATTTCTTTTGCATGTATTATGTGTTAGGATTAATATTATTAATATAATTTTGTTCACTTTATTGTCTTTGATTATATTTTAGATGGTTAACACTGTCCTCTGTCTTTCGACATACCAATAGTCTGATGCGTTTTCATGACCCCATTCTAACTTTATTGTGGCTTGGGCACTCGGTATACCTTTATAGTTAACAAGTATCTTTCCAGCCTGAGAAATAACAGTGTGTATGCATTTATGTATGTATGTATATCTTTGCTCCCCTCACTTCCTTTCAGCATTGTCACTTAGCATTGGCCCTAATGCATACAGGTGGTACCTACATTTTAAAGAGGTATACCATTCAACTCCTCTCTTGTTTTGCATACATGGACTTGCATATATGGTATGGTAGCGCGAGCTCACAAAAACACTGGTTGTGTTGGCTCTACTTTATTGTGCAAACTGCGAGTATGTTTCAGAGTCTGAGGGGAAGAGAGGTGGCAAGTGGTACTTGCTCTTTGTGGAACAACGCACACCGTAACCGGCCTCGTTACCTGCATAGACCTAAGTGCCCTCTCCTGGGCCACATTACCTCAGGGTGCCAGCGGGCTCTCCGCTTGCGAACACTGTTCAATCACCTAGGGCCAGTCACGTGACTTTGTGTAGGGCAGAGTTAACCCTTGAAGACGCCACGCGGTCCAAGAAGAAACCCGGGAAAAGGAGGTATGGTGCCCTGGACAATGGCAGGCCCGTGGACAGTGGCGGGCCCGGGAATAGGCGCCAAAACTCACCACAACCAACTCACCACAACCAACTCACCACACATAACCCGCGGACTGGCTCCTGTCCAAGGTCTTGGATTAGTTGCTATGTCGGCAACCACTGAGCTTTACAGACAGAGGAATTCGGCAGCGTTGTTCTCCTACGTTCTCCGTACACTGTGCTGTGACGTCACGACTTGACCCGAGGGTATAGTGAGCCCTCTATGCTTAACACATTTTTTTCTTTTGTTTCTTGTCCTATTTTTGATGATAAACGTTTACATTTTAATACAAGCACGGTAATACATTTATACTTACTAAAACCTCTCATATAATCGTTTATCTAATCCTCTATCACCTCTTTTCTACAACTTATCTTTCGTCTCTCCTTTATCAAACTGAAACGTTTCCTCTGTCTTTTTTTGTTTTGTTTTTGTTTCTCACTGTCTCTGCCATTATTTCTCTCTCTCTCTCTCTCTCTCTCTCTCTCTCTCTCTCACTCTCTCTCTCTCTCTCTCTCTCTTTCTTTCTTTCTTTCTTTCTTTCTTTCTTTCTCTTTCTCTCTTTCTCTCTCTCCAAGTTTACTACTAGCTCCGGACGCTACTTTTGTAAATCCTTCATGGTGAACTTTCTTGTTCTTTGGTGGATTATACTTAAATGAAATATACTGTACTGTGCAGTGTGTGTGTGTGTGTGTGTGTGTGTGTGTGTGTGTTACACCATGGTCATGGATCATGTGTTGGACTCGTGATCGATAGTTATTAACCTCCCGGATGAGAGCTCAGACCCCGTATGACCGATCTATGGGTAATACTGTGACCTTACACGCACAGACGGCCCCAACTTCCAGCCCACGAGAGTTGGAGTAACACCCCGCAGCGCACCGATACTGAAATCATTTCACCATGGGTGGGAGTCGAACCCAGACCGTCGTAGTGGCAGGCGAGAACTCTAACCACAGCGCCACGAGGTGTGTGTGTTTGTGTGTGATTCACCATGGCCTTGTATCACGTATTGGACTCGTGATCGACAGCTATTTCCCTTCCGAAAGAGAGCTCAGATCGCGCGCGCGCGCGCGCGCGTGTGTGTGTGTGTGTGTGTGTGTGTGTGTGTGTGTGTGTGTGTGTGTGTGTGTGTGTGTGTGTGTGTGTGTGTGTGTGTGTGTGTGTGTGTGTGTGTGTGTGTGTCTGTGTGTGCAAGCGCGTGGATGTGTGTATCCAGGCTAACGCACAGTTATGTTTTATTGTGGATGCCACGCAAGGCATGAAACTTAACTTCCTCGCTGTCTAATTAGATAAATACAAGGAAATTTAAGTGACATTCGGAAAAAATGAATGATTACATGAATCAATCGACACGAAGGAAATGTGGAGCGATCTCTTTTGTATTTACACCACAAATAGAATGTATAATATTTGTCCTTAACTTCGTAATAACTTATAATTTTGAATTATATTTGCTCCACGATTTATGATTTAATGAAGAGACGGCAACGTTCTCACCCTCTTGTGCCCATGTACGAGTACTTTATATGCAATGTGTACAGATGTACAGGAAGATGAGTTGCACATGTACTTCCCTCTCTTTAGCAAAAGGAAACCAAAGTCGTGGTGTTTATAATGTCAACAAAACAACAAGTGAGTTTCTGGTTGCATTGTCTCCATATGAAAGTACAGTTGTAAACACTGTTCCTACTCCACGCTTACATCTCACGAGGGGACAAAACTCAAGTTCCGTGAGTCTATCTTTCCGTGTGTTTGCAATCTAATTCTATTTAGCTAATCATTGTATAATGGGTTGGAGCTGCCCTCATGGTGTCCTGTCTCTTTGCCTCCGTTTGTTAAACTTCATCTCTAGATTCGTCGATGTTGCTTGTACGGATTATAGCTTCATCAGATTTGTTCTATACAACTACATAGCTATGTGGAAAGATTTATGAAATAAGTGGTGCGCTTTCGTGTGTGTGTGTGTGTGTGTGTGTGTGTGTGTGTGTGTGTGTGTGTGTGTGTGTGTGTGTGTGTGTGTGTGTGTGTGTGTGTGTGTGTGTGTGTGTGTGTGTGTGTGTGTGTGTGTTCGTGTATGTGTGTGTGTGTTCGTGTATGTGTGTTCGTGTGTGTGTGTGTGTGTGTGTGTGTGTGTGTGTGTGTGTGTGTGTGTGTGTGTGTGTGTGTGTGTGTGTGTGTGTGTGTGTGTGTGTGTGTGTGTGTGTGTGTGTGTGTGTGTGTGTGTGTGTGTGTGTGTGTGTGTGTGTGTGTGTGTGTTTGTGTGTTTTTGTGTATGTGCGTGTGTATTTACCTAGTTATATTTTGCGGGAAGGGGAGCTACGCTCGTGAGGTACCACCTTTGTATCTCGCAGTGTCTAGTTTGCTTTTAAACTCATGAATGGTTTTTGCACACACTATTTCCTTGTCCAGTTTGTTCCAAACGTCTAACACTCTATGTGGAAAACTGTTTCTCTTCAGATCTCTTCTGTAGCTGTTATTCGATTTTCTTTCCATGTCCTCTTATGGTGACCGGACAGTTTGATACTGGACATTTTGATACCGGACATTTTGATACCGGGCATTTCGCTACCGGACATTTTGTGACTAGGATTTTTCACTACCGGGCATTTCGATACCACTAGATATATATATGTGTGTGCGCGAAGATATTGGAGTTTATTTTAAGTGCCACACTGTTCTTGTAATTGGTTGTTTAAATAACTACCATACTGTTCTTGTGATTGGTTGTTTAAATAATCGCCATACTGTTCTTGTAATTTGTTGTTTAAATAATTGCCATACTGTTCTTGTATTTGGTTGTTAAAACATTGTATATATCACTCACAGTTTACTACTAACGCTCGGCTATCAACTACGGTTGCTGCATCTTTCAGTCTATTACTAACGCTTGGCTATCAACTACGGCTGCTGTATTTGCGGATAAACATATATATTTTTATTGTATCACCCATGCCTCGTCTAATTGCTTCAACTAAAAATGAAAAGAAATTAGTAGATGATCTAAACTATATATATGATAAACACAAAACTAATAAGGATGGTTCCAAGCAGTATTAGCAGTGCGAAAATAGGATGTGTAAAGCCCGCGTACACACATATGTTGGTGATGGTGACAACAAAATCGTTAAGACTGTAGGTGAGCATAATCACAGTGCAATAGCAGCAAGAGTGGAATCAAAAGTAGCACATCATCAAATGAAAATAATGTCTGGATCTACACAAGATGCTCCTCGGACTATAATATGTAAAGAAACCCAAAATCTGAATGTATGTGCTATTTCAGAATTACCTTCAGTATCATCATTGAGTCGTAGTATCAGGCGTTGGAGACAAGTAGAAGATAATGTACCACCAATACCTCAGGTACGGCATGGTTATTTGATTCCTGATCAGTATTGTTACCTTGATAATGGCCTGAAGTGGCTACAGTTTGACAGTGGCGAACATAATGCTGAAAGAATTTTAATATTTGCAACTGACTCTGGAATTGGTGACATCATAAGAGCCAAAAATTGGGCTGTAGATGGAACGTTTAAGTGTAGCCCAATTATTTATTATCAACTGTACACTTTACATATTCAAGACAACGACATTAGTGTTCCGAGAATGTTCGCCTTGCTGCCAAATAAGACACAAGATACTTACAATAGACTATTTACTACTATAAAAGAACTCTTGCATAATGTTAAACCTGCCATTGTGATGACGGATTTTGAAAAAGCGGCCATCAATAATTTATCGGATATATTCCTTAGTTCAGATGTTACCTTTTGCCTATTTCACCTCTCACAAAATGTGTACAAAAAGTTGTAACAATAGGTTTTAAACAGCAATATCACCAAGATGATGATTTTAGTTTAAAAGTGAGATGTTTATCCGCACTTGCTTTTCTTCCCATTGACGATGTTATTGACGGCTTCGAAGAATTAACTGATGACGACGATTTTCCCTAAGAGTTTGTTTCATATTTCGAAACATATTATATTGGAGGAGTGAGAGGTCGTGGCCAACGAAGGCGAAGAGTCGAGCCAGTCTTCCCTATTCATTTATGGAATGCTCATGAACGCACTGAAAATGGTATGCCACGCACTAATAACTATGTTGAAGGATTTCATAATGCACTAAGAACCTCCGTGACAAATGTGCATCCTAATATTTGGTCCCTTATAACTGCTTTAAAACATGAAGAGGCTCTTATCTTAGTGCAAAAAAATTGCCCATCTCAATCGTGGAGACAGCATAACCTCAAAGAAAAAATACAGGGACGCCAATCACCGTATAAAAAAATTGCTAGACTAGTATGACCCTTCAAATAAAATCCAATATCTTCATGGCATTGCCCATAACATTAAACATTTTTAACTAGATCATATTGTTGCTTGTCTTTTTTCTTTTTTTAATTATACTTGTAATATGTTTTTTACATAATTTTTTTTAGTCTGTTTATACTTTTTTGAATTTGTACTTTTAACTCCTTACTTTTAATACATAATTTGGTTTTTATATCTTCGTGGCATTGCTCATAACATTAAACATTTTTAACGAGATAATATTGTTGCTCGTCTTTTTTTTTCATTAGACTTGTAATATGTTTTTTACAAAATAATTTTTTAAGTCTGTTTATAGTTTTTTAATTTGTACTTTTAACTCCTTACTTTTAGTACATAAATTGGTTTCATGCCTTATATATATATGTATATATATATATATATATATATATATATATATATATATATATATATATACATATATGTATATACACATATATATATATACATATATATATATATATATATATATGTATATTTATATATACACACACCTATAAATATATATATATATATATATATATATATATATGTATATATATATATATATAGTGGTATCGAAATGCCCGGTAGTGAAAAATCCTAGTCACAAAATGTCCGGTAGCGAAATGCCCGGTATCAATATGTCCGGTATCAAAGTGTCCAGTATCAAACTGTCCTAGAACCGTCCTCTTATGCTTCTCCTGTCCCAGTTTAACATGTCCTCTCTATCAAGTATTTCTGTGCCTTTCATGATTCTGTAGATTGTCAGTAGGTTACCTCTCTCTCTTCTTTGCTCAAGAGTCGGTAAATCTAGTTTAGCCAATCTCTCCTCATATGACAAGTTTGCGAGTGCAGGTGCCATTTTTGTTGCTGCTCTCTGGATTCTTTCTATTTTCTTTATATTCTTTTTGGTACTGGGTGACCACAATGTCGCCGCATATTCTAGTCTAGGCCTTTATCAGTGTAACCAATATTTTTTTAATTATTTCATCGTCCAAATATATAAATGTCACTTTTATTGATCTTAGCAAGTTATAGTATTCTCCAACAATTTTGTTTATCTATTTGTCATAGGACAAGTTGTTTGATATAATTACACCCAAAACTTTTTCGGATCTCTCCTTATTTACCTCCTTGGTTCCAGTTTTATATTGCCCTGTGTGTGTGTGTGTGTGTGTGTGTGTGTGTGTGTGTGTGTGTGTGTGTGTGTGTGTGTGTGTGTGTGTGTGTGTGTGTGTGTGTGTGTGTGTGTGTGTGTGTGTGTGTGTGTGTGTGTGTGTGTGTGTGTGTGTGTGTGTGTGTGTGTGTGTGTGTGTGTGTGTGTGTGTGACAACATAAAAAATGACAAAATTTTCACATTGAATGAGAATCAGACAAGAAACAATGGTCTCAAACTGTCCGGAAATAGATTCAATTTGGAAGTAGAAACAACTTTGCCGACCATGTAGTTAATGAATGGAATAAACTTCCTGCACAGGTAGTGCAATGTAGTTCAGTTCGAAGCTTCAAGAATCATTTAGATAAACACCTAAGCAAGATGCTGTAATGATTATAATTGATTTTATATTATTTGTTTTTGTTTTGTTTTCATTTGTCTGTTTGATTTTCATTTATTATTAGTTATATGTCAATTTATTATTATTTACTATTTACCTGTTTGTTTATTATTTAACTATACCTATGCATTTATCTATGTATTTTATTTGTTATTTACATTATTATAGTTTTTATTTATTATTTTTTTTCGCATCCGACCTAGATATAGACCAAAAGGTCTCCTGTCGGCATGCTCCGCTTTTTTAATCCTTTGTAATCCTTTATGTGTGTGTGTGTGTGTGTGTGTTTGTGTGTGTGTGTGTGTGTGTGTGTGTGTGTGTGTGTGTGTGTGTGTGTGTGTGTGTGTGTGTGTGTGTGTGTGTGTGTGTGTGTGTGTCTGTGTGTGTGTGTGTGTGTGTGTGTGTGTGTGTGTGTGTGTGTGTGTGTGTGTGTGTGTGTGTGTGTGTGTGTGTGTGTTCGTGTGTGTGTGTGTGTGTGTTCGTGTGTGTGTGTGTGTTCGTGTGTGTGTGTGTGTGTGTGTTCGTGTGTGTGTGTGTGTGTTCGTGTGTGTGTGTTCATGTGTGTGTGTGTGTGTGTGTGTGTGTGTGTGTGTGTGTGTGTGTGTGTGTGTGTGTGTGTGTGTGTGTGTGTGTGTGTGTGTGTGTGTGTTCGTGTGTGTGTGTGTGTTCGTGTGTGTGGGTGGGTGTTTGTGTGTGTGTGTGTGTGTGTGTGTTCGTGTGTGTGTGTGTGTGTGTGTGTGTGTGTGTGTGTGTGTGTGTGTGTGTGTGTGTGTGTGTGTGTGTGTGTGTGTGTGTGTGTGTGTGTGTATTCACTTGGTCTTTATTCACTTGGTCTTTGGATCACGTGTTGGACTCGTGATCGACAGCTATTTCCCTCCTGGAAGAGAGCTCAGAGCTCGTAGGTCCGATCTATGGGTAATGCTATGACCCTGCACACACATACACCCCCAACTCCCCGCCCACGAGAGTTGGAGGAACACCCCTCAGCGCTGCGATACTGTGTGTGTGTGTGTGTGTGTGTGTGTGTGTGTGTGTGTGTGTGTGTGTGTGTGTGTGTGTGTGTGTGTGTGTGTGTGTGTGTGTGTGTGTGTGTGTGTGTGTGTGTGTGTTCGTGTGTGTGCGTGTGTGTGTGTGTGTGTGTGTGTGTGTGTGTGTGTGTGTGTGTGTGTGTGTGTGTGTGTGTGTGTGTGTGTGTGTGTGTGTGTGTGTGTGTGTGTGTGTGTGTGTGTGTGTGTGTGTGTGTGTGTGTGTGTGTGTGTGTGTGTGTGTGTATGTGTGTGTGTGTGTTCGTGTGTGTGTGTGTGTGTGTGCGTGTGTGTGTGTGTGTGTGTGTGTGTGTGTGTGTGTGTGTGTGTGTGTGTGTGTGTGTGTGTGTGTGTGTGTGTGTGTGTGTGTGTGTGTGTGTGTGTGTGTGTGTTCGTGTGTGGGTGTGTTCGTGTGTGTTCGTGTGTGGGTGTGTTCGTGTGTGTTCGTGTGTGTGTGTGTGTGTGTGTGTGTGTGTGTGTGTGTGTTCGTGTGTGTTCGTGTGTGTGTGTGTGTGTGTGTGCGTGTGTGTGTGTGTGTGTGTGTGTGTGTGTGTGTGTGTGTGTGTGTGTGTGTGTGTGTGTGTGTGTGTGTGTGTGTGTGTGTGTGTGTGTGTTAGTGTGTGTGTGTGTGTGTGTGTGTGTGTGTGTGTGTGTGTGTGTGTGTGTGTGTGTGTGTGTGTGTGTGTGTGTGTGTGTGTGTGTGTGTGTGTTCGTGTTTGTTCGTCTTCGCGCGCGCGCGTGTGTGTACACATCCCCTCTATTTGTTTATGTATGTGTGTGTTTTTGCGCGCTCGCGCGCGTGTGTATGTGTTTGTGTGATTCACCATTCACCATGGTCTTAGATCACGTCTTGGACTCATGATCGACAGTTATTAACCTTCCAGATGAGCGTTCAGGGCTCGTATGACCGATCTATGGGTAATGCTGTGACTTTACACGCACACACACACACACACACACCTCCCCGCTCACGAAAGTTGGAGTTACAACCCGCAACCCAGTGATACTGAAATTATTTCAGCCCTGGGCGGGATTCGAACCCGGACCGCCGTAGTGGCAGCGAGAACTCTAACCACTGTGCGTGTTTGTGCGTGTATGTGATTCACCACAATTCACCATGGTCTTAGATCACGTGTTGGACTCGTGATGGACAGTTATTAACCTCCCGGATGAGAGCTCAGAGCTCGTATGACCGATCTGTGGGTAATACTGTGACCTTAAACGTACACACACACCCAACTCCACGCACATGCACGCGCACACAAACACACACTAGGTAGAGGTATAGATTTGGAAAGGGAAATAAGGTATAAAAATATTCTCAGAAATCAGGAGATTATAGAACTAACAAATGAATTTATAAATATGAAAGCAGAATACAAAGTAATGTATAGAGAGCTATATGAGTTGAAAAAACGAAATGCTGAAACAAACAGGGAGCTTAATGATCTAAAAAAGGAATTAAACATAGTGAAAAGTGAGAACGAAAGAATGAGAAATGAAGATGCTAACAAAAATGAGGCTTTGAAAAAAGAAGTGAAAGAACAAATACAAGCGCTGACCGAGAAAGTTGGAGAAAACATAACAAATAAATAAATAAATAAATAAGATAACAGATCTCTAAGAAATAAAAAATCACTCGAAAGTGGAACAAGAAAAAAAACTTTTAAAGAAATTGTACAAGTGGAAGAAAATGCAAAGAAACAATCATTACAATAATTAAAGAGAAATTGGGTCAGAAACACAGTTGATAAAAGAGGTGTATAGTAGTCTATGGAAATAAAGAAAAACAAAAAATAGCTAGGTACTTAAGAGAAAAAGAGGAGAAAGAAATAGTAAAAAAAATTCTGAAAGAGATACAAGAGGAGAGGCAACAAATGGAAAAGGAAATAGAGGAAGTGCATAGGTTGGACTATACTCTAAAGAAAAAAAATACATACATACATACATACATACATACATACATACATACATACATACATACATACATACATACATACATGCATACATACATACATATACCAAAGGCTTTTTTCCCCTTACAAGATAGGTAGCCAAAAAAACAAGGGCATTAAAAACCATTCCCACCCATTCCATCCCCAATACACTCCACTCCCCTCCACCCTCTACCTTCCCCCCTATTTTGGCACCTTCTGGATGACGGGTCATCCCTGTATCTTGTCCACTACCCTAGGTCAGAAGCAGCGTCGCAAGACAGGAAATCCACAGCAAGGCCGCTTCATTAAATCGGCGACTCCCCCTCTCCGTCCCCTCATTCAGAAAAGGGGAAGACGGGAAGAAATTCCTTCGGGCTGCGTCAAATTTTTCACACACATACTACCTCACTCCCCATCCCCTCACCCATTTCATGTCATGCATCACAGCATCATCCATATACAAAAATTTTCCATCCACCCCTGTCTTCTGTCCTTCCTCAACAGACATTCCCCTCTTCCCCAAAGCCCCTTTTACCCCATCCATCCATCCCATCCCAGGTCGCCCCCTCATGTTCACTACCTCCACATCTGCCTTCCATACTCCTTTTACTAGTTTTTCTTCCCTCATTCTTTCCATGTGTCCAAGCCATCCCAATACTCTTTCATCAACCCTATATCCCAGCTCCCTTACCACCCCCGTTCTCCTCCTCGCCTCCTCATTTAACACTCTATCCATCTTAGTAATCCCCGTCATATTTCTCAGACACCTCATCTCAAACACATTCTGACTCCTTCTCTCTTCCTCTCTTATGTTCCATGTCTCTGCCCCACACAGTGTTGTTGGCACAATCACTCCTTTATACAATCTCCTCTTAGCCTCCATTTTCAAATGTTTATTTCTCATTACATTTTTTAATCCACCAAGGTATTTACTCGCTTCTCTCAATCTACATTCCACCACCACTCCTCCCTTTCCTGCCACATTCGCACTCCAGTATCTAAAACTATCCATTTCCTCCAGTCGCTCTCCCTTAATGCTCACTTCCAGTCTGCTGCCACTTTCACCCCTTGTACATCTCATCACCTTAGTTTCACCCTCATTTATCTTCAATTTTCTTCTTTCACACACTTTCCCAAACTCTGTCATGAACTTCCTCAATCCCATCTCTGATCCTGCTACAAGCACAGTGTCGTTCGCAAACAACAGCTGGCTCACCTCCCACTTTTCTCCAATTTCTTTAACCATCTCCAATCCCTGATCCACCACCCTTGCATTTACCTCTCACACCACTCCATCAATGTATAAATTGAACAGCCAGGGTGACATAACACATCCCTGACGAAGTCCCACCTTTACCTCGAACCACTCACTCTCTCCATTTCTAATCCTGCCGCACTCTCTACTACTCTCGTAAAAACTCTTAATTGCTCCTAAAAGCTTTCCTCCTATCCCGTATATCTGCAAAGCCTCCCACAATGCCTTCCTGTCTACCCTATCATAAGCCTTTTTCCAGATCCATATAAGCCCAAAACACATCCTTACCTTTTCCTATAGCTTTCTCACATATCTGTCTAACCACAAAAATCTGATCTACGCAACCTCTACCTGTCTTAGATCCACACTATTCCTCACCAATTACTCCCTCTGTTCCTCTCCTAATCCTCTCAATCAAGATCCTCCCATAAACCTTCCCAACTACACTTAACAAACTAATCCCTCTGAAACACTTGTCCCCTTTTCCCTTGCAAAGTGGAACTAAACAGGCACTCCTCCAGTCCTCCGGCAATCTACCTTCTCTCCAACAAACATTAAATAACCTCACCAGCCTGTCCACCATCATTGCACCTCCTTTTTTTAGACCATCTGCATGGCATCCATCCAGACCAGGTGCCTTACCTGCTCTCATCATCTTCACAACTGCCTTCACTTCATCCTTCCTTATTTTTCCTCCATTTTCCTCACTCATTACGGTCATTTTCTTAGCACCTCCCACTGCAACTATCATTTCCTCACTATCCTCCTTCACATTTAGCGACTTCCTAAAATACTCCGCCCTTCTTCCTCTTACTACCACTTGAAATTAAACTAAGGTCTCAAATGTTAGTGAAAGAAGTACTAACAAAAAACAGCAAAGTTGACAAGAATTTTTTTTTTTTTTTAATATATGGACAAAAAAGAAATGAGCGATGAGGAAAAAGAGAGGGAAAAGACACTAAGATATGAAGCAAATGAAAAAACGAAGAACAAAAACTGAAAGAATGACTTTTTAGAGTACTGGACCTGAGGCTGAGAAAATTGTATAAAAACACAAAAAAGGAGGAAAAGGAAAAAATTAAGATAATGTATACCAACATACACGGCATAATTTTAGGAGTAAATGAATTAAGCGACTATCTGGTGGAAGAGAAACCGGATATAATGAGAATTGTAGAGACGAAATTAAAAGGTCCACTACCACCAAATACCGTGGGACAAGGTTTATATAATCATTGGATAAAAAAAATAGAGAGGAGAAACAGGGTAGAGACATGTTTTTGACTAAGAAAGGCTTAAATGTGACAAATATAACAGAAGGAAATAATGTGGAATTGATTATGATAAAAGTTGAAAACAGTGACATGAAAAGTAGAAAATTTGTAGTGATATATGTGCCCCCGAAAACACATTCTTGGAAAGAGAGCGACAATTCCAAAGTGTTGGAAGACATAAAGCATACATTAAATGAAATACTGAAAGAAGGAGGAAACTTAGTAATTATGGGTGACATTAACTCAAAAGAAATATGTTGGGAAGAGATGACATTGAAAGTTAGAGAGAACCTTTGGGGAAATATACTACTGGACATGATCATTAAATACACAATGACTCAATGGGTAAAAGAAAATATCAGATATAGAAATAACGAAGAATCGTCGAGATTAGACTTGATATTTACGTCAAAGCCTGAAATTGTGGATAAAATGGAATACAAGACGTCTTACCAATTGGGAAAAGTGACCACATACTAACCCTATACTTCCCAAATGGACGAATTCGTCCGTTAATTTATTACAGAGTGCTATGGGAAGGATACAGCTTCCATGATCCTGCTTCCCAAGCCAACGAATTTGTCCAGTATCTATGCTTTGCGCCACACGTGACTCCGCCCACTCGCTATTGTTGTTCGTTCGGTATGTGAATGATAATTGAGGTGAGTGTACGCGCCTGATTTATACTGCGGGGTCCCTCATATTACACCTAAATGGATGAATTATCAAGTAAGTTTTGCATATGGAAAAATACAAAGATGTTGAATAGTTGTTAGTTAATGTAGTAAGTATAAAATCACAGTTTGATATATCTTCTAGCTTATATAATTATTGTAGGTTCAATAAACAAGGTAGAAGTAATGAAGATAGCGTTCGGCATTCACAAGTTTATTTCAAGGCACAAGAAATATGCACAAGCACTCTCACTGTCACTCGTTAACCTCTCTCAATGCTGACCCGCTTCTAACTAACTCCGTGCGTGACGTGGCTTCACGCTGGCATAGCGTGCCCAAAGGCAGTTGCTAATCATTAATTTTAATTTTCACAATCATTCCTTGCAAACAGATATTTTACATACATCCAATCTCAGTTATACAATAATTCAATTTTGATAACATTAATAATCTATCTCATTTATTCCACTTTCGCATTACAAAAATAAATGATAATTAATGTAAACAGAAATGGCAATTTGATGGTTCTAGAAGATTCACGCCTATTACACGCATGTACGCACACACATACAGAATTCTAACTACGCATTTATTTGTATCTCCTGCATATATACAAGGTACTACAATCTATACATAATGTTAACAGAATTAGAATATAATGAACGTTCGGCCAGCTATCAGGACCTGACCCCAGCGACGTACAATGCAACTTACATGAAAGATATTGAAATAAACATGCAGGCATATGTAACATTATACACACACACACACACACACATATATATATATATATATATATAGATATATATATATATATATATATATATATATATATATATACATGGAATAACATGAAAGATTGGAAAGGACAGTAATGGAGAACATTTTGGCAGCTAAAAGGTTTTAAAGTTCAAGAAGTATGACGGCTGCGAAAATTATATGGGTGTATGACAGGGGACGTTGAATGGGGAAGGGAAGGAGGAAGGTTGTCCGTGGGAGTCGGAGGGTCATTGTCACAGTCTACACCTCGAGAGAAAACTTAAGGGTGTCCAGGTGCATAATGGATTCTGTGTCTGAATGTAAGTGTTTTACTTTGACTTTGTAGGTTCTAGTGCAAGGACACGGAAGGGACCAAGGAATTTTGGTGAAAGCTTGGAAGATGGAGAATGGTTCTGGGCATAGACTATGTCACCTATTGCAATGTTAGATTCTCTCTCATTTTTATTGTGAAAACGGGCCATCTCGTCTTTGGCGAGAGAAATAGACTGGGTAATTCTCTTGAAGAGAGAGCTGAAATTTGAAAGTGAAACCTTTACAAATTCATCAAGGTTGTAAATGAGATTTATTTCTGAAGCAAGAAGGTCATATGGAAGTCGCTTGTCGGAAGCAAAGATGACAAAATGAGGCGACTCTGATATGGACATATTGATGGCACTGTTTAGGCAAGACTGAATCATAGGAACATGGTGATCCCAGGAGAGATGGAGGTCAGAAGAAAGGTGTCGGAGAGCATTGAGAATCTTTCTGTTTTGCCGTTCGACAAGGCTATTTGAACTGGGGTGGTATGCAACGATATTACATTTTGTTATTAGAAAGGATTTGCAAATATTTGAAAGAATCTCATTGTTGAATTCCGTGCCATTGTCAGAAAGAAGAACTTTGGGAGTAGTGAAGGGGCAAATAACTTTGTCAATGAAGGTCTTTGCAATTGTTGTCGCAGTTTTATCGGGAATAGGTTCAAGGATGCAGAATCTGGAAAAATGATCCATACACACAAACAGGTACTGATTTCCACCAGAAGAGAGTGGTAATTTGAGAAGGTCAATTGCAACCATATCAAAGGGTTTGCTATGGATTGGGTATTTCAAAATGGGAACTTTACTTTGAATATGACCTTTATGGTTAGCACAAGAATGACAGGCGTCACTGTGGGCATGGATATCTTTTCTTATGGTAAGCCAAAAGTACTGAAGTCTGGCCTGTGTTGAGCATTTGTCTTTACTTGGATGTGCAGCAAGTGGAGAATCATGTAAAAGGAACAGAACTTCACGTACTAAGTCAGAAGGAACTACGAGTTGTTGTACAAGTCTGTTTGGTTCATGTTTGTTGGAAAGTGTGGTTTCGTGGCAAAGAACGTCATCGACAAGTCTGAAGTGGTCCAAGGAGGTAGGGAAGTCTGTAAGATCTGATTTATCTCCTGACTCGAGAGAAAATATCACACATTTCCACATTGGGTCGGATCTTTGACCTGCATGAATACGCGCATGAGTAAGAGTGACTGGCTGAGGGAGGGAATTGATAGCAGCAACATTTCTAGAAAGTGCGTCAGCAGCATGGTTTGCCAATCCACGCACACAAGAGAAGGTGGGATTGAATTCTTGAATGGTCAAGAACCAGCGAGCAGGTTTCCCGGACAAGTTCTTGCCTTTGAAAAGTTGAAGAAGTGCCTGCTGGTCTATATGGACTGTGACAGGATAGTCTAGTATGATTTCCTTAAAATGTCGAAGAGCATATACAACAGCAAGAGCTTCAATTTCTGTGACAGAATAGTTACGTTCAGCTTTGTTAAGGAGTCTGCTGGCAAAGGCAATAGGGCGAAGGTGTGTGTCTTGTTCTTGCATGAGGACAGCACCAAGACCTTGGAATGAGACATCGGTGTAGAGAATAAAAGGTAAGTCATAGTTAGGGAAAGCTAAGACAGGAGCAGTGGTTAGGGCATTCTTTAAGTCTGCAAAAGCTTGTTCCTGGGCAGACGACCAGTGGAAAGGAGCATCTTTCTTTATCAGTGAAGTAAGAGGGGCTACAACTTTTTAATAATTGCGGATGTACCTACGGAAATATCCTGAAAGACCAAGGAAGGAGCGAAGGTGCTCAAGGTCCGTTGGACGAAGGAAGTCAGCTACAGCTTTGACTTTATCAGGAAGAGTAAGAATATATTGGAAGTGAGGACGTGTCCAAGAAAACGAATTTCTTTCTTAAGAAAGGAGCATTTGCTTAATTTGAGTTTTAGGTTGGCATCAGCAAGACGAGAAAAGACTTGTTGAAGGGTGTGAATGTGGTCTGTGATTGATTTAGAAGCAATTATGATGTCATCTAAATACATAAAGACATTATCACCAAGTAAGACATCAAGAACAGTATGCATATGTCTTGTGAAGACAGAGGGGGCAGAAGTGAGACCCATAGCCAAGTGTTTGAATTGAAAATGACCAGAAGGGGTAGAAGGCTGTGAGGGGTTGGCTTTCCGAAGCAAGGGGAATTTGGAAATAGCCAGACATTAGGTCTAAAGTCGAAAAAAAACAGTGTTATTCTGACCAACAGAATGGAGGATTTCTTGCAAAACAGGAATGGAAGTTCTTTCTGGAACAGTGATTTTGTTAGGCTTTCTAAAATCAACAACAGGGCGGAAGGTACCATCTGGTTTGGGAACAACAAATAGTAAAAAGTTCCACTCGGAAATGGACGGTTCAACGATATCCTAGGCAAGCATGTCTGCAATGAGCTTGTCCACAATCTTACTTTTGCTATGCGGCAGTCTATAAGCCGGAATGTAGCAAGGTTCAGAGCCATCACGAAGGTGAATGTGGTGGTGAATAAGGTCAGTAGAACCTAGGGATTCACCTAACAAGGCAATGACATGACGAAAGGCATTGCATAATGAAATCGAATCCTGCTGGGCATCGGGGAAGTCAAGGGTTTTGAAGTGAGATGCTTCAATAGGAACCTGTGCATGAGGCACATCGGAGTTAATGGTACAAACTGGCAAGGAAGAATTTTGGTCATCGATGGCTTTTACTCTTGAAGGATACACTAGAAAATCACATAAGTTTGTACCAAGGTTGAGGTGGAGGGGAGCATTAGTGTCATTGGCAAATAGAAAAGAAATATGACCTATCTTGGAGGTAGTGCATAAGGCTGAAGTCAGTGATATACCTTTGACACGTGTGGATTCTGGCATACAGAGAACATCGCATTCCGGAGCTCGAAAAATGCGAAGCTGCACTGTGCAATACTCATGTGGTGGAAAAGTCACGGTTCTTGTTAACACTGCATGAGTAGTACGACACATTGTGGAAAGCACATCGGAAACAGGGGAGGAGGTAATTATCAATTCATCCAAGGAAGGAGAAATCTGGATTTCTGTTGGATAGATTTCTTTAGATGGGGAAGGACATTTGGTATTCCTTTTCCTTGATTTAGGCATGCAAGAAGAACGCAATCGCTTTGTACGGGTGGGAACATTGAGCAAGGTAGGTTCACTAGAAGGAGGAAGTGAATTCTGAAAAGAAGGTTCAGACGATGGCTGTACAGTGTCCTGGGAAGTGTGAGCTAGAGGAGGCAGGGAGGAAGTACTCTCCATTTGAGTTGCCTAAATCTGGGTAGAGGGGGCAGGAGGAGGAACAGCAATAGTGGGAACAGAAACAGTTGGCATGCTGTGGGAGGGGAATTTTGCAGAAGTGGGAAGTGCAGAAGGTGGTTTAGAAGTAGTCGCCAAATATAGGGCAGGAATGAAATGACGACCATAAGCAATGCCATGGCAATGGGGGAAGACGCTAATTTTATATTGCTGCATAGTGTCTAGACCCAGAAGCACATCTGCAGGAAACTGTACTTCAGCCACATAAAGAGGGATTTCAATTACTGGACTTTGAGGATGGAGACAGATGGGAAGATGGATCTTACCTAAAACTGGGAATGGAACACCATCTACGTTAGTAAGTTGGAGGTCGGGAGGTTCCGAGAATGTAACGCGCTTATATGAAAGGCGGAGTTTCTTGAAGGTGGAAGAAAATATAATATTTACAGATCCAGTATCAATGAAGAGATATATAGGAATAGTATGTACAGTAGCAGGGATAAAAATAGCATGGGACCATTTGTTAGAGTTAGAAAGAGTACAAATAGGAAGATACATGGGGGTGGGCGGTGGGGATGGGATATGCATGCTAGGAGGGGGTGTTGTGAGAGAAGCAGGAGGAGATAGTCATTGAGGAGAAGAAGGGGAACTCCGAAGGGAAGAGATGGTCTTTTGAGAAGGGGTGGAGTTCAAAACACAACATTCTGCAGCTGTATGATAACAGGTGCCATGTACGGGGCAATCTTTATCGGGAGGGGTGGCTAAACGAATAGCACAACGGTTGGCATAGTGTCCCGGTTTCTTACAATAGTAGCAAATGACCGTGTGACGGGAGAAGGATCTGTGTCTAGGACGGGAGGTGGATCTGGTACGAAAAGTTGATTTATGTCGAGAGGAAGATCTGGAGACATGTGCAACAGATAATGCAGGCTAGGGGATAGGGGCTGTCTGGGCAACAATGTCAGTTAATGTCTTTGGTGACTCCTAAATCTGATGAGACAAAGTTGAGATGGTCATGGTTGAAGTGAATTGGACTGATTTAGTTTTGTTTAGGGTGTCTGGATGAAGAAGAGAAAGAAATCGAAAGTATGCAAAGAGGGAAGTAACATTGTTAAGGGAGATTTTTCCATCTGTATCAACCCAGTTGGAAGATTCGAGGGTTGATTTTAACCGGGCCTATAGATCTGATGCCAACCTTGCAGCTTTTTCTTTTCTGACATAAGGGAGGGAGTTGAGTTGTAAGGCAAGGTCATATAGGGGAGTGAGAACACCAAGGGTGGTGTGTTGGCCAAAGTGAGGTTTGATTAAGTCGACATAAGTGGAATAACTAGTACATTCTTGAAAGGCATCTGTTTGTAAAATGTCGCCAGTGGTGGATTCCAAATCAACAAAGCTGTGGAGAACACCAAGTTTTTCGTCATCAGTAGTACATTTTCTACGATTGATAGCGGCTTCGACGTAGTTCAGGAATGTATGGAATGGAGGATTGGTATCCGTGAATTTGGGTACGTCTACCGTGTCGTGTACAATAGTCATGAGTTGTGGAACGGGGTTTTGTTGGGTTGAGGAAGAAGCCATGTTGGTAGGGCTCAAAAGCGGTGACAGGGACGGAGAACAAGAAGGTAGGGGTGGAAGGTCCTTTAATGACACACTGAGTGCAGATAATAAGTCTGGGGAGGGAGGAGGTGAAGATGTTGATTCAATGGATGAAAACAGAGAATTGAGGGAGGGGCTACGAAAAGGACTGTGAGGAAAGTCTGTCATACGTAAAATTTATACGCTGCTAAAAAGTTTTCCACTTACCTTAGAAATAGTAGAAGATGCCTTGAGATGTAGAGAGAAGAACATAGGAGGAATGGAAAACACACAGATGTATGGAAGGGAAGTGGATTGGCTGAAAACAGTGGAAGATCTTAGTAAGTACATAGAGAAGTATAATGTAATATGGAATATTGGCAATTCAATTCGAATATAGCTATAATACACACAAATGCAATGAAAAAATATAGAACTTAAGAACTGAAGAAAAATTATTGGAATAATTTGCTATATATATACAAAATGCAGGTAAGTAATAGTATTGAAGTAAAAAAAAAAACACAAAACTGTATTACTGGTAATCTTAATGATGAAACACTATCACTAGAATATCTATGAAAGCAATACAATACTGCACTGTAATTCACACGAGTTACTAATTAAGGTCAATTAATGTCACTGATAAAGGAAGTGGAGTCCTCTGCGTAGACTTGGTGATGCACGAAACGGTGGTAGGTAGGTCGGTTAGGGTGGTGTTGTAGCTGTTGGGTCCCGTGGTGGGGGAGGAGGAGGTGTAGGAGGTCACGCTCAGCAACTACGGCGGAGGTAGTTGAGGTCGTAGAGTTGGCTCGCGGTAGGGGTGGTGGAGGGGGGAGGCGTAGAGAAGGTCACGGTCAACAGGGATAAATCACCGTGATTGACGTCTCGAAGGAGGAAGAGCGTTGATGTCAACGCTCGTTGCTGGAAATCCACTTGAGAACTGGAGTGGATGAGTTGGCGACGCTGTTTGGCCGGAAATCCACTTTGAGATGGAGTAGAGAAGTCCACTTGCGAAGTGGAGAAGAGGCCGGATGCTTGCCTCAACGTATTCTGTGATTTACAAGACTTCCTGTTTGTTGGGCTCAACTGTAGATTGATTGACTGCTGACTTTCGGGGAGCGAGGGGGCGAGCTTGGAGGGTGAGAAGTGAAAGTAGTGAGACAGGAAGTGCAAGGATGCGTTGGTAATCCTGGACTTGACGAACGTGGTAGAGGTGCGTTGGTGACCTTATACAACTGTGGAGTCTCGAATGCCGTTTGTAAAGGCGGTGATTTTCTTGGAGTTGCAATGGAATAGTGGTCACATAGGTCTGCAAACTGTTGGAAGACACAGCAGGGACGTCGGCAGAAGCTTGGAATTAATCCACATAGGATACTTGAGACCCACTTGTGCCCTTCCGTGGGTAGGGGGTTGGGAAAAAGTTCACTTGTCCTTTCGTAATTTTTCGTATTCCACCGCTGATCCACCATATATTGTAGGTTCAATGCTGACCCGCTTCGAACTAACTCCGTGCGTGACGTGGCTTCACGCTGGCATAGCGTGCCCAAAGGCAGTTGCTAATCATTAATTTTAATTTTCACAATCATTCTTTGCACACAGAAATTTTACATACATCCAATCTCAGTCATACAATAATTCAATTTTGATAATATAAATAATCTATCTCATTTATTCAACTTTCGCATTACAAAAATAAATGATAATTAATGTAAACAGAAATGGCAATTTAATGGTTCTAGAAGATTCACGCCTATTACACGCATGTACGCACACACACAGAATTCTAACTACGCATTTATTTGTATCTCCTGCATGTATACAAGGTGCTACAATCTATACATAATGTTTACAGAATTAGAATATAATATAATAGAATTACTTTAGGAGACTAATTCGTCTAGTTGGGAACATCACGTTCTCATTTTTATATAGCCTACTTACTGGGTTGAGAAAATGAACATTTATTTCGAATGTATTGTAGATATTCCAACTTGAGATATTATCATGTATTATCCCATTGTGATCTGTATAGCCTAGAGCTGCTTATCATTATTATCATCATTATTATTACAATAAGAATTATTATTATTATCATCACTATTATTATTGATTTTTACAGATATCCCATTGTCAATCTTTTATGGTAGACAGATAGACACGGAACGTGCAAGAGATCATGAATTTGTACAAGAAGTTAATCTACAAAATGTAGATAGATACTGAACCTGAGGTGCATCAGCAGACCTGCAACTGTCTGAAGATAATGACACTGCTGTTTTGGAGATGGCAGAAAATACAGTGGAAAATGAAAAGGTCCCACAAGTTACAGCCAGAAGAGCTCGGTTTTTTTTCTTCTAGTTTCTTTGACCTGTTCCGCTGTTTCAGCATGACAACGTCACTGGAGGGATAGTCAAGTATCGAGAGTGTTTATATTGTCTCATTCAAGTCAGATGTTTTTCTTGATTTTTTTTTTTTTTTAACAAAGGATTACAAAGGATTACTAAGGCGGAGCATGCCGACAGGAGACCTTTTGGTCCATAACTAGGTCGGATGCGAAAATATGTGTGTATATATATATATATATATATATATATATATATATATATACATGTATACATATATATACATATATATATGCATGTAGAATTAAATACGACAGCATTCTGACAATTGTTAAACTTTTTCTTAATGTTTTCTATTTGTCTTATCAACTTTTTTCCAGTTGTAGGGTGAGCTGATACAAGTTCTCCAAAGTTTTCCATTTAATATTCTCGAGCTTTCGTCTTCAAAGAGACATCATCAGGATTGACATAATTTCTGCAATAATGAATACAAATGTTGGTACATATAAGTTACAAAATAAATTACAAAAATACAAATACAAATAAACAGGTAGAACAAAAGATATATAACGAGAGTTATTACTTACGTCTACAAGGAAAGTACAAATGATAGAGAGAGAGAAAGGTTTAAATACATAAACTGCTATCCGAGTTCCCATTACGGAGTCTGGCGGATCGTCTGAGTGGTGGGGGAGTGGGGGGTAGGAGGGGAGGGGGAGGGGGAGAGGGGACCTCAATGTAGCGATGTCTCAGGTTAGCGCTACTGTACAGTTTAATGCTGGACGTCATGTCCGACTGAATATTTATAGTGGGGGCAGAGTCCCTGATGTGGAATGCCTCCAAGAGTTTCAACCTTCTAGGGTCCTCATTGTACGCAATAATTTTGGTACATTGAACTAAGGTGTCTCTGTCAATATTTCTATTGTGATATTTTGAATAATGGTCCTTGATCGCTCCGTCCTGTTGGTGAAAGGTTAGTCTTCGGCTGAGAGTACATCTGGTGTGCCCGACGTATGTGATATCGCGAGACGTGCAATTCTCGGCTGGACATTTGAATAAATACACCACGTTGGCTTTAGATGTAAAGTCAGCTCGACTATTACAGTTGTTTTTCATCACCATTGAACAGGTTCTAGGGTTACGATAGTATATAAGGACTCGGATCTCATGGTTCTCTTTAGTGGGGTGACAATTTTTCTTAATTAAGTCCTTGATTGCTTTTTCATCCTTTTTGTAGGCATCACTGAAGGTGTTACGATAAAAAACGTTAATAAAATTAGGCTTATTGGCGCTTTGGTTGGACCCAAGTTCACACAGTAATTTATTGGTTATGCGGTCAAAATCACAGTTAGCATAACCATTATTGGTGAGCATTTGTCGTACATGCTGGAGTTCTGCATGTAGTGCTTCCCAGGACGAACATACTTTTATAGCTCTTCTGACGTATGCTCTAATAACACCTTTCTTATAACTATCACTGCATTCGCTGTTACCGTTCATACATTTATCTAAGTTGGTGGGTTTACGGTAAACACTGGTAATAAAATTAGTAGAGGTGGAATCAACCAGGACATCAAGAAAAGGAAGTTTACCATTTGTGTTCATTTCTACTGTGAAATTCAAACCCGAAATGTCCTGTAGACGCAGTCTTAATTTTTCCAGGTGCTCTCTGGAGAATGTACATACGAAAATATCGTCAATATATCTACAGTATATTTCGGGTTTAAGTTCACTCGCGAGAAATGTTGTTTCCTCCACATGTGACATGAAGGACTGAGCAAATAAAACGCCCAAGGGCGAGCCCATTGCAATTCCATCGGTCTGTACATACAGTTTACCTTCGGGGCATCTGAACGGGGCCTCAGTTGTACAAATAGTTAACATTTCTTTCATGGTTTCCATGGGAATAGGGGGTGGTGGGAGTACAGGGTGTTGGTACACATACTGGAGAATGATGTTAATAGTTCTAATGAGGGGAATATTAGTGAATAAATTTTCCGCATCCAGCGAAGCTATAAAGCCTTCAGGTTTGTTAAGTCTCAAGATATCAATGAACTCGTCAGATGAGCGGAGGGAATAAGGATTTGGGATGTAGGGGGAAATCACATTATGTAATTTCTTAGCCACATTGTAGGTAGGGGTTGGAATCTGGGAAATGATGGGTCTAAGTGGGTGTGACAATTTAAAACCACCAACTTGAGCATTGACTCCCGAAATTAATTTGTTCAATTTCTTTTTAACACTGTCTACAGGGTTACGAGTAATTAGTTTAAACTTAGAATGGTCTTGTAAGATGGTATTACATTTTCTGATGTAGTCTTCCCTGTCTAAAATCACAAAACAAGACGACTTGTCCGCTTTTCTAATCACAATACGCTTGTTTTCCCGTAACTGTTTAGCAGCTTCTTTTAAACGGGGTGAAAGAAGCTGGCTAGAATGGTGGTGCCGAGTTTTGGTGCACTCGTTCTGTAGATTTTCTTGAAGATCTGGGTTGATGGAGATTTTACCTTCTTTCTCTAGTAGGCACAGGTCATCAAAGAGGATTGCAATTTCAACCTTCTTGTTGGTCCGGTTGAATTTAGGCATCTGATGACAGTTGATACCTATATGTAACTTATATGTACCAACATTTGTATTCATTATTGCAGAAATTATGTCAATCCTGATGATGTCTCTTTGAAGACGAAAGCTCGAGAATATTAAATGGAAAACTTTGGAGAACTTGTATCAGCTCACCCTACAACTGGAAAAAAGTTGATAAGACAAATAGAAAACATTAAGAAAAAGTTTAACAATTGTCAGAATGCTGTCGTATTTAATTCTACATGCATCAAAGTAAACCTCCTTCCTTACTTCACGAATATATATATATATATATATATATATATATATATATATATATATATATGTATATATATATATATATATATATATATATATATATATACACACACAATAATAATAAAAATAAAATAGATAAAATAAAATAAGAATTATGATAACATAAAAAATAATAGATCAAATAAATAGATGAATAGGTATGGTTAAATAATAAACGAACAGGTAAATAGCAAATAATAATAAATTGACAGGTAAATAATAATAAATGGTAATCAAGCAAATGATAAACAGACAAATGATAACAAACAACCAAACAAATAATATAAAATAAATGACAGTCATTACATTTTGCTTAGATGTTTATCTAAACGAATCTTTGAACTGAACTACATTTCCCTACTTTTGCAAGAAGTCTATTCCACGGTCGGCGAAGTTGATTCTACCCACTTCCAAGTTCAATCTATTTCCTGACAGTTTGAGACCATTATTTCTTGTCGGATTCTCATTCAGTGTAAAAATGTTGTCACTTTGATGTTTTCAATCCCCTTTAGATTATTAAAGACCTGTATAAAGTCATTTCTAAGTCTACGCTTTTTTAGGGAAAGCACATTCATATGTTTTAGTCGATTTTCGTATGATTTATTTTTTATATTTGGAATCAGTTTTGTGGCTCGCCGTTGTACTTTTTCCAATCTATCAATGTCTTTAATGAGATTCGGTGACCATACGGAAACAGCATATTCCAAATGTGGACAAACTAACTATTTACATAGCTTGTTAATGAGAGATGGACTTTTGAAGTCAAAGGATCGCGCAATCAGTCTAGAAACTTATTTGTTTTCTCAGAGGCTGAAATACACTGCTTGGATGATTTGGGGTCGTTGCTGATAATTACACCGAGATTTTTATTTTCACTATCCACATTTGTTAACGAATTTCCAAATAACTTGTAATCGTACTTACTGTTGTTTTTACCTATGCGCATTACCTTGCATTTACTTGTTAAATCTTATTAGCTACTTTTCAGACCATTGCTGTAATTTATCTAAATATTCTTAAATATCTAATTGATTTAAGTGATAATTTGCCATTCCGCACAGTTTTGTATCATCAGCAAATTTGGAAACAGTAGATTTTAGTCCATGGCCTATATCATTTATATATACTACGAATAGAAGTGGCCCAAGAACGGAACCCTGAGGAACTCCACTCATAAAAAATTTCCATATAGAAGTTTTGCCATATAAAACAACTCTCTATTTTCGATCATTCAACAAATTTCTAGTCCAACTTAATGGGCAACCACTTACTCCGTGTGAAGCTAATTTAGTAAGTAGCCTTTCGTGGGGGACAGTATCAAAAGCTTTTGCAAAGTCCAGATATATTAAATCTATATTGATTCTTTTGTCACAATTCGAGATGACTGTGTTGTAGAATTCGAGTAAGTTAGTCACGCAAGAACGTTTCCATCTGAATCTATGCTGGCTGTCATTTATCAAACAGTTGCTTTCTAAATGATGTTCGATATCATCTCTGATTATAGTTTCCATAATTTTTCTTGCGATTAAAGTCAAACTTATAGGCCTGTAGTTATTTAGTTTCTTTTTGTCACCTTTTTGAATATTGGAGTAACGTTAGCTAGCTTCCATTCTCTTGGGACATCTCCGAATATGATGGATTCTTTTAAAATAATTTCTAATGGAACAACAATCTCATTTTTCATTTCCTTTAAGATTCTTGGATGCCAACCGTCAGGCCCTGGTGTTTTATTAACTTTGAGTGTCTCTATACACCTTTTATTTTTTTATTTTATGTTTACCGTAGTAAGTTCACCCTAGATTTTTCACTATAGATACATCCCATAGTGATATTTTGTCTTTTGACTTTACATCCTAGTGTAATATTTCGTCCGCTACCGATATTAAACCATGGAAAGGACTCTAGGAATCAGGGAGTTCGGGATCACTGTTTGGGATGTAACAGCAGTGCCTCTCCCAAGAATTCCATCTTTCAGGTATAATTCCTGAAAGGGGATAGGGGGCCTTTTTTTGCAGTGTGGTTCCCGTTTCTAGGTGGGTAATTACCTGTGACTAACTTGGGTCATCTCTCTATTCCTTTCTAAGTCCGGGGGGGGGGGATACAGTGAGTGGTTGGTATATTCACAATCAGGGGGTGTCTGCTAAGTGCGTCTGCCACAACATTTGCCCTACATTTTATGTAGGTAATCTCTGGGTTGAAATCTAAGAGGGGTGTGTACCACTTTGCTGTCTTACCTTGCAAATTTTTCCCTTTGTCATGACTGTGATTTTGTGTCCTAGGATGAGTTCTCGGAAATGTTTCAGAGCCTAGACTACAGCTACAGCTTCCAAGTGGATGGTGGAGTGATTACGCTCTGCAGGGTTCAATACGCGGCTTGCGTATGCTATCGTCCCATGTTTCCCATTTGAGTCTATTTGTTGAAAGACTGCTCCTCCTCCAAGAAAGGATGCGTCCATGAACAGAAGAATTACTTTATAAAGCCGGGAAAAGCGAGGAAGAATGCCCTGCATAATGCTGTTTTTATTCTCTGAAAGCATTCTTGTTATTTTGAGTCCCATTTGAAGGATACGTCTTTAAGTGTGAATTTGGTAAATAGAACAGCTAATATCGCTTTTTTAGGATGTCTGTAATCTGTTGCCGTACCAACAAATTGGCAGAGTTGGTCCTCATTCTTTGGGGTGGGGAATTCAGCTATGGCTCTGACCTTATCTGAGCTTGTGCGTATTTCTTCCTTGTCCACTGTGTGGCCGAGGAATGTAATTTTCCTTTTAAGGAATTTACATTTTGACAATTGGATCTTGAGGCCGGCATTACTGATGGTCTGTAAGACGTAGCGAAGGGTGTTAAGGTGGTCTTCCACAGTAGGGGAAAATATCATTAGGGCGTCAGGATAGACGAAAAGCTATTTGCCTAATCTTTCTTTGAAAAGGTTAGTCATGAGTCTTTGTAGTGTGATAGGGGCATTCTTTAGCCCGAAGGGCATACGGTTAAATTTGTAATGCCCTTTATCAGTGCTAAAGGCATTTACCTCTTTCGACTCATCCCCAGTTCAATCTGCCAGAATGCAAATTTAAGGCCTAAGGTTGAGAATACGGTATTCTTTTTCCCAATGGACATCTCCCGTAACGGACATTGGCATGCGGTCAGGTGTGGTGTGTATGTTGACTTTACGGAAATCAGTGACAGGTCTGAAGGGCCCGTCACGTTTGGGAACTAGGATAAGTGGGGAGTTCCAAGGGAAGTGGGAGTGTCTGATGACACCTTATTCTAGCATTTCATCTATGTGGTCTGAGACGAGAATCTTTCTACTTTGTGATTGGCTAAGAATTATAGTCCTAAAATGCCATTAAATTCAAGGATTCCGTCTTCGACTACGTAGAAGTTACTGAGTAGGAATGGATTATTTACAATGGTTATGGTGAGTTTTATGGTTGAAGTGAAGTCTAGGTGCGCACCACCTAGCATGGTCCCTCTAAGGTGTGGTATATCGATCGGGTAAGCGTCTTCTAATTGTGCATATATGAACTGTAAAAGTATATTATCTTTGTGCCCGTGTCTATTAGGAATGTGCATAGGACGTTCCCTAATGTGCCCATAAGGCTCAGGGCTTCTGGTTCACCTGTGGGTGACGTTATGGAGCTCTCCCGTGGAAAGTTTGTTTGTATTCTCCTGACTATCTGTTTTGTGTGTGTGTTGCATGTGTGTGTTGGGGGGTGGGGTTATTTGGTTGTTCATTCCTGTTGGAAGCTGAGGAGCGTCTCTGTTGTTGGGTGAGGGATTGTGGCCATGGTGTAGGGTATGGTGATTGTCTTCTTGGTATGAGTGTTATATGGTGGGAGTTTTGAGCACGGCACTCGCTGTCCGAGTGGAAGAATGTATTATGAATTGAACGTTGTCTGATGTGGAGGTTGGGTATGGAGATGGGTTGGTGGTTTTGTTGATAGCAGTTTCTATCTGAATGGTTATAGGAGTTTTATAAGGAACAGTAGGTATGACTTGGGTTGCCTGATGACCTTTGGGGCTCTTGTCTGGTTATTCCCACGTTATCTGAGTGGTTGTAGGAGTGACTGGATGTATTGTATATTACATGTGGGGGGGTCCTGATTGATTGTTGGGCCGTGCAGTCTGCATCTGAGTGTGAAGTTATGTTGTGAATGAAACGCATTATATTTTGTCTTAGCGTTGTCTGCAGTCCTGAGTATTGTGGGAATTAGATTTGTGAAAACAACACCAGGTGGTGCTAAGGTATTTGTTAAATGGTGCTATTGTATTACGAGGGTTAGATTGAGTCGGTGTGTTGTTTATGGAAAAGATTATATTTATTCTGGTTGGTTGGGCTTTGCTGAGTCTATCTATCTCGCACTTGTCTGTTATGTCAAGAATGCATTTAGATGAGGAGGTGTCATTTATGTCAATGTCAACTCGCTGGGCCTATTTCTCACACCTTATGGGTAGTGCCATGAAAAACATGACAAGCTCAAAGAGATTTGCTACGTCATCTCCCCTGACATATTTTACATCGAGGTTGTTAGTTGAGACCTCTGGTACTTGTGCCACGATGGAGTGGAAGAAGAAGGGGGGTTATACATGAACTCAAGGAATTTGAATAGAAAATGAAATTTATTCTTAGCCCTATCACTGAATAGTTCCCTAAGTTCTGAGCAATATTCCGGGTATGAGAAATCGAACTCCAGCTCAGATTCCAAGGGTCATGCGAGTTGTTTAAACTCATCTTTAGAACCAAAGTGGTTATTATTCATTATATTTATGTGGTTGTTCTGAGTTTTGTTATTGTTAGCGAAATGAACTTAGCATTCTGCGATATAGTCTGTGATGGTAATGCCACTTGTTTTTGAAAAAGTAAGGGATATCAGTATTTTTGTAGTTGGGAGGGTATAGTGGTTATGGACTAATGTAGGGGGGGTTGGGTGTGGGTGGTTTGGGCTTGAGGAATTAATGGTTAAGAAGTATTGGGTTGGCTAGTGATTTGGAATGTTTTGGGTTCGTTTGGGTTTGATTTACAGCCTGATCAGTTGTGATGGTGGGAGGGGTGTTAGAGGGACTGTTTAGGGTATTAGGAGGGTTCTGAATTATGTCTTTCTGTGATCCGTTTTATTTGTGTTCATAAAGCTTTAATGAGTTGATGCGGCGAGGTTCCCAGCCGCTGAATGTGATCAGATGTTGTGTGAAATGATTGCAGGTTTGTTTTTAAAAGTACATACACATAACTATTAAGATATATATGGTTATATGTCGTAATATGTATATATATATATATATATATATATATGTATATATATATATACATATATATATACATATATATATGTGTATATATTTGTATATATATACTGTATATATATATGCATATATATATATTTATATATATGTATATAAGGGTAATATATCATATAGATATCAAAATGAGAAAAGAAAATACATATTACCTTCATGGTGGTTGACGTATATCACTTGTTAATGGGTTGGTCGTTGGTGGTTGATGATGGTTGATTATTCCTAAAATACGTTTTAAATAATTAGTAAGGTATGTAAAAATATAATTTGTTTATTTAATGTAAGTAATGATTTTATGTTGATTTGCTATTTCAGGTAAGTGAATATATTTGAATTGTTTGTAGAGATGTATCATGAATATAATTTCAAACAATTTATGAGAAAGAATATACATACATACATACATATATATATATGTATATATATATATATGTATATATATATATATATACATATATATATATATATATATATATATATGTTTGGGGGTGAAAAAACTGTGTGAGCGGAGATTAGCCCTTAGTTCGTCGCTAGGGGCGAGAGGAATAGTGTGTGGATAGTATGACTCGTAGAACTGGATACGGGCCCGGTGAAGTATGGTGTCGTGAAGGGCGGAATGGCTACCCAGGCCACAAGAGTAGTTAGGGCTCGATAGTGGTCGGCATCGACTCCCCAGTGAGTGCCTCTCTTATAGTGGGGGTGGGAGGTGCTGTGGTGCTGGTGTTCCCCAGGTGATACTTCAGCTGAGCGGGTTGAGAGGAGAGGGGGGGGGGTTATCGCGAGCCGACTTGAGTCGTCTTGTGAACGGACCTGCTCGTTGTCTCGTTGAGTCGTTGCCAGCTGGTAGGGATGGTTAGTATCCCCCTCGAAGTTTCGTCGACACAGCATCAACTGGGAGGGAGGGTTTGTATCTCTCTCGTGCCTTCGTTGGTGGATGTTGTGTTAGCACCGATTAGCACCATTAATATGGAGGTCTTGTCGTGCTTCTACGCTGCCTTGCTTGAGGTAATTCGTGAAATAGAATCACGGGTATTGGATGCATGTTATTGTGGCAGAGTAGCATGCAGTTGATACTTTAGGGTCTATATGGGGTGCCCCTACGGACCAGAACCACACATCATTCTGTCTGTGATAGAGGAAACTCTGTTCATAGAGAAATGATGACACTTTTATACTACGACTGTCCCTCCGTTATGCTGCCCCCCAACCCTTTGTTACTGCCCTGTACCATTTCTCTGAATATTCTTTTTTTTTTTTTTTTTTTTTTGCCTACCCTATGGTGGGGGAAGAGAATGCTACCACCAAGTCTTTCCACTTAAGTCGTAAGATACGACAAAAAACGGGACGGGGGATGGGATTAGGAGTCCTGCAACTTGTAGCCCCAAAGGGGACATCCCTAAAAAAGTAAAGGCATAAGAGGGTCTGGGAGTTCGAGTGAAACTAAATTGAAAGGGAAGGGCGAGTATGAGTTTGGGAGTGTAGCTGGGAGGTAGTCAGGAGTGAAGAGGGGACGAGGGAGAGAAGGGGTGGCTATACTAGTAAATGAAGAGATAACTTAGCGTGTAGTGAATTGGAAGGAGGTTCCATCAAGGTTGATGTGGATGAAGGGGAAGCTGGGAAGGGAGATGTGAGGTTTTGTAAGTGCGTATGGGCCTGGTAGTGAGAAGAGCGTAGAGGAAAGGGAGGCTTTTTGGGTTGATATAAATGAGTGCATAGAGGGATTAGGGAGAAATGTAAATGTAGTCGTAATGGGAGATAGGTAGGAAATGCTAGGTAGGAAATGAACCAATAGACGGAGTGATTGGGAAGTATGGAGTTCCAGGTAAAAATCGTAGTGGAGAATTGATGGTGGAGATGTATCTTGAAAGAGAGTTGATGATGGCAAATACAGTGCTTAAGGAAGAAAGTCAAGCATAAATACACATGGGAGAGGGTGGTGGATGGAAGGTTGGTAGATAGAGCGTTAAAATATATAGTGGTGACCAGGAGTATGGTAGGAAGAGTTAAGGATGTACATGTTCTAAGGGGAGAGAGTGGGGGAATATAAGATTATTTTCTGGTGGAAGGTAAATTGAGAAAGGAGAATAGGTGGAGAAAGAGGAAACTGACAGAAGGAAGGGGGATACTTAGAGTGAACTGCTTAAATGAGAAAGAAAAGGAGAATAAGTGTAAGAAGAAGCTGAGAGACGAGTGAGAGGGAGTGAAGGATAGATTAGAACTAGGAGTGGAGGAGGAATGGGGATGGTTCAAGGAGGGAGTCATAAGGTGTGCAAAGTTGGTGTGTGAAACAAGGAGGGCGGAAGGAAATAGAAGGAAGAGTAGTGAGTGGTGGGATGAGGAAGCAAAGAAGGGTGTAGAAGAAACAGGCATTCATAGATTGGCTACAAATTAGAACGAGTTAATCGTATGAGAGTAACAAAGTAAAGAGAAGGGAAGTTAAGCATAAGATAAAGGAAGCAAAGAGGAGAGCAGATGTGAAATGGGGTAAGAGTATGACAGAAAATTTCGAAAGTAATAAAAAGATGTTTTGGAAAGAAATTAAGAGGAAGAGGAGGCGAATCAAGTAGAAAAGAAAAGGTAAAAGATGCAAATGGAGAGATGATAATGGAAGAGAAGGCAGTGAGAGGAAGGTGGGCAGGGTATTTTCGGGAGTTGCTAAATGTGAAGGAGAATAGGGAGGGAAAGGTAGTTGCAGTGGGAAGCGCTACAAAAATGAGAGTGATAAGTGAGGAAACTGGAAGAGAAATAGGGAAAGATGAAGTGAAAGCAGCTGTTAAGAGGATAAGAGCAGGTAAGGCATCTGGTCTGGATGGATGCCATGCAGAATGTCTGAAGAAAGAAGGTACAGTTATGGTGGACTGGCTGGTGAGGTTATCTAATGTTTGTTTAAGAGAGGGTAGAGTGCCGGAGGACTGGAGGAGTGCCTGTAAAGTTGCGCTTTACAAGGGAAAGGGGAGCAAGTATGATTGTAGTAGTTACAGAGGGATCAGCTTGTTGAAGGTAGTTGGGAGAGCTTATGGGAGGGTCTTGATTGAGAGGATTAGGAGAGGAACAGAGGGAGTAATTGGTGAGGAACAGTGTGGTTTTAGGGCAGGAAGGGTATGTGTAGATCAGATTTTTGTGGTAAGACAGATATGTGAGAAAGCTATAGGAAAAGGTAAGGATGTGTTTTGGGCTTTTATGGATCTGGAAAAGACTTACCATAGGGTAGACAGGAAGGCTCTGTGGGAGATACTGCAGATATATGGGATAGGAAGAAAGTTGTTAAAAATATTTAAGAATTTTTACGAGAGTAGTAGAACTTGTGTTAATATTAGAAATGGAGAGAGTGAATGGTTTGAGGTAAAGGTGGGACTTCGTTAGGGGTGCGTTATGTCACCCTGGCTGTTCAATCTATACATGGATGGGGTGGTGTGAGAGGTGAATTCAAGGGTAGTGGGTCAGGGGTTGGAGATGATTAAAGAAAATGGAGAAAAGTGGGAAATAAGCCAGTTGTTGTTTGCTGACGACAATGCGTTTGTAGCAGGATCAGGGGAGGGATTGAGGAAGTTATTGACAGAGTTTTAGAAGGTGTGTGAAAGAAGGAAGCTGAAGTTATATGCGGGCAAAAGTAAGGTGATGAGATGCACAAGGGGAGAGAGTGACAGCAGGCTGGAAGTGATCATAAAGGCTTAGAGACTGAAGAAAGTGGATAGTTCTAGATACTTGGGTGCGAATGTGGCAGGAAAGGGAGGAGTGGGGATGGAGGTAGAATGTAGATTGAGAGAAGCGAGTAAATGCCTTGGTGGATTAAAATTTTTAATGAGAAATAGACATCTGGGAATGGATGCTAAGAGGAGGTTATATGAAGGAATGATTGTACCAACAGCAATGTACGGGGCAGAAATATGGAACATGAGAGGAAGAGAGAAGGAGTTTGAATGTGTTTGAGATTAAATGTTTGAGAAGTATGATAGGGGTTACTAGGCTAGATAGAGTGAGAAATGAGGAGGTGAGGAGGAGAATAGGGGTGGAAAGGGAGCTGGGAGATAGGGTTGATGAAAGAGTATTAGGATGATTTGGACACATGGAAATAATGAGTGAAGAAAGATTAGTAAAAGAGGTGTGGAAGGCAGAAGTGGAAGGATAGAATATGAGGGGCCGTCCTAGGATGAGATGGATGGATGGGGTGAAAGGGGCATTACAAAAGAGAGGAATGTCTGTAGAGGAAGGACGGGAAAGGACAGAAGATAGGGGTGAATGGAGAAGGGTTGTGTATGGATGATGCTGTGATGCATGAAAGGGATTGGGTGGGGGATGGAGGGTGAGGAAGTATATATGAGAAAAAAAAAATTGACGCTGCCCGAAGGGATTTCTCCCCGTCTTCTCTTTTTCTGCATGAGGTGACGGAGAAGGGGGGAGGTCACCGAATTAATGAAGCGGCCTTGCTGTGGATGTGCTGTGTCTTGCGGTCCTGCTTTTGACCCAGGTCAGTGGACAGAATGCAGGGATGACCCGTCAACCAGGAGGTGCCAAAATAAAAGGGAGGGAGGAGGGTGGAGGGGAGTAGAATATGTAGGGAATGGAATGGGTAGGAGTGGTTTCTACGCCTTTTTCTATTTGGCTATCCCCCTTGTAAGGGAAAAAAGCCTTTGATATATGTATGTATGTATGTATGTATGTATGTATGTATGTATGTATGTATGTATGTATGTATGTATGTATGTATGTATGTATGTATGTATCTATGTATGTATGTATGTATGTATGTATGCACGTAGAATCACTCAGCGCTAGTTTCACACCTACTTTGATCGACGAAAGTTATTCTATTCATACACTTGAGCGAACTAGTAAGCACCACTGTTTCTTTGTATGGGTGAAGCATTTAACTAATCTGGCACTGATGGGCAATTGTGGGTACTTGTCACTGGCTGTATCCGGACAACACTAACACAGTTTCGGGAGGGGTGTGAAGCGTTAACGCCGCTGCCACTATGTAAATGGATGGTCTGTGTATTCTAATCAAAAGTTTAATGAAAAGTTCATGTCCCTTTTCTCAATTATGTTTGACACTTTAGAAATACACGATGTAGATTCTCCACGAGTCTACGTTCACCTGCTACTGTTCGTCCCGAGGCCCGGCCTGAGTCTTTATACAAGTTAATGCTGACCTCAGCTTCCGGAGACGGGGGGTTGCAGCTTTTACAAAATCTAAAGTTTTCTATGTTACAAATTCAGGGTTTAACATACTTAGAATATTATGATACAGTTAGATATCTTATGTGGTTATTCATTGTGATTTAAATTGTGTTCAGGTTTATGTGGGGATGTAGTGTAAATGCGCGCTTTGAAATACGCTCCTGTCTACTCAGTTATTATCATGCATTGATCACGTGGTAGTTTTTCGCCCTAGGGCGTGGGTAAGGTGTTCGTTCGTGTGCGTTGTAATGTAGTTTTCCATGGAAAATTAGTTATACATACATACATACATACATACATACATATATATATATATATATATATATATATATATATATACATGTATATATATCTATATATATATATATATATATATATATATATATATATATATATACGTATATGCAAAGAAATCACAAAACACACATTATAGACTATTTTTGCAGAAACCACCGGGAAATTGAAAAACATACCGAACGTTTTCGTCTATTTAGACATTTTCAAAGGTACAAAAAAAACAATACAGAAAGAAAAAATAAATACATAAGAAGACAAGGATACTCGGAGAGGTCCCATGTTACATTTTATCACACACAATTTTGTCAATAATAAAATTGTCCAATTTAAATAAACCCAAACTCAAGTTCATGTTATTTACAAAATTTCTTTTTATAAAACAAGATTCAATAATATTTCTTTCTATAATATTATTACAAGAAGTAATTATTTTATAATTTCCCCAGTCAATATTATGACCATAATCCCTTTGGTGGAAAAATAATCCACTGGACACTTGCCCCGCTCTAATAATGTATTTATGTTGGCCTATTCTTTTCCAGATAGTATTCAAAAATAATAATAACATTAAGAGTCTGTTAATTAAAAATTTTCCAAGAAGTAAAGAAGGATGTACCTATAACATACCATGTAAAAACTGTGATTTTATTTATATAGGCCAAACAGGCAAAGGCTTAGAAAAAAACAAAAGGCCAACATAAATATAGTATTAGAACGGGGCAAGTGTCCAGTGGATTATTTGTCCACCAAAAGGATTATGTTCATAATATTGACTGGGAAAATTCTAAAATAATTACTTCTTGTAATTATATTATAGAAAGAAATATTAATGAATCTTGTTTTATAAAAATACATTTTGTAAATAACATGAACTTGAGTTTGGGTTTATTTAAATTGGACAATTTTATTATTGACAAAATTGTGTGTGATAAAATGTAACATGGGACCTCTCCGAGTATCCTTGTCTTCTTATGTATTTGTTTCTTTCTGTATTGCTTTTTTTGTACCCTTGAACACGTCTAAATAGACGAAAACGTTCGGTATCTGTTTTTCAATTTCCCGGTGGTTTCTGCAAAAACATACGTATATGTATATGTGTGTGTGTGTGTGTGTGTGTGTGTGTGTGTGTGTGTGTGTGTGTGTGTGTGTGTGTGTGTGTGTGTGTGTGTGTGTGTGTGTGTGTGTGCGTAAATATATATATATATGTATAATGTTACGAATCTCGCTTACATATCTGACTTGCGATATATTTAGAGTGTGTGAAATGAGTTCCCAAGACCACATGTCTTTGGGATAACTCAAATAGAAATTACAAGGCTCTCCGACTCGTAACACACATTAAGAGTGATGGGTGACTGATTACAAGCCCGCCACTTGATTTTGTACTATCATAAAAATCAAGATAAATGAAACGCACAGATAACATTTACACTATTCATTAAAGTTAATAGGTTTACATAAGTGATTACAATCACGGCAAACAAATAAGTAAATAAATATCAAAACAGAAGATTTCCGCTCGAAAACTTTTAACGGGGGTGAAAGAAAATTAATTAGATAATTAATACTTTACCAACGAAAACACTGTCTGGGTCACTACCATAGACATTTCACACCACTACATGAAACACTAGCTGAGTTAATTATCTTACGACTAATACAGGGGGAGTACAGAGGACTTACTTCAGCCGAATAATCCGCCCAAAGGCAACACACCTTTACATCGCACCCACTTCTCCTAAACTGACTCTTCTGACGCCCAAGGCGCTCTGGTTCTTTCTACAAAAATCCTCTGATTGGCCCATAGGAATTACGTCTATGGAGATTGAACCTGATTGGTCAATTAACTAAAACGTTCTACTTCGTTCTAGGCTGAGTGTTACGCAAAAACTAGAACAAATACTCCATTGAGTAGGTTTTTCTTCCCACGCGTCCTCCAGTACTCGTCCTGTAATCTGACACCCCACGTAATCGCGAGGCGCCGTTATCCAAGTAATAAACTATTCCCGTCTTACATATATGGGAATATATGTGACACCTCCCTCTTTAAGGTTAAAAAAAAAATCTTGATTTTTTTTTTTTTTTTTTTTTTTTTTTTTTTTTTTTTTTTTTTTTTTTTTTTTTTTTTTGTTTACTTGAGGGAGAATATACTTACAATATCGACAGGCAATCGGCTACCACATTGTCTTCCCTCGTACATGACGAACGTCTAAATGATACTCCTGCAAAAACAAACTCCACCTGGTTAAGCGGAGGTTCTTATCTTTAAACTTGTTAAGGTACTTCAATGGATGGTGGTCTGTGAAAACCGTTACCTGGGCACCAATATGGACATGCACAACAAATACTTAATTGCGATCATTAAAGGCAAATCCTTTTCTTTAACACTCTTAGTTTAAACACAACGGAATTATAAGTCTTAGTCCACTGGAACTTTGTTCCTTCCTCAATGATAGTCACTTATTGCGGGTTCACAAGATACGGGGCTTGCTTAATGGGCGTCGCATCTTCCCGTCCACGTCATGCAGCGTCAGGTGGGTCCTCCCGCTGCTCAGCCGAAAGATGACCCAACGGCTCACCACCTGTGGCCACACCTCTGCATTTGCCTTTCACGTCATCTCGAAGGTGGGGAAGGTCGAGTCCTCGTCTTCCCTATGCCCGATGGAGACGGCATGCACACTACCGCCAGACACACCCACATCACTTTTGTCCCTCTCCTGGTACGCTTTCAACACACCGAGGTGACACAACTGCTGCTTCCGTCTCCTACCAGGAGTGACAACCACTTTGTTCAGTTCCCTCACTCGTGTTGTCACGTCGTATGGGTCGTTGAACCTCGCTCCTCGTTTAAACTCTCGCACTTTCGCCTTCACTCGCTCTTGAACACTGCCAACATGAGGTCAACCTACTTCTCACTGCCTCCACCGACTTCATCACTCTTGGATCACCTTTATGTCCTGCAAAGGAATTATCATGCCCTAATCGCATAACTCCTTCCCTGTAGACCTTCGGCAACACTATTTGTCGCCTATCAGACCATACTGCGTCATCAGTAGGGCAGGTAGTATCCACCCACTTGCGGAATAGTACTCCCGACTCTAAAGAGTATTCCTCTGACAACTCACTCTCACTCACCACTCCTTCCTTCCGGTCTCTCAAATCGGAGCCAACTCAGGTAAGCCACGAGGGCTCATTGCCTCCACCTCCTTCTCTCCCATTCCCTGTAAGACACTGGGACCCCTTGTTTCTCCCTTCTTCTCTCCAAATCCTTGTGAGTCATTAGGACTCTTTTCTCCTTTCTTCTCACCCATTCCGTGTGAGTCATTTAGATTCCTCCCATCTCCTTTTTTCTCTCCCTTTCTATGTGAGTCATTTAGACTCCTCCCATCTTCTTTCTTCTCTCCCTTTCTGTGTGAGTCACCTAGACTCCTTTTCTCTCCTGTCTTCTCTCCCTTTTTGTATGAGTCGCTTAGACTCCTTTTCTCTCCTTTCTTCTCTCCCTTTCTGTGTGAGTCACTTAGACTCCATTTCTCTCCTTTCTTCTCTCCCTTTCTATGTGAGTCGCTTAAACTCCATTTCTCTCCTTTCTTCTCTCCCTTTCTGTGTGAGTCACTTAGACTCCTTTTCTCTCCTTTCTTCTCTCCCTTTCTGTGTAAGTTGCTTAAACTTCATTTCTCTCCTTTCTTCTCTCCCTTTCTGTGTGAGTCACTTAGACTCCTTTTCTCTCCTTTCTTCTCTCCCTTTCTGTGTGAGTCACTTAGACTCCTTTTCTCTCCTTTCTTCTCTCCCTTTCTGTGTGAGTCATTTACATTCCATTTCTTTCCTTTCTTCTCTCTCTTTCTGTGTGAGTCATTTAGACTCCTTTTCTCTCCTTTCTTCTCTCCCTTTCTGTGTGAGTCGCTTAGACTCCATTTCTCTCCTTTCTTCTCTCCCTTTCTGTGTGAGTCTCTTAGACTCCATTTCTCTCCTTTCTTCTCTCCCTTTCTGTGTGAGTCGCTTAGACTCCATTTCTCTCCTTTCTTCTCTCCCTTTCTGTGTGAGCCACTTAGACTCCATTTCTCTCCTTTCTTCTCTCCCTTTCTGTGTGAGTCACTTGGACTCTCTCCATCTCCCTTCTTCTCTCCCATAAACAGACGAGTCACGTCAAACACTTCCGACTCGCTGCCTCGTTCCTCACGGAACAGAAACCCCAAGTCCACCTCTGTCTCGACTTGAGTCTTTTCACTAGGGATTTTTCCCTCGGGATTCAGACTGTCCTTACATTTAGGATTTCCACAGCCTTCCCCTCTCGAGACCTTTATTGGCCTTACTTGGTCCTTAGACCCTTCTCTCTCTCTTCTCTCCCATGTAGGTGTGGGGCACATCTTCCCACCCACTAAGTCATTTCCTAGAATGACTTCAACTCCTTCCACTGGCAACTGATCTACTATGCCTATTTTTGCCTGTCCCTCATATAGAGGCGATTCCATATCTACCTCTACCAGTGGCACCTTGGCTAGGCCTCCTAGGAAGCCTATAACTACTCTCCCTTTTGATACAGGTTTTTCAACTAAGCTAATCAGCATTACTGATTGGAGGGCTCCTAAGTCTCTCAGAATGGTCACCCCTTTTCTCTTTTCTCCCTTTATGGTGACTGTTCCTTGAAAAAGGAACGGGTCATAACCTCTCAAGTGAGGTTTCATCTCATCCTTCTCCATGCCGTCTGTGGCAACCTTACTCATGAGGGCCACTACTTTGGTGGTCTTCTCCTCGTCCTCCCCCTCTCGGACTTTACTTTCTATGTGGGTGTCCCATCTATTTAATAATACTATGGGTTTAACCCCCTCTATTTCCCTTCTCCTGTGCCAACAATCCCTCATCAGGTGGCCTACCCTTCCACAATAGCTACATGAAATTATTTGTGATGATTTACTATAGTCACCTTTCTTGACCTCTAGGGATTTTGTAGGTCCACCTGAGGAGGTTGATTGTGGGATTCTCGGCTGTTCCTCTCCCCCCCCCCTACTGAGAATTTCCCTGCAGTAGGTTTAAGTATTTCATATTTATCTGCTAATGCTGCAGCCTCTTCCAACTTCGAGACTTCTTTCTCCTGAAGGTACAATGACACCTCTTTAGGGATGGATCTCAGATACTCTTCCATCAACATTAACTCAGCTAGTTTCCTATAATCTCCATTTACGTTACGGGATCTTACCCATTGGTCCCATAACATTCTTTTCTCTCTACTAAATTCAACGTGTGAGATATTAGATTGCTTCCTTAGATTCCTAAATTTTACCCTATAAAATTCAGGCACTAATTCACAGGCTCGTAGGATGGCTGATTTGATTTCATCGTAATCCTTTGTTTGTGAATCCTCTAAAGCACCATAAACTCTTAGCGGTTTGCCTCTGAGGCTTGTTCGCAACAATGCAGGCCAATACTGCTTCGGCCACTGATAATCTTCCGCTATTCCTTCAAACGTCCTAAACTAAGTATCCACCTGTGATTCATCAAATTCAGGAAGCAATTTAGCGTTATGTACTACATCAAAAATGAGCCTCCTATTCACGAGTTGAGATTCTGATAGCACTCGTCTACTTTCTTGCAAGGTAACTTGAAGTCTAACGTTTTCATTGTCTACTCTAGCCTTTTCAGTTTCTTCCCTCTTTACTTCAGCTTCTATCTTAGCTCTCTCATTTTCTTCCCTTTTTACTTCAGCTTCTATCTTAGCTATCTCTAACTTCAACCGTAATTCGCTTAATCGAGATTCAGTGTTTTGAGATTCACCCTTCTCTATTTCCTCTTCCACTTCTTCCTCTTCCTCACATTCTGAAGTGACAGACTCTCTATCTGCGCCTTCCTTCATCTCTCATTACCCCCACTTTCATCTCGATTATGCACCATTTCTACAACAATTCTTATTAATTCAGTTTTATTCGCATCATGTGCGTGCTCAACCCCTAGACTTTGTACTATGAATCTCAAGTCGTTAGCAGTAAGGCTCTGTATCTCCTTTTTACTAGGTTGTTTATGTACAAACTCCAATACCTCCTCTGCACTTGTCAACTTCATTTTCTCACACTATTGATCCTATTCAATACTAAATATTTTCGTTGGTAATTCTTTCACTTTACCGTTAAAATCCTGGCAAGGTCGCCAATTTATATGTTACGAATCTCGCTTACATATCTGACTTGTGATAGATTTAGAGTATGTGAAATGATTTCCCAAGACCCCATGTCTTTGGGATAACTCAAATAGAAATTACAAGGCTCTCCGACTCGTAACACACATTAAGAGTGATGGGTGTCTGAGTTCCCAAGACCCCATGTCTTTGGTATAACTCCAATAGAAATTACAAGCCCGCCACTTGATTTTGTAGTATCATAAAAATCAAGAAAAATAAAAAGCACAGATAACATTTACACTATTCATTAAAGTTAATAGGTTTACATAAGTGATTACAATCACGGCTAACAAATGAGTAAATAAGTATCAAAACAGAAGATTCCAGCTCGAAAACTTTTAACGGGGTGAAAGAAAATTAATTAGATAATTAGTACTTTACCAACGAAAACACTGTCTGGGTCACTACCATAGACATTTCACACCACTACATGAAACACTAGCTGAGTTAATTATCTTACGACTAATATAGGTGAAGTACAGAGGACTTACTACGGCCGAATAATCCGCCCCGAGGCAACACACCTTTACATCGCACCCACTTCTCCTAAACTGACTCTTCTGACGCCCAAGGCGCTCTGGTTCTTTCTACAAAAATCCTCTGATTGGCCCATAGGAATTGCGTCTATGGAGATTGAACCTGATTGGTCAATTAACTAAAACGTTCTACTTCGTTCTAGGCTGAGTGTTGCGCAAAAACTAGAACAAATACTCCATTGAGTAGGTTTTTCTTCCCACGCGTCCTCCAGTACTCGTCCTGTAATCTGACACCCCACGTAATCGCGAGGCGCCGTTATCCAAGTAATAAACTATTCCCGCCTTACATATATGGGAATATATATATATATATATATATATATTTATATATATATTTGTATATATATAAATATACAGTATGTATATATATACACATATATATATGTACATATATATATGTATATATATACATATATATATGTATATATGTATATATATATATATATATATATAGATTCTTGTTGCATTGTTTAAGTATTTTTGTGTTGTTAACTAAATCTTGTTTGTATCATGTGCTTGCGTATACTTTCTTCATGCTCACAGAGGTAGTGGTAACACCAATATAAGTAGCATTAGAGAGAAGTTTCCAACCTTCTTCCTTGGGGATCAAGTGAACAGGAACACAACGTTAATCTGTTTGACGAGAGAGTTGTCTTTAGTCGGATTGTTTTTCATTATAAGGTTAGAGACTTTTGGAAGCTCGCTGGCTGAGCAGGTTAGGGCGTCGTTACTTGCGGCGAAGGTCGATGGGACGGTGGTTTGAGTCCTACCACCAGCGAAGTAGAACCAAGGGCATAGTTAATGAAATTCCACGCTACAAAGTCCTCTGAGAGGGGCACCGTCCTAGCCTTCTGATAGGGGTGAGTTTGTGACGTTAAACCATAACACACACACACACACACACACACACACGTCGATCGGGGTGGCAGCGAAGTCTGCACTCCGGTGATATCTTCAAATTTCGAGGATCACAACGGCAAAGAAGTACCTGTGTTGTATTAATAGGAAAGGGGAAAACTCGTGGTGTAGTGGGAAGGTGAAGGAAAAGGTGAAGGGGATGGATTACTGAGGAAAACGGAAGGAAATGAGGATGGGGAAGATAGGGACCAGGAAGTCAGACGGCATGTCAGCAAAAGACGGCCTGACGATAGTGATGAAGTCGATGTGATTAGTAAAAATGTAAAAATTAGAAATATAAATAAGAGCAGCGCAATGGAAAGTGAAGAAAACTATTTCCATGGATTTAATGAGGGAGGAAATGACAAACTCCCCCGACTAGTAAATCTAGAGGAGAAACTAAAAGAAATGAATAAAAATTGGGAAGCTAAGTTTAACCAAATAAAGTTGATTACTCAGAGTAGATAAAATGGAAGAACTAAAGAAGGAGAATCAAAACTTAACTAAAGAAATAGTAGAAATAAAAAGACAGTCAAGAGAAGTAAAGAATGAGAATGGGTAATTGAAGAGTAGTAATAAAGAGAATAAAGATTCCATAGCAAAAGAGGTAAGTGGTTGGAAAAAAGTACAAGAGAACAATAAAATGGAAATTAGAGGTATAATGGAACAGCAGATGAAAGAACAAACTAAGGACACAGTTACTAAAGTGATGAGGGAGAAGAAGAGACTTATCGGATGAAAATAAATGTATAATTATATTAAGAGTGGAAGAGAAGTATAATCGAAATAAGACTACAAGAAGAAAGGAAGAAAAGGAAAAAGTAAATAATATAATAAAAGTAGTTCAAGAAGATGAACCAGAAACAGGAAAAGAAATAGAAGAAATATATAGACTAGGGAAATAAAATACAGATAAGACCAGACCAATTAAGGTTAAATTCAGAACACAAACAACAGCAGAGAATATCTCAGCAAAAACAGAGAAACTAGCAAACAGTGATCAATATAAACAGGTATGGATAAAAATAATAATAATAAAGAGGAAAGAAAGGAGGAAAAAACAAAAATACCAGAAGCTAAGGGAAAAAAACGAGAAAAGAACAGTCAGAAAAAGAGAAATTCTATTGGAGAGTAGTGAATATGAAAGTGAGGAAATGGTTCATAGCAGAGAAAAACAGAAGAAAAATAGAAAACACAATGGAAGTAGCAGAAAATTGAAAGTATCCTACACAAACATAGATGGCTTAATAACAGGCTTGAACGAACTGAATGATTATCTGAAGGAAAAAGAACCGAACATAATGGGAGTTGTAGAGACAAAATTGAAAGGTCCACTACCACCCAACAGTATAAGACATGGTGCATATAATTATTGGATTAGAAACAGAGAGGTAAAACAAGGGGGTGGAGTTATGTTCCTGACAAAGAAGGATATAAATGTGAGGAATGTCATATATGGAAAGAATAGAGTAGAGATGATTATGATGGAAGTGGAGAACAGGGATGGGAAGAGCAGGAAGTTTGTAGTAAATTATATGCCTCCTAAAACGGCCCCGCGGAAAGAGAAATAACACAAAAATATGTTAGAAGTAATCTCGATGTCAGAAAATTGCATGGACCAGATGAAATGGCAAACTGGATTTTCAGAGAATACAGGAATGAACTAACAGACAAAATACATAGTCTAATAAGCAGTTCATTGCAAGAAGTAAAAGTTCCAGAAGATTGGAAAAGAGCAAATATAGTACCAATATATAAAGGGGGAAACGAGGAAGACCCTACTAACTATAGACCGGTCTCTCATACAAGTACGATAGCTAAAATTTGTGAAAGAATGATCAAAATTAAATGGGTAAGGATTTGGAAAAAAACGTACTAAATCGTACTAAAATACAACTAGGTAAATACACACACACACACACACACACACACACACACACACACACACACACACACACATACACACACACACACACCACCCGATTTCTCCACCACCGTTCATGCTGCCGCGCCTTCCTGCTTGCTGCTGCCGATGCTGCTGCTACCGCTGATACTGCTGCTGCTCGAGACCTTCAGTCAGTCAGCCAGTCAGTCGTCGCGGCAAGTCAGTGGCGGGTACTACCGTCTGGTATACGGCCGGGGACGATCAGGTAGGTAGTTTGGGTAGGGAGAGGCTCGTCGCGCCGGGAGACACACGCAGGCCGCTTCGAAAGACCCGGCCTGGGCCACCGCACAAAGGCTAGACGCCGCTCCGAGGGCGCTTCCGTGGGGGGCGAACCCTTGGATGACCCTTCCTCCACGTACCTCGGGCGGCGGGCGGGAACTCGGGACTGGGCCGTGCGTACGTACAGGCGGACAGTTCTCCCTCCTTTACTTACTCCTACATCTGGTTTTCCGTCCTCTATCCGATTTCTCCACCACCGTTCATGCTGCCGCGCTTTCCTGCTTGCTGCTTGCTGCTGATGCTGCTGCTCGAGACCTAGACTTCCGAGACGGCAAGGCAAGGCAAGGGAACGTGAGCGGGCGGCGACAGCTTTTTTGGGCCTCTCGGCCGCCTACCAGGGCCTCCTGGCGCGTGGCGGTAGCCGCCACGCTGTCGCCCTACCCCGCAGCGCTCATGCCCGGGTTGGGCGGGGGTGGGGGGCACCCGGCCTCCCGGCCGGGGATACCCACCCCCTATACTGTATACGCGAGATGCCAGAGTTGCGGGTGTCGGGTCCCGGATTTCCCTTGCTCACCTCATATGAAGAGGAAATTCGCCTCCACTTCGTCCTCCGTCACGCCGAGAAGTTGGGCTTAACCGGCTCTCCGTATCCCAACCTTGGTCAACGGTCCCAAAATTGGAACCAGCGAGGCTCACGTCGGAACGAGCCGGCTGAGTCAGCTTCGATCCACTCCCCCGCCACGTTCCCGGCCGCCCGCCAACTTTCGAGGTGTGCCCGCCACCGTTACCCAGCACTCGCTCAACATCACTTAGCCCATTCGAGAGTTCTCGGCCACGGAGGAGTCTAGGGGTAGTGCACGCGAAATATGAAAAAGTAGAATCAACCTCTGGGTTGTAACTTCCCAAGGTTGGCGTCTAAATAATATGCCGACCACACCAATCTACAATCCCCCTGCCTGTGCACTTAGGACGGTCGGTCGGGCCCGGCCCGGACCACCCCGCCCCGCCCCACCCCGCGACGGTGACGTAGACCAGCAATCGGTCTACACCAGTGATACTCAAAGTCAAGATCGAGAGAATACAAGGTCTGCTCGCGCGCATGTTGTGACGTCATCTGAAGGGGAGCCCACAGAGAAAATGGTGAAAACGTAAGTGAAAAATGTTAGGTAAGAGAGAAAACGTACAGGCACCACAGAGTTTCTGGGAGACTTACCTATTTCATGTTCTGCAACCGTTAAAATGGGGGTTTCATTTTGGAAAAATGTTCTTGTGGTTTATCTTTGACATATTCAATAAAGAAACAGACGATGCAGTCAAAACTGGTGATTGACGTAAACGCCATCTAGTGAGAGAGCCGTACAATAAAATGTATATGGACGATGCGGCTCTCCGTGCGCTTTCCCGTCTTTCCTATATAGTCTTTGGGCCAAGCACTTCTAGTGACGTCAATGCGCAAACGACCTAAATACTGCATAGCTGTTGAGTAGACCTTGTATTCTCTCGATCTTGCTCAAAGTGATGGTCCGCGCGGACCGGTGCTGGTACGCGGCCATGCCAAGGAGTCATTTGAGGAGTTCAAATTCCGAAGTCCTGTCAAGAGTATTTGAGTTACAAGCTCCGCGGGCAGCTCCCGGCCACCGTGGGGCAGCCAGCAGTCGGTCTGCTTCACTTATCAACAAACTAGATGTTGCGAGATACAAAGACAGGCAGGTCACCACAGGTATAACTCCCCTTCCTGTACAATACAGCTAGGTAAATACAACTAAGTATTTAAATACAAACACACACACACACACACACACACACACACACACACACACACACACACACACACACACACACACACACATACATATATATATATATATATATATACATATATATACATACACACACATATATACATACACACACACACACACACACACACACACACACACACACAAACACACACACACAAACACACACACACACCGGCCACCGTGGAACACAGCAGTCGGCCGACATCACTTAGCCCGTCAGCGGGGTGCTCCTCCACGGTCCGAGATCGGGACGGAACGGGACGGGACGGGGGCATGTCGGCCAAAAGTAGTGGGCACCCCACCCCCGGACACCATGGACAGACAACAGCAGTCGGCCGACATCACTTAACCCGTCCGCGGTGTGCTCCGCCACGGTCCGCGGCCGGGGGGCGCCGGCCGAAAGAAGTGGGCACCCAACCCCCGGACACCGTGGACAGACAACAGCAGTCGGCCGACATCACTTAGCCCGTGCGAAGAGGTGCTCCGCCACGGTCCGCGGCTGGGGCACGCCGGCCGACTGCTGTTGTCTGTCCACGGTGGCCAGGGGTGGGGTACCCACTTCTTTCGGCCGAAGTGCCCCGGCCGCGCCTTTTGGCCGAAGTAGTCCGGCCTGGCCGCGGACCGTGGCGGAGCACACAGCGGACGGGGTAAGTGATGTCGGCCGACTGCTGTTATCCGTCCACGGTGTCCGGGAGTGTGGGGTGTGGGGGGGTGCCAACTTCTTTCTGACGAAGTACCCCGGCCCGGCCCGGCCGGGGACCGTGGCGCAGCACCTCGTGGACGGGCCATGTGATGACGGATAACTGCTATTGTCTGTCCACGGTGGCCAGGGGTGCTGTGCCCACTTCTTTCGGCCGGTGTGCCCCGGCCGCGGACCGTGGCGGAGCACCCATTCGGACAGGCTAAGTGATGTCGGCCGACTACTGCTCTCTCTACGGTATCCGGGGGTGGGGTGCCCACTTCTTCCGGTCGACGTGACCCGGCCGGGGACGGGCTAAGTGATGTCGGCTGACTGCTGTTATCTGTCCACGGTGGCCGGGGGTGGGGTGCCCACTTCTTTCAGCCAATGTGCCCGGCCGCGGACGGGCTAAGTGATGTCAGCCGACTGCTGTTGTCTGTCCACGGTGGCCGGGGGTGGTATGTCCACTTCTTTCGGCCGACGTGCCCCGGCCGCGGACGGGCTAAGTGATGTCGGCCGACTGCTGTTGTCTGCCCACGGTGGACGGGGATGGGGTGCCCACTTCTTTCGGCCGACGTGACCCGGCCGCGGACCGTGGCGGAACACCCAGCGGAGGGGCTAAGTGATGTAGGCCGAATGCTGATCCACGGTGGCCAGGGCCGGGGCTGGGAGTGGGGGGTTGCCCACTTCTTTAGGACGAAGTGCCCCGGCCCGTCCCGGCCGCGGACCGTGACGGAGCACCCCTTCAGACGGGCTAAGTGATGTCGACCGACTGCTGTTGTCTGCCCACGGTGGACGGGGATGGGGTGCCCACTTCTTTCGGCCGACGTGACCTGGCTGCGGACCGTGGCGGAGCACCCAGCGGACGGGCTAAGTGATGTCGGCCGAATGCTGATCCACGGTGGCCGGGGCCGGGAGTGGGGGGTTGCCCACTTCTTTCGGACGAGGTGCCCCGGCCCGTCCCGGCCGCGGACCGTGGCGGAGCACCCCTTCGGACGGGCTAAGTGATGTCGGCCGACTGCTGTTGTCTGTCCACGGTGGCCGGGGGGTGGGGTGCCCACTTCTTTCGGCCGACGTGCCCCGGCCTTGGACCGTGGCGGAGCACCCCTTCGGACGGGCTAAGTGATGTCGGCCGACTGCTGTTGTCTGTCCATGGTGTCCGGGGGTGGGGTGCCCACTTCTTCGGCCAATGTGCCCTAGCCCGGCCCGTCCCGGCCGCGGACGAGCTAAGTGATGTCGGCCGACTGCTGTTGTCTGTCCACGGTGGCCGAGGGTGGGGTGCCCACTTCTTTCGGCCGACGTGCCCCGGCCGCGGACCGTGGCGGAGCACCCCCTTCGGACAGGCTAAGTGATGTCGGCCGACTGCTGTTGTCTGTCCACAGTGGCCGGGGGTGGGGTGCCAACTTCTTTCGGCCGACGTGCTCCGCCCGCGGACCGTGGCGGAGCAACCCTTCGGACGGGCTAAGTGATGTCGGCCGACTGCTGTTGTCTGTCCACGGTGTCCGGGGGTGGGGTGCTCACTTCTTTCGGCCCATGTGCCCCCGGCCCGGCATGGGACGGGCTAAGTGATGTCGGCCGACTGCTGTTCTGTCCACGGTGGCCAGGGGTGTGGTGCCCACTTCTTTCGGCCGGCATGCCCCGGCCGCGGACCGTGGCGGAGCACCCAATCGGGGGGGGGGTCACATCTTTCGGACGAGGTGCCCCGGCCCTGCCCGGCCTGGCCGCGGCCCGTGGCGGAGTACCCTGACGTGCCCCAACCGCGGACGGCCTAAGTGATGTCGACCGACTGCTGTTATCTGTCCACAGTGGACGGGGGTGGGGTGCCCACTTCTTTCAGCCGACGTGCCCCGGCCGCGGACGGGCAAAGTGATGTCGGCCGACTGCTGTTGTCTGTCCACGGTGGCCGAGGCTGGGGTGCCCACTGCTTTCGGCCGACGTGCCCCGGCCGCTGACGGGTTAACTGATGTCAGCTGACTGCTGTTGTCTGTCCACGGTGGCCGGTGCTGGGGTGCCCACTTCTTTCGGCCGACGTGACCCGGCCGCGGAACGTGGCGGAGCACCCAGCGGACGGGCTAAGTGATGTCGGCCGAATGCTGATCCACGGTGGCCGGGGCCGGAGCCGGGAGTGGGGGTTGCCCACTTCTTTCGGACGAGGTGCCCCGGCTGTTGTCTGCCCACGGTGGCCGGGGGGTGGGGTGCCCACTTCTTTCGGCCGAGGTGCCCCGGCCTTGGAACGTGGCGGAGCACCCCTTCGACGGGCTAAGTGATGTCGGCCGACTGCTGTTGTTTTTCCACGGTGTCCGGGGGTGGGCTGCCCATTTCTTCCGGCCGACGTGCCCCCGGCCCGGCCGCGGACGGTCTAAGTGATGTCGGCCGACTGCTGTTGTCTGTCCACGGTGTCCGGGGGTGGGGTGCCCACTTCTTTCGGCCGACGTGCCCTGGCCCGGCCCGTCCCGGCAGCGGACGGGCTAAGTGATGTCGGCCGACTGCTGTTGTCTGTCCACGGTGGCCAGGGGTGGGGTGCCCAATTCTTTCGGCCAACGTGCCCCGGCCGCGGACCGTGGCGGAGCACCCCCTTCGGACGGGCGAAGTGATGTCGGCTGACTTCTGATCCACGGTGGTCCGGGGCGGGAGTGGAGGGGGTTGCCCACTTCTTTCGGATGAGGTGCCCCGGTCCGTCCCGGCCGCGGACCGTGTTGGAGCACCCCTTCGGACGGGCTAAATAATGCCGACCGACAGCTGTTGTCTGTCCACGGTGGCCGGGGGTGGGGTGCCCACTTCTTTCGGCCGATAGGGCCCGGCCGCGGACCGTGGCGGAGCATCCCTTCGGACTGGCTAAGTGATGTTGGTCGACTGATGTTGTCTGTCCACGTTGGCTGGGGATGGGGTGCCCACTTCTTTTGGCCGACATGCCCCGGCTGGCGTGGCTGCTTGGCACATGAATCTGCCAACACCCTCCGATCCGAGGCGAGGTCTCCATTTGGAGAACATGGCGAAAGACCACCGGTGGTGTGGGTCATGTGACTTGAGGGTAGATGGCGCCCCGCCTCCGGGTGGCTACCGGATAGTCTTTCATGAGGTACCTGTACCTTTCCTTCTTGTTTTTCTAAGCCCTCTCTTCTATGTATATAACTCCGACTGCTTAACTCCTGTCAACTTTCTTCTGCTATCGGCCCGTTGGCCTTTTTTAAAGCCTGTTTATCCCTTCCACAGAGAAGTGGTATGTTATGACTTTTCTTTTATTATTATTATATCGAGTGTTATGCTGTAATTTATTTATTTATATGTTTATGAGGTACTCGATGGGTGATCCGTTGATGCTCGGGTCGACCCCAATGTGGTTAAGCCTCCACGAAAAAAAAAGGCGAATAAAGATAGAGTGAAGCCTTTATGGCATCACTCACCCTCCATGGTGCTCCGGTTTTCTCTTTAGTATGAGAGTAACTGGACCCTAGGGGGGACAAAAAAAAAAGCCAAATGCCTCGTCATCTAATTAATGACACGATTACTCTACCAACACCCCTGGGCCTTCGGCTTCGACCAACCCCATCTTCCTTCTGGCCTCCCTCTTGATGGGGTCTGTATTGTAATACCGCTTCTTAAGGTCATGTGATGCGCTCAAGGTAGTGGACCCAGCGCCTGCGGTTATCTGGGCGTCTATGACATGTACGATATTTCCCTGTTTGACCACCAGGTCAGGTCTTCCTCAGCCCTGCAGATACTTTGAGGTGGGGCTCAACAAGTACTTTATCAATGTCATTCCGCGCAGATAACAGGGAGGCCAGGCGACTAACCACGAAGTTGTGGCGCGCGATCCTAGCTCCGTAGCCGGCGGGGCAGACCTGCAAAACATGCCTAAGCGTCTCCGGTCTAGCACACTCCTTGTCGCACATCACATTACCTGAAGTGTCAGGTCCACGTCGAGCCGCTGCGCGTGAGCACCTCACCTTAGAGGGCAAGGAGTTCACGCGGATCTTCACAGCATCCACGTACATATTGCCTGGTAGCGCCGTAGTCCCGTCGGACACCCAGGAGTGTACCTTAGGTTCAAGCTCCGCTTCCCTAAGGCCAACCCCATCAACTGACTCGTGAAGTCGGTGAGTCTAGTACGCGATAGCCTCTTTCTTGCTCCGGACTATAGTTCCATGGTAGTTCACACTACCAGGGAACTTCTCCCGGTGCTGGGTGAAGAACCGAATCTTCACCAAGGCCTCGTTTACTGGATCTTCCGACAGCTCGAGTCTGCCGTATACCCGCGCTTGGTTGAATTTCTTCACTTTGACATTCAGAACACTGGGCAGAAATCACATTGTGTCAACACCGGCTACGGCCATCGTAATGCTTTGTTTTAATTAGACAGTTGGATTCCCCTAGTCCGTGCCAGTTCTGAGTCGGTCGCTTAGCGCCAGCCGAAGCGTTACGGGGCGACAAAGCCCTGCCCGCGTTAGCCTGGGAGTTCCACGGAAGGGACGCCAATCCGGTCCGGGCTCGGCCGGCCCCGACCGTGCCGCCGCGACCGTCCGTGGGGACGGCGGGCGGGCGGCAAGGAGGCCTCGCCCAGTCCAGACGGCGAGCCCGTGCCCGCTTCCCCACAGGCCCGACTGGCCTGACCCTCAGAGCTAATCCTTTTCCCGAAGTTTCGGATCTAACTTGCCGACTTCCCTTACCTACATTATTCTATCGACTAGAGGCTATTCACCTTGGAGACCTGCTGCGGATATGGGTACGGGCTCCCCCGAAAATTTGACCCCTTCCCCCGCTGCTTCAGGGACCGGCAAAAGATCGCGGTACTCAGGACACCGCAAGACCTGCGACGCTCTACGTGTTTGATAAGGCCCTCTTGCCTTGCAAGTAGCTTCCAGGGCCAAACTCTCTTAGCAGAAAAGAAAACTCTTCCCTGGACCGCGGCCGGCAGCAGCAGGTTTCCTCGTCGCCAGGAGTACCTTTAGGCGAGGGGTAACACCGTCTCCGGGTGGAGGTTCCAGAATAAGAACCGGATTCCCTTTCGCCCACAACTTTCCGGCCGCATAGACATCGTGAGAGTGAGTGTAGTTGGTCACACTAGCCTCCTCCCCTACTGGGGAGGAAGAGGCATGGCCGGGGGTGGCTGGGTGGGTACCGGGGCCGCTGCTGGCTGGCTAGCTGGCTGCCTGCCTACCTATCTGACCGGCTGTCTGTCTGGCCCGGTGAAGGTGGACTTACGTGGGCTCAAGGGAGCGTAGAAACGCCCCCTCCCCCCTTCGCCTACCAACGCCGATGCCGACGCCGACCGACAGACCGACGACCCTTTTGCCCGCCCCTCCCGGCCAGAGCCAACTCGTTGTTCGGCACGGCGGGACTATGGAAGGCGGATTTCTCCTTGGGCTTAGGATCGACTGCACCATGTTCAACTGATGTTCACATGGAACCCTTCTCCACTTCAGCCCTCAAGGATCTCGCTCGAGTATTTGCTACTACCACCAAGATCTGCACCAGCAGCGGCTCCAGATCGGCTCGCGCCGGACTCCTTCTATGCTCACCGCTGCGACCCTCCTACTCGTCGGGACTTCGAGACCCTGGTCGGCCGGTACTGCCCCGACGGTTGAGTATCGGGAGGACGCTTGAGCGCCATCCATTTTCAGGGCTAGTTGCTTCGGCAGGTGAGTTGTTACACACTCCTTAGCGGATTCCGACTTCTATGGCCACCGTCCTGCTGTCTATAGCAACCAACACCTTTCATGGGATCTGATGAGCGTCCATTTAGGCCCCTTAACTCGACGTTTGGTTTATCCCACAGCGCCAGTTCTGCTTACCAAAAATGGCCCACTAGGTACTCCAGATTCACTGTCGAGGCTTCAGTCAAGCAAGCTCGACCTCTCACCCATTTAAAGATTGAGAATAGGTTAAGGACGTTTTGTCCCCAAGACCTCTAATCATTCGCTTTACCGGATGAAACTCTGTAGCGAGCACCAGCTATCCTGAGGGAAACTTCGGAGGGAACCAGCTACTAGATGGTTCGATTAGTCTTTCGCCCCTATACCCAGCTCCGACGATCGATTTGCACGTCAGAATCGCTACAGACCTCCACCAGAGTTTCCTCTGGCTTCGTCCTGGCCAGGCATAGTTCACCATCTTTCGGGTCCCAACATGTCTGCTCTTGGTACTCACCACCCACGGTGGGGTGTGCAAGTCCCGAGCTTGCGCCGGCCGCGAGGCGGATCGGCCCTCGGGCCCCCTCGGGGGAGACCCTTCACTTTCATTTCGCCTTTGGGTTTAGTGCGCCCAATGACTCGCACACATGTTAGACTCCTTAGTCCGTGTTTCAAGACGGGTCGGGTGGATCGCCGACCTACACGCCGCTGAAAAGCGCCGCTGCCCCGGCGAAGTAGGCGCCCGCCGACCCGAGAGTCGGCGGGCGGGCACTTGCGGTTACGACCGTCGCGGGGTCGGTCAGGTCACCGAGGGGTCCCCATCTCGTGGCAATGGTTCCGCCCGCCCGGGCCTTCGGCAACCCCACAACGGGCCGCGGCGTCCTACTATGGGGGAAATACGCCCGTCGGCACCGGTCGAGCAGCGGGAGCGCCCCGGGTAAAAGGGTCGCCGCACCACTGCACTCCGACGCCGTCGGACTGAATCCCCCCGTTCGACCTTCGAGGTTCCACCCGTTTTCCTCTTAACGGTTTCACACACTATTGAACTCTCTCTTCAAAGTTCTTTTCAATTTTCCCTCACGGTACTTGTTTGCTATCGGTCTCGTGGTCATATTTAACCTTAGATGGAGTTTACCACCTGCTTTGGGCTGCGTTAGTAGGCAATCCGACTCTATGGACGGGGCCGTCCGACCGCCCGACTCCTAATCCCCGTACGGGCCTCGCACCCTCCGTGGGCAGTGGCCGCGTTCAAGCGGACTTGGGGGGGTTAGGTGTGGTCGGAGAAGGCCCCTTCAGAGCGCGACATTCCTCAGACGCAGCCGGCGAGGCGCGCGAGGTTCCGCGCTGGGCTCCTCCCCGTTCAGTCGCCCTTACTGGGGGAATACCTGTTGGTTTCTTTTCCTCCGCTCATTAGTATGCTTAAATTTGGCGGGTATTCTCACCCGCATCGAGGTCGGCATTGTTGGCTTGAGAGTTCGGTCGGGAGCTGGTTGTTACAGAGTCGGTCGGGTTGAGCGGGCGGTCGGTCGTCTCTCCCCTCCCTGTCTATCTGTCTGTCCACCCATCTCCCTCCATTTCCCGAGAGTAGTACTGGCTGGATGACGGCAGCAGCGAGGGCGCTCGTTTTCAGACCCGGCAGCGGCACCTTCCCCTCGTTTGCGTTTACGACGCAGGCTGGTCAAGTCCTTGAACCCGTCCTGGTCCGTCCAGAGGGGTTACCCGCCCTCCAGACGAGCAGAGCCCTGCACTCTGCCATGCCATCCTCTCACCTTGAGGCCACGCACCGCCCGACTGCTTGCAACTGCGGGGAACCAGACGGCCGGCAAACGGAGGAGGGAATAAGAATAAAGGGGCGGGGGGAGATCGAGGAGGGTCGGCGGGGGGGGGGGGGAGTCATCCGTCCCTTCCTATCCCTTGCCTTGCCTTGCCTTGCCTTGCCTTGCTTCGCCTCGCTTCGCCTTGCCTTGCCTTGCCTTGCTTTCCATCACTCCCGTCCGGCCCGCTCCTTCGCCAGTCGGCGGAGGGCGAGACCCCAGGACACACGCCCAGGGCCCCGGCTTCCGATATTCATCTATCTGTCTGCCGGGACCAGCGGGGGCGCCTCGCTCGACGGGAGAAACGCCGATGGCTGGCCGGCCATCGGCGCTCCCGGACCCGGCTGGCCCCCTTTGGGAGAGTTCCTTCCCCCCTCTCAAGTCGGGGGTCGTGATGGTTGTGGTAGGAACCGACCCTCGATCGGGTTGGACCACGGCACTCTTGGCCGCGGCCTCCATGTGTGTTCGACAGGTCGATGCTCATTGTATCCTGCAATTCACACGCCGAAGCGCATTTTGCTGCGTTCTTCATCGACCCACAAGCCAAGTGATCCACCGTTAAGAGTTGTGTCTCCGGTTAACTGGAGGGCATCTAGGTTCCATGGCCCCGCCCCGTTGAGCCTCCCGGAACCCGTAATCTGCTTGGGATTTAGATTAAGATTAGAGTGAGGAGAGCCCTCGGAACGGCGGAGGAGGAAGCCTGCTACACGCTGCTGATGCTGTTGATGCTGCGGCTGCGGTTGCGGCTGCTTCCTGCGACGCCTTTTGGAGCGAACGGCTTCGGCCGGCCAGCCTGGAAAAGAAAGAAAACCAGGTCGGCCGGTCTTTCTGGCACGGCGGCGGCGGCGGCGGCGGCGGCGGCGGCGGCGGCGGCGGCGGCGGCGGCAGAGGGCAAGCGGTGTGCCCATCTACCTGCCTGCCTAACCACCTACCTACCTACTGGGGAGGAGCAGGTCCACAACCATCCCCCCATGGGTGACTGGCATGCCCGGGGCAGGCCAGGCCAAGCCAGGCCAGGCCACGGGCATCACCCTTCGAGTGCGTTTTCCTCTGCTCTCTCCGAGCAGTTCGGTAATGATCCTTCCGCAGGTTCACCTACGGAAACCTTGTTACGACTTTTACTTCCTCTAAATGATCAAGTTTGGACATCTTTCCGGCAGCCCGGGGTGACCCGTGAGCCACCAGGGGCGCCAGTCCGAAGGCCTCACTAAATCATTCAATCGGTAGTAGCGACGGGCGGTGTATACAAAGGGAAGGGACGTAATCAACGCAAGCTGATGATTTTCGCTTACTGGGAATTCCTCGTTCATGGGGAACAATTTCAACCCCCAATCCCTATCACGAAGGGGTTTCAACGGGTTATCCACTCCTCTCGGAGAGGGAGGACACGCTGATCCCTTCAGTGTAGCGCGCGTGCGGCCCAGAACATCTAAGGACATCACAGACCTGTTATTGCTCAATCTCGTGCGGCTAGACGCCGCTTATCCCTCTAAGAAGGTGCGACGGACACATATGGTATGAGATCCGTCGACTAGTTAGCAGGCTAGAGTCTCGTTCGGTATCGGAATTAACCAGACAAATCGCTCCACCAACTAAGAACGGCCATGCACCACCACCCACTGAATCAAGAGCTCTCAATCTGTCAATATATATATATATATATATATATATATATATATATATACATATACATATGTATGTATACATATATATATATGTATATATACATATATATATGTATATATATATATATATATATATATATATATATATACTGTATGTATAGATAGATAGATAGATAGATAGATAGATAGATAGATAGATAGATATATGAGAGCATGGGTGAAGAAAAAACAAGCGAAGATGGGCTGGAACTCCTTAATTGCTTATACGTTTCGACCGAATCGGTCTTCTTCAATAAGCTGGATCTGGATCTGGATTGGGTAGGACAGACTACCCGCTCGCGCGGGATCGGTTCGTGTGGGAGGGGAAGAATGTCTGTAAGAAAGTGAAAAGAAAGGCAAGGCAGAAGTTCTCAGTAAACAATACACAGATGTTTTCACAATAGAGGACATTGTCAACTTTCCACCATTTGAAGACAAGGTACTGCAATCAAACCTAAGGATCTCAATCAACAGGAAAATAGTCCTTACCAAGCTTCAAGCCCTGTGAATGGACAAATCACCAGGACCGGATTCACTGCACCCAAGAATACTCAAAGAACTGGCAGAAATATTGGCCACACCCCTCTGCATCCTTTACAACGCCAGTCTTAAACATTGGGAATTACGAAAGCAGTGGAAGGTTGCGACTGTGACACCTATATTTAAGAGGGGCGATAAATCAAACCCGCCCAACTACAGACCAGTTTCATTGACATCGGTTGTATGTAAAACCCTTGAACGCATTATTGCCGAAGATCTTATTCAGCACTTAAAAACAGATAACCTCCTTTGTGCTCAGCAACATGGCTTTACCTCAGGAAAATCCACAACAACTAACCTCCTGGAAGCTATGGACCTTTGGACTGAAGCGCTAAGCCATAACCTACCTGTCGACATCATATTTCTAGATTATGCCAAAGCCTTCGACACAGTACCTCATGAACGACTACTAGCACAGTTGAGCACACTTGGAATCAAGGGGAATATTCAAGTGTGGGTTAGGGGATTCCTCACAGGTAGGCAGAAGCGGGTGCTGGTCAATGGCACTCTCCCCAACTGGTCCAGGGTTACCAGTGGAGTTCCTCAGGGTTCTGTTTTGGGCCCCCTCCTCTTCACGATGTTTGTGTCTGATGTTCCCGATCTCCTCAAGAACCATACATCTATGTTTGCAGATGACACAAAAATCTATCAAACAATAGAAGAACTCGACATCGGCAGTCTCCAGGAAGATCTCGTAAGACTGGAATCATGGGCACAGAAAATGCAGATGCTATTTCACCCAAAGAAATGTATGATTATACATCTGGGAACAAACAACCTACTATATTAATATACAATGAATGGATCTGATGGATCACCACACACGCCGGAGTCAGTGGAGGAAGAAAGGGATCTGGGGATCACGGTGGATCAGCGGCTACAATTATCAAGCCATATGCAAGCACAAGTCAGCAAGGCTAATAGAGTACTTGGAGCAATCAAACACACTTTTACGCCCATGGACAAAATTGCCTTCCTCCACCTGTACAAAAGCCTAGTTCGCCCTCACCTCGAGTATGCCTCGGTAATTTGGTTCTCAAAGCTGAAAAGAGACAAGGATGCACTTGAAAGAGTACAGAGACGGGTAACAAGATTGGTTACAGGACTGTCTCACTTATCCTACTCAGAGCGACTTGCTAGTCTTCAACTCCCAACACTCCAGTTTAGAAGGCATAGAGCGGACCTTATACAAGCTTTCAAGATTATGAAGAATATTGATCAGGTAGACTACAGGAGGGAATGCAACAGCTGTGGAAGAGCAATGTTCAAGCCAACACTTAGTACAGCGACCAGAGGTCACAACTTAAAGCTACAATTACAACACCAAACTAGCTACAGAAAAACCTTCCCACCAGCAAAAATTACAGAACCATAGAACAAGCTGAGTCAAGAAACAATTGGTGCCAAAACCGTAGAATCTTTTAAAAGTAAAATCGCTAAAGAATTGTCTACTAGAGAAAACCTCTACAAGTACAACATTTCCTGCTGTCCTCTCGGTGCATAGGGGCTGCAACCTGCACACTAACACCACTACAGCATCCAACCTTGGTATATGGTCTTATTACCCTTCGGGGTACCTAATGACCAATACTAAATGTAATTACTAAATGTAATAAAAGACGGCTATTGCCAATAAGCGCTTTTTCGTGGGCGATTAAGGGGCGGATGATGGTGGTGGCTCGGGAGAAACGGGCAGGGAACTTGTACGGCGGCGCCGACACCTGAGATTAAAATCACCAAAAGTTAAGAAAATGGTAGGAGACGTAGTAGTAAAGGTTGAAAAACAGAAAAATCTTTAGTGAGAGGTAAACTGAAATGAGAAGATGTAGTATAAGAGAAAGTTAGAAAGGAAGCGAAATTTAGTCGAAGAAAAAGTACGTGTAGATGTTTGTGCATGGGGCGTGATTATGTTCGTGAGAGGTGTGTGTGTGTATCTTACGAGAAGTGAGTAGAGTTCACTTTTCGTGTGCGGCTTTGCTGATTAACCTCAGGTAGGTAGCGCATTCCTGATTAAACCCAGGTGAGGCTTGAGCGTTCCTGATTGACCCCAGGTGAGGCTTGAGCGTAGTCAAGAGAGTGGATCCGATGGTAGTGCGAGGGGGGACAGGCGGGTGAGTGTTGTTTTATCTTTCTCTTTCCAAGCACAACCCTGAAAGCAGAGAATTATGTGACTTGGGAATTGTGTAATTGTCAGAGGTGTAAACCCGCTCGCCAGCGTCAGCAAAGAGGCCAACCGTATGTGCGGGCCGGTCGACACGAGAGTCCCGGCACCCCCCCCCCCCCGACCGGCCAGCATAGAGCTAAGGGAGCTGACTGAGAGTTCGATTAAGGGTGACGACCGACCTCTGTTAAGCCAGCGAGAAAGTGTGCGTGTATCTCTCTTTTCTTCCAAGCACAACTCTGAAAGCAGAGAATTACGTGAATTGGGAAATGTGTGTATTTGTCTTAGGTGTAAACCCGCTTGCCATCGTCAACGAAGAGATTAGCCTTGTGCCAGACCGGTAGCAGCAAAGGAGAAAAGTCTCCTCCACCGCAACCGGCCGGCGAAGGTTGATGGGCGCTGTTGAGAGAGCTGGAGCGAAGAGCGACGTCTGAATTCTGCTGAGCCAGTGTTGGTTATCAATAGCTGTCGACTGTCGACTAACTAGGGCAGACCACCCGCTCGCGCGGGGTAGGTTTGTGTGGGAGGGGAAGAATGTAAGAGAATGAAAAGAGAGCTATTGCCAATAAGCGCTTTTTCGTGGGCGATTAAGGGGCGGTTAATGGTGGTGGCTCGTGAGAAACGAGTAGGGAACTTGGACGGGGGCGCCGACACCTATGATTAAAACCACCAAAAGTTGAGAAATGGTAGGAGATGTAGTAGTAGAGAAAGGTTGAAAAACGGAAAAATCTTTAGTGAGAGGTAAACTGAAATGAGAAGATGTAGTATAAGAGAAAGTTAGAAAGGAAGCGAAATTTAGTCGAAGAAAAAGTACGTGTAGATGTTTGTGCGTGGGGCGTAGTTATGTTCGTGAGAGGTGTGTGCACGTATCTTACGAGAAGTGAGTAGAATTCACTTTCCACGTGTGACTTTGCTGATTAACCTCAGGTAGGTAGCACGTTCCTGATTAACCCCAGGTGAGGCTTGAGCGTTCCTGATTGACCCAGGTGAGGCTTGAGCGTTCCTGATTGACCCCAGGTGAGGCTTGAGCGTTCCTGATTAAACCGAGGTGAGGCCTGAGCGTTGAATGGGCGATATCGGAAGCGTAGTCAAGAGAGTGGATCCGATGACAGTGCGAGGGGGGACAGGCGGGCGAGTGTTGTTTTATACTTCTCCTTCCAAGCACAACCCTGAAAGCAGAGAATTATGTGACTTGGGAATTGTGTAATTGTCAGAAGTGTAAAGTCGCGAGCAAGCGACAGCGAAGAGGCCAGGCGTGTGTGTGGGCCGGTCGACACGAGAGTCCCGGCACATCCTCCCCCACGACCGACTGGTGAAGAGTTAAGGGCGCTGACTGAAAGTTCAATTAAGGGTGACGACCAACCTCTGCTAAGCCAGCAAGAAAGTGTGCTTGTATCTCTCTTTTCTTCCAAGCACAAATCTGAAAGCTGAGAATTACGTGACTTGGGAAATGTGTGTATTTGTCTTAGGTGTAAACCCACTTGCCAACGTCAACGAAGAGATCAGCCTTGTGCCAGACCGGTAGCAGCAAAGGAGAAAAGTCTCCTCCGCCGCAACCGGCCGGCGAAGGTTGATGGGCGCTGTTGAGAGAGCTGGATCAAAGAGTGACGTCTGACCTCTGCAGAGTCGGTGTTGTGGACTAGCTAGGACAGACCACCCGCTCGAGCGGTATCGGTAGTCGTAGGAGGGGAAATGAAAAGATAGTTGTGTATAAAAGAGGGTTTCGGTGTTGACTACAAATAGTTCGAACCTTACAATTACACACTTCGAAGTTGGAAACTCGGACAGGTCATCCCATTGGCTGTCTGGAGGTTCCCATTCCCGTACCAGGTATATGCTTCCCAACTGTATTTATTATCTATTTGCTTGCTACCTTCGATAAATATACGAAACCTTCCCTATCATTGGTATTTTCAAATGTGTTAATATAAGCAGCTTCAACAGTTTTTCTCATGTCTCTCTTTAATCCCGTATGCAGAACCTCGACCTCATCCCAGAGGAATTTCTTAAATAAGCGTCATAACTTCAGGGATCGGGAGTGCTCCGCATAAGCTGGGTAAGTGTCTAGCCAAACCGCGTTCTGGCATTCTTGGGTCTATAAGTGACGCACGTTTAAGAAATTTCTCTGGCCTTATCCACAGATTGAACAATTTAGACTTCCATGGTAAGAAATTTGCTAGTTATGATGTGAAGGCCTTATTTATAAATGTGAACGTGGAGGAGGCATTAGTGGCCGCCAAGAGGATCATGGACATTCTTAATGATGATGAGTTACCAGTTCCCAGAACTGATTATGTTAAACTTATATCCCTGTGTGTCAAATTCGGCATTTTTACGTTCAATGGGAAGGAATATAGACAATACAGAGGTCTCGCCATAGGAACTCTTTCTGCAGTGTTGGCCTGTCTTTTTATGGAAGCGTTGGAGGTAGATGAATATATAAGGATCATGGGCAGAGGCACCACGTGTGGATGACGTTATTGTGATAATGCCAGAGAATACCAACATTGAACATAAGTTAAATAGACTAGATAATGTCAATAAGGATATACAGTTCACTGTAAAGATGGATGTTGACCACAAGTTACCATTCCTTGACACGTTGGTGCACAGGAGGGGTGAAGGAGTAAGATTTTTAGTGTACAGAAAACCCACTAACAGGGACGACTTTGTATACTATTTCTCAGGAAACTGAGTGAGTAAAAATCGACGTGCTCATACGTTTCTTCCTTAGACCTTTTCGGATTTGATGTGAGGCTTTTTTGGAAGATGAGTTAACGTACATAACTAATACCTTTAAAAAGAATTGACTATCCGGGAGGGAACAATTAGCAAAATGAAAGAAAAAGCTGAGAACATCTTCATTAAACCAAGTGACCAATTATCTTAGAGGGATATAATACAATACATTTCAGTTCCCAACTCCAAGAAATTCGAAGTCATTGACAAATTTCTTGGGAAAGGTGGGGTGAAAATAGCAAGAGCTTCCGATTCAAATATAGGAAAAACTGTCAAGGCCAAGAGTAAAAAAATCCTACCCCAAAATGTCCTCAGTAATATTTACCGCATTTCATGCAGCAGGTGCACCTCTACATACTACGAAGAGTCAGGTCGAGACATTGAGTAGCGCCTAGTCGAGCATAAGAGGGACATGAGGTCACACAGAACATTCAACTCATTCATTCAGCACGCTGACAAATCTGGACATTTGCCCCATTGAGGTACGGGATTAAAGACATGAGAAAAACTATTGAAGCTGCCTATATTAACACGTTTGAAAATACCAATGATAGGGAAGGTTTCTTATGTTTATCGAAGGTAGCAAGCAAATTGATAATAAACACAATTGGAAGCATGTACCTGCTACGGGAATGGGAGTCCCCAGACAGACAGCCGGATGACCTGTTCGAGCTTCCAAGTCATGTTCAATTTTGACTCATTAGATTGATTGGGGTGGAGGGATCGAGGAGGGAGCAAGACGCTGTGTTTCCCGCCACCTGTCTAGTATCAAAAGATAATCATATAAACCTTTCATTTTCTCTTTTATGTATCACTTTATGGGATATGTGAAAGCACAGTCATATTCATGACTATATTATATCATAGAAGACATGTTAAATTTTACAACTAACCCCATAATGACTGGATACAGCAATAATGAGTAAAATGTTGTATAAACATTAAAATTATATTCCTTATCTTATACTCGCTATAATTACTTTCTTTGCACTTGTCACAACTTTGAGTTGTGACACACGGCCTATTACTTCTTCTTATTTTCTTTCGTCTGCTTTCAAACCGCAATTACCAAATACTTTCGCTCAAGGGACTCACCGACACCGTAGGCTTCATATTTTTCCTTCTCCTTTCAGCCCTTTTCGGCTATTACTTTCCTCTACTCTATGGAATTGCTGGAGCTCTTAAGGCCTCTAGCAACTACTTCTTGATATTTTCCTTCTCCTTATCTCCATTAACCGTCGTGCCAATTTAGCAGTCATTTGCATTGCCTTAACAAGTTTGAGAGTCTCCTATCTACTCAGGAATTTCCTCACCCTTTTCGTTCAAGGTGTCTCTTCGTATGTCTATGATCGAAGACATCATGAATGTTTTAATGTTATGATTGGAATATCACAACCTCTCAGTTTTACTGTTTCGCCATGTTGTAGTTGTAACTTGCTACTTTATTATTAGGATTAATGTATTTCAACTAAGTGTTACAGTTCGAATTAGTTCTATAACAGTTCAACCCCCCCCCCTGCGCGCTTGCCACTTCTCGTATAGACTAGATAATAAGGCTAGTTAGGATCATATCCTCTCTCGTGACTAGTGACTACCTCAAAGGACTACTAGAAATTATTCGACTCCAACATAAACGTTACACTAAATTCCCTTCGAAACTGGTGATTTGAAATTAAGAGCACCGGCAACAATGTATGGGCATAGGCAGTTGACCCACGCCCGCTGGCACCAGGCAGTTAACCTCGGGTTCACACAGGGTGAGGTGGTCCACACGTGCTCTCGGAAGAACAAAACGTGTCCCACTCTCCCATAGGGTGGCTATCGAGGATTTTACACCTCAATCCCTACCCGTGTAATCACCATCAGCCATACAATAGTGACTCATTTAACTGAAGCCCCTGAAGCCTATTGAATCGAGGCCAGGGGGCACGAGTGTAAGTGACGCCCCGACCCCCTGGGAACGGGCTTGATCGGTGTCGCGACGAGTTTCGCGTTCAGTGATCATAAAACTAAATCGGTGTATGCCGAACCCACTTTCGGGACTCCATGACTAGAACCGAATTTTAGCCAGTGAGGTGAGATCTGGAAAAGGAAGTCTCCGGAACGGATCCGCTTCCCTCCACGAGGTGTGCCACTTCTAAACGAGGACAGCCATGATTCCCGCCGCCCTCAACGCTCCGCGTATCCATCGCTAGCAGCCGCATCCTACCTAAAGAAGGACCAGCGTGCAGGGCTAGCCAGGTAGAATACGTAAATCTTAAGTGAAATTGGAACATCTAATTAAGGTGGAACTCTTAAAGATTCAAGTTGCATGTCAGTAGCGATCGATTGTAGAAATTATATTGATCATTAAAAACTCAGCGTACTGTACAGTAGTATGTTCTGTTTGATTAGCTTAGGATTGTGATCTACTTCATAACTTGCCCTCCCCTTTTATTATTATTATTATTTCTTAATACACGCCCACCTAGAAGAGAGCGCGCGTGGTCCCGGCTGGTGACTCAAATCTCCTAGATCTTGGCTCCCACTGCCAATTCCCCAAGGTATAAGAATTCTCATGCCCCCCAACCACCACCTCCTCCTTCCACTGTCCAGGGATTTCGGGACAGCACTATCGAGACGGAAAAGCTTTGAAATAGGTGAACAAGGACTGCTTCATCCCAATAGATGTACATGAAATTCATGTAACTCATATAGTCACTGAGCTAAGTGAAGAAATATCAATATGTTTAAAGGAAATTTGAGGTTTCAGCCAGTCCAGCGGGGGAAGAGTGAGCAGGGCTGCCAACCGAGAACGCAGGACCGCCTGAGATTCTTTGAGCGAATGGGACCTTTCGCAGTGAGAGATTTGATACCAGACACCGCCAGATTTTGTAATTCTTGCCGAAAAATAATTACTTTTGGGGGCAAGTATTATAGACTTACAGAGGTATATCGTTGCACATTATTGTGTCTAAAATTCAAGTCAATTAATTTCATGATTGCAAACGGCATATAGCATTGCTTGAGCCTCTATTTATAATTACAGATGATATTCGTAAAACAGCCTATAATTGTATCAAGCCAAGCAATTTGTCATTTTCTACCGACTTCAATGGACATATACTGATATATACTTTCAATTGAATGCACCAAGAGTTACGACTACAGGCTCGTCGTAGTGAAAATTTTTATTCAGACGCACATGAGCGCATGTACGTATGTGTAACTCGGACTATGCCGGCCGTTCCCACGGTAAGGCTTGGTGGACTTCTCGATATCCAACTGTAAGAGTACTGTTAAAGTGATGAATTATATTTATATGATGTATTCCATTCCTTTTGTACACTGTTAACCAAATTCTATACATTACATATAGATTTGTGTATGTCTATTGTCTTGTGGAACTCTCTTGTCAATCTTACGAGTTGATTTACGTAAGATAAGAGAAATTACATATTCTCTTAATCTTCGGACTCCGGTGAGAAAGTTCTGTGCCTACGTGAGGTGTATTCACGTCTGAAGACTCTTAAAGTGATGATTTCTATTCATCGGATTGTATTTCGTTCCTTTTTGTGCTTTGACAAACTATTCCATACTTTGCATATGAATTTATGTATGTGTATTACCTTGCGGATCTATCTTGTCAATCTTAGGATTTGATTTACGTAGGATTAAAGTAATTGCACATTTTCGTCGTTTTCTGATGCTGTAACGTCGTTGTGGGCATGCTAGCTTAAGCGCGCGCTAAAGAAATTGGCGTGTGAACTAATTTTGTGGCAACTGCGTCCCTAACTTACATTTACGTACGTATAGATATTCATATAAAAACTATTAAGTTTATGCTTATCTAAGATTGACAAGGTAACTTCATCAAATATTATTATCTATTCATTGATGTAAAGAATATCCGTGTATGTACTTGGAAATATTCTTAATTAAACACTCTTGTTAATCGTCGCGTCTAGCGATACTTGGCAACTCTCCGGATCTGACGGAGAAGAGTCTATATATATGTCATTGCTTGTAACGGTCAGCGACACCTTGCACAGTGTTAACTCATTTATGAACAGCTGTAGTGACCTCATTCCCGACGAGACTGTTGATCTCTCTCAGTTAGATGAAGATGATCCCCTTATCTGCCCCATAGTCTTGGAGGAGGTAAAGGGGGTTATCTCGGCACTAAAACTAAAATCCCCTGGCCCTTCAGGCATCGATGCACACATACTCAAACGTATGCCAGACAACATAATCTCACACATGACGACACTATATAACAGCTCACTAGCCTCTGGGTACTTCCCACAACTATTCAAGGCCTCCCATACCATCCTCATTCCTAAACCCCAGAAACCCGCCTCCGCCCCCCTTTCATATCGGCCCATCTCCCTTCTGGAGTACTTTGGAAAGGTGTTCGAGCACGTCTTAAGCCGCCGCCTGACCGTGTACCTAGAGACGGAGAATGTGCTGAGGGACTGCCAGTTTGGTTTTCGGCCGGGGCGCGGTGCAGAAGACGTAATATCCATAATCACTCAATGGGTTCAAAGACCGCCAGACGGTCGCCCTGGTAAGGCCATTTTGGTTTGTAAGGATGTGGAGAAGGCATTCGATGCTGTCTGGCACGAAGGCCTGAAGTACAAATTGTACCACAACTTCGACTTTGCCCTGCCGTTCACAAGGTTGCTCTGCAACTACCTGGACGACAGGTCAATTAGAATAAAGTGGCGGGGCTGTCTGTCCCAACCTTTTGTGCCGAAGGCTGGAGTGCCGCAAGGGTCAGTCCTTGCCCCCACTCTGTACAATCTATATACGAATGACCTGCCAGAGCCGGCTTATCCTCGCAACCAGGCTCTAACTCTCTCGTATGCGGACGACACTAACCACATAAGCAGACACAAAACGCTGCAGGGAGCGTTACACGTAATGCAAAACATCCTAGACGGGGCACACGCGTGGGAGCAACAGTGGCGCATTAAGACCAACGCGTCGAAATGCAATGCTGTACACTTCCGCTGCAAACGAACCAACAGAACAATCACAAACACTCCTCTTAAAATAAACAACACAAACATCCCAGCGAAGGACCATACCCGTGTGCTGGGTAGCACACTTGATAGTGGCCTTACCTGGACCCCACACTTCCGCAAGCAGGGAGCGAAGGCTAGGGCTGTGCTGGGTAGGCTCAGACGCTTCAAAACTGCAACACTAAGAACCAAACGACGATTGTACCTAGCCCTCGTCAGACCGATTCTGTGCCAGTCCCCGGGACTAAGCCAGCTGACATGTGCCACCAATAACTACGAGCATCAGAAGGTTCAGAATGCCGCTGTCCAGTTCATCACGGGCTCGCGATGGAGCGACTTCAGAACCACTGAGTCTCTACACCAAATTTCCAACATCCGTCCACTCAACCAACACAAACACAAACTTCACTCAAGACACCTAGAAAAACTGCACGCCAAACACAAACATCTGATACAACATATTACACCTAGACCACACCGTACAGACTATCTGTCAGCTGCGCCCGTCCCACGTGCGGTGTACACGATAAAACGTGTATAACCGCACCAACAAGTAACACACCCCTTCACCAGCTTGACTGGTGATAATGTAATAATAATAATGGTAATGGTAGTAATAATGATAATAATAATAATAATAATATCGTTACTCAAACCTGACCTGGGGTAAAACAGGAATCCTCATGCCTTACCTGGGGCTAATCAGGAACGCCCTCTAAACGCGGGAAGTGAAATCTACTCACTAACCGTAAATTACACACACACACCTCTCACGAACATAGCCGCATCCCACGCACAAACATATACACTTCCTTTTTCTTCGACTAAAATTCGCTTCCTTTCTCACTTTCTCTTATACTACATCTTCTCATTTCAGTTTACCTCCCACTAAAGATTTTTCCGTTTTTCCCCCTTTCTCTACTACTACGCCTCCTACCATTTTCTCAACTTTCGTTGGTGATCCTAACCCCGTTGGTAACCCCGTTGGTAATCCCAACCTCCTAACCTCCGGCGTCGGGCGCTTCCCTCCAAGCTCCTGGTCAAGTCCTCCTATGCCATGACAACAATCTAGCCCCTAATTGCTCGCGATTCGCCCGGTGGCAATAGCCCTCTTTTATACACTACTATCTTTTCATTTTCTAACAGACGTTCTTCCCCTCCCACAAAACCCGATCCCGCGCAAGCGAGGTGGTCTTTTCTTGAATTCCAGAATTCCAGAACTCTGAGATTCAACACAGCGCTCCTAGAGGTCGGACGTCTCTTCAACCAGCTCTCTCAACAAGCTCCAAGTATCATCGCCGGCCGGTGGTGGCTGGGAGATACATCTCCTGGCTGCCGCCGGTCTGGCATGGCCGACCTCTACGCTGACGTCGGCAGGCGGGTTTACACCAATACAAATACACACACACATTTCCCAAGTCACGTAAATCTCTGTTTTCAGAGTAGTGCTTGGAAGAAAAGAGGCACATGCACACTTTCTCGCTAGCAAAGCAGAGGTCCAATCGTCTCTCTCAGTACGCCCAATCTGACCGCAGGCTGGTTGACGGAGAGACTTGGGACACCTTTCTGTCCGACCGGCCCGCAACCAAACGCTGGCCTCTCGCTGACGCTGGTGAGCGAGTTTACACTTCTGACATTTACACACAATTCCCAATCGCGTAATTCTCTGTTTTCAGAGTCGTGATTGGAAGGAAAGAGACCATACAACACCCGCCCGTCTGCCCCTTCCTCGCATCGCCACTGAATCTGCTCTTCCGAATTCCAAACCCAGTCTGGGGACAAACAGACAACGCTCGCCCCACCTGTGGCTCATCAGGTTCGCCCTCGCCAGCGGTGGCGGCGGGGAGTTATCTCCTTGCCGCTCCCGTTCTGGTCACTGATCTCTCGTTGACGTCGGCAGGCGGGTGTACACCACCCGTCTGCCCCCCCTCGCTCCGCCCCTTGATCAGCTCTAAAAGGACTTCAAACCCAAAACCTGGGGATAATCAGGGGACGCTCGCCCCACCTGTGGCTTATCAGGTTCGCCCTCTACACGCGGAAAGTGAAATCAACTCACTTCTCGTAAGATACACACACACACCTCTCACGAACAGAGCCACAAATCACGCACAAACATAAACACTTACTTTTTCTTCGACTAAAATTCGCTTCCTTTCTAACTTTCTCTTCTACTACATCTTCTCATTTCAGTTTACCTCCCACTAAAGATTTTTCCGTTTTTCCACCTTTCTCTACTACTACGCCTCCTACCATTTTCTAAACTTTCGTTGGTGATCCTAATCCTAACCCCGTTGGTAATCCCAACCTCCTAACCTCCGGCGTCGGGCGCTTCCCTCCAAGCTCCTGGTCAAGTCCTCCTATGCCATGACAACAATCTAGCCCCTAATTGCTCGCGATTCGCCCGGTGGCAATAGCCCTCTTTTATACACTACTATCTTTTCATTTTCTAACAGACGTTCTTCCCCTCCCACAAAACCCGATCCCGCGCAGGCGAGGTGGTCTTTTCTTGAATTCCAGAATTCCAGACTCTGCCTCTCAGAGCCCCCCATTGCACTGGTTCCCCTACGTTTTGGGACTTAGAATATTTTTTTCTATTCTCGAATCTTTGTGGACTCTGTTTATCAGAGCCTCATTGCTCGTGTCAATTTTGTCGGACTTAGTCGTAGAAATTTTCTCGACTTTGCTATTTTCTTTACGTAAATTATTACGTAGGACTTAGTTTCCATTCTGATGGTCGATATTTCTCGACCTTACCACTTATTGTCTTTAAGACTATTTTTGATTGTTATTGATTGTCGATATTTGATCGACACTTGTATATTTGCGTGTCTTGGCAATACTAGCCTTTTATGTTCTGTGAATTTACGTGTTACGGACATTGTACTTTTCGCTAGTTTTGGCGACTTCTATTTTTCGATCATTGTTTATTTGTATCTTTATTTTTTTTAAGGAAATAATATTTCTTAGACAGAACTCTAGTTTTGAACCTGGCCCTTCCCCATAGGCGTCACACAAGCAATACTCAAATCTATGTAATGTATAGAAAATATATTTTTGTATCGAAGACTTTTTTCCGGTACGATTACTAAAGCCCCGTCCACACGTACCATCACGCATCAGCGATTTGATGCAGTAGTCGTGTTGATACTTTAAATCTAACGTACGGACGAACTGCACCACTGCGAATACCTTACGCGAACAACCAGATTTCAGTCATCATTTGGCTTTCACGGGACGAGAATGTCTGCCGACGCTCTACTCATTTAATCATTAAAACACCACAGCTTTGGAGTGTATACATTTTTCGTGCCAACACCCGACTTCTTTGATGCATTGATGGCAGTCATTTCCCTGTGAAACTGTGTTTTCAGGGTAGAAAGTTTTTTGGTAATGTCTTTCATTCCGCACATTACATTTTGTTAAAGAAAAGAAGTCAGCTTTCGATGTTTGTACTTTTTAAAATTCTCATCTTATATTCTTTGCACTTGATATTCCAAATGGCTGGGTACTGCTTTAGTAGCTTAATGTAATGTAAGATAATAGTCTTCGTCCACTCGAAAGGCTTTGCGGAAGTTGCTTGTGCCATTGTATGAAACTAGAAGAGCGAAGCAGAGCGCGTACTTTCTTTTCCTTCAACTGTTGACACACTGCGCAGCGCTGCGACGTTTTTCAACTCATCGCTTCAATACATAGCGCATCAAATACTCGTACGTCCGCCACCACTGTTGTTATATTTTATCTCACTGACTATCTTCATATACAGGACGTGACAGTGATATCCATTATTTTTCGACACTCTTAGATAAATTCCACAAACCGAAATCGACATCCTCTAATTTTTACTGCTTACACTTACTTCAGTATAAATAATTACCTATTTTTAGTTTTATCTTATAATTAGATTTAACAAAGCCTTATCACACACCAGTAAGTAAAAATTATAACATTAAGAGTCATGTTTTAAATTTTAAATACATTTATGCAGCAATTTATGTCGTATTTTTTCTTCATATCGGTTTCCAAATTAGCTAAGTCACCCCTTTGCCCCGTGAATTCCCACACAATTGAAAATTCTAGCGCTAATAGGAAACTACGAGCCTGACTGCGAAAGGTCCCATTGCCTATAGCTCACTATTATGTTCTTTATTTCGTTGGAATATCCTCCTTTGATTTACTATAATATCATTATAACATGTTGCTTCCCGGGAGAATAGAATCTTTACCACCAGTGATTCTAGCATACTACTAACATAATGTAATGTCTTTCTATTTTTCTCGTCACAAATCGTAAGAGATTCGAATACGAAATACATGATATCAGAATAGAAAAATATAATTCGCCTCCTCGATGGTATTAATATTATCTCTGATTTATGTATAAATTAAACGCAAATTTGACAAGAAAAAGTTATCTAGCGCTTTCTGTAAAAATTCCAGCGAAAAACTGATACAAAGGTTGAAAATACGGTGTTTATGTTTACGCTTCATATCAAAAGTACAACTCCAAGCAAAAGTAAAGCAAAAGCAATAACTTGCGATAATATCCACACTTCTAACAGTGTAACTCATGATATGACCAGTCTGATCTAATATTGATCATGATAAATTGTCTGAACTGAAATCATCAAGGCTAACGTAAGTGTTTTACAAGTATTGGCCTTTTTATTATATAAACCTTACTACTTATCATACTAGTAACTATGTCCACAATCATCAATGATAATCCATTCATTGATTGTTATATTTGGATACTTTGGAAGGTTTTCCCTATTAATGATACAGCAGAGGTAAACTTCCACTGACTCAAGATGCTTTCGACATCCCTGCCATTCTTGTGGCTTCAGGGAGTTGCGGTGGAGGCTAGGGTATCCTGGTATGGGTGGTTCATCTGGTGGCATGTCAAGCCACTTACCTCACCTTGTGGAGATTTCGGCCGATCGGCCTCAATTATAAGAATTGCCGCTGTAACCTCCTCTCTCCTGAAGATAGGCCAAAATGCGATGGTCTAATTTTTTGTTGTGGGGCCAGGTCTGGTAAGACAGCAGAGGAGTGTCCTTTATTGGTGTAACTGTAAGGTCAACTCAGTCCCTTGCCAATTTGGTCCATCTACTCAATCATGTTAGCCCACTACGGTTAGGTAAGAGTAGGTTAGATTTATCATACTTTAATTTCTTTGACCTCTGCATCTATTAAAACAAAGATGTTGTCTTAACTCCCTCACTCTGGGGCACATCGCACATCTAGAGCATTAGCTGCCTGATGTGCGATGTCGCGTCATAATAATTGGATTATAAAAAATAAAGTCAGTGCTCAATCGTTCGTTCTCTTTCATCCGTGAAATTTGATAGCCATAGAAAAAATGATGAAGCCAGTTTAGAGAGAATGGAGGTTACGTAGGTACGACTACAATAAATATAATCAAGACGCCGATGTCAGCATCATCGCATACCCACTTGCTCCTCATGACGCCTACGTAGGCGTCACCATATGGAAGTGGTTAAGTAGCCGATGGGCCAAACTGGTTGGCAAGCTTTTAATCTTCTGCAGTAACATGTCTAAGTGTCCCTTGAAGACATTTAGGGTATTTTTTTAGTTTCGACCATGGGCGCAATATAGCAATAGAAAATTGATTATTAATTTTGTAAATTAAAATGTATCAACGTAATATGCAATTTTGTGGGCGGAAATGAAAATAAAAAATACCTTGCTACAAGCAAATATGCTAATGAACGAAGTCGGTAGCATAGGATCAGGACACCATCTTGTCGTCTGTCAATTGATGGCCTCGGTACTTCCGACAGTACCTCGCCAGGTACATTTTCTTGAAGGAATGTTATGGAGCGGAGATACAAGCATTCCTTCAAACTGCAAGAACTTTTTATACCCTGCAAGCTGAGAGAGTGGTTGAAAAACCCACCAACATCTCTCATGACGACGAGAGTGAGGACAAGGATGAGCTGGATGACATTTAATTTGCAGGTAATGATTTATTAAGCACAGGTTGGTTAGGTTAGGTTAGATGAATTTATCATCATTTCATTTCTTCGACGTCAGCGTCTATCATAACAAACATGGCGTACCATTTGTCTGACACAACTTCGTTACTTACAAAATCTGTTTTAGCACCTTTTTTGTTTTTTATTTCCACTCACAAATTTGCATATTATGTTGATACATTATAATTTTCAAAATTAATAATTGATTTTCTATTGCTATATTGCGCCCATGGTCGAAACTAAAAATTTACCACATTTAGTTACGTTATTTTTATAGTTTCGATCATGGGCACAATATAGCAATAGAAAATTAATTATTAATTTTGTGAATTAAAATGTATCAATGTAATATGCAATTTTGTGGGCAGAAATGAAAATGAAAAATACCTTACTACAAGCAAATATGCTAATGAACGAAGTCGGTAGCATAGGATCGGGACGCCATCTTGTCTTCTGTCAATTGACGGCCTCTGTACTTCCAACAGTACCCTCCCCAGTTACATTTTCTTGAAGGAATGTTATGGAGCGGAGATATATGCATTCCTTCAAGCTGCAAGAACTTTGTATACCCCGCAAGCTGAGAGAGTGGTTGAAAAGCCCACCAACGTCTCTCACGATGATGAGGATGAGCCGGATGACATTTGATTTGCAGGTGATGATTTATTAAACACAGGTTAGGTTAGTTTAGTTTAGACAAATTTATCATCCTTTCATTTCTTTGATGTCGGCATCTATCATAACAAACATGGCGTACCATTTGTCTGACACGACTTCGTTACTTATGAAATCTGTTTTAGCACCTTTTTTGTTTTTCATTTTCGCTCACGAAATTGCATATTATGTTGATACATTGTAATTTACAAAATTAATGATTAATTTTCTATTGCTATGTTGCGTCCATGGTCGAAACTACAAATTTACCTTAGTTATTTACGCTGCAAGCTGACATGTCTCTCAGACATTGAGGAGGACTGTTGAACAGTTTTGGTCACATCCTACTGAAGCTGCTAGCCCAGATTAATCTTAGGATTGGCATTTTGTTTTGGGACCTCTGATGTAGCATGATCTCATATCCTGTTTGGCTTTATCTTGATGTAAGGTATGTAAGCCTCTAGTATTATCCAGGTGTAGATAATTTTATAGCACTCTCTTCTTTTCTGGAGGGAGTAAAGCTTGAGGTGTTTCAAGCATTGCCATTAGTTTTTGCCAGTCATCAGTGCAATTTTGTTGAAGCTTCTTAGTACTGATTCTGGCCCCTCAATTTCTCTAGTGGGTGATGGACTTCATAGCCTACAGCAATACTTCATTTTTGACGACATAAAACTTTTCCAGAGTGTCATCAAGCACTTCCTCTCTGAAACTGAAAATTCTTAGTATCCAGGGTAAATTTTTAGAAGTGCACACTTTGTGATATAGCAATAGAAAATTAAATAGTAATTTTGTAAGTTATAATACACCAGTGTAATATACGTTATTCTTGGCAGAAATTGATAATAGAAAAGGTTGCTAAAAGATATAAACAAATGTAGCTGCTTTGGTTTTCTGAGACTCCATCTTTGTTTTGGTAGAGGCAGAGGCTGAAGAAATTAAAGTATGATAAATTCGTCTATTCTAACCTAATCTATCCTACCCTACCTAACCTAACCTACATTTAGTAATGCAGTACTTGTAATTCTAGAGGTCATCAGGATTGTTTTCTTCATCTCTGACCTCCGAATCTATCAAAATAAAGATGGCATCTAAAGGAGTCGAAGTGACTTCATTCATTTCTGTATAGGTTTTAGCAATGTTTTTTATATTGATATCTGCCAAGAAAAATATTTATTGCATTGATATATTATAATTTATAAAATTGATATTTAATTTTCTAATGCTATACCACGTAGGTGTTCACTTCTAAAAAAAAATACCGTATCCTGCCAGACATCTTCCTTACAGATTTTGTGATGTTGTGTATGTGAAGAGTGAATTTGCAGTCACTGATTACTATCACCAGCCCCCCCCCCCAGATCTCAGAGATTGGTCTTGACACTGATGATGCCTTGGGTAGTCTCATAGCTGGTGTGGTCTTTTATGCTGCTATTTCCATACCATAAAACCTCAGATTTGCTTTCATCGAAGAACATATTACTATTAGTTGCCCATGTGTAAACAGTGTTGAGGGCTTCTTGATGAAAGTCAACATCTTCCTATATATTAACTTTTCTGGCTGCTCTTGTGTTATCTGGAAGGGATGAAGTGGTGGAGTGCTTAACATCCTTGTCAATGTCAGAAATGAGTGCAAGAAATGGGGTGGGGAACTCCACTTGCTACTGGGGACCTTTCTGACAGGTTGCCATTAACATTTTCAATACAAGTCAAATATTCTCATGCACATCAGGTTGCTTGATGTACAATGATGCATCACAATATGTACATTGCAAAATATAAAGTTACTGCTGTTATATTCATTCTCTTTCACCCTGTATAAATATAGCATCACAGAAAATGTAATCAGGCCTATTCACAGAGTACAGGGGTCACTCGGCTACAACTACAAAATAAATATAATCAGGAAGCTGACACCAACATCCTTGTATAGCCTATTGCTGGCTCACAACTCATACATATACATCATCGTATTCAAGAGGTTAACTGTCACCTGCTAGATGTGCCCATATAGAAATCTGTGGATCCATTTCCCCAGTTGGCCTCTGACATCTATTGCTGATACCTTTTGCAGCAGTAAGCAGTGATCTACCTTGTTGAATGCTTTAGTAAAATCAAGGTAGATGACATTGACATTGTTTCCTTCTTCTAAATTGTCCAATAGAAATTTGTAATGTGTCATTAATTATGACTGGCATAATCTTCCTTTGCAAAATCCATCTTGCCCATTGTTGAAAAGTCCATGGTGGGGGAAAAAGTCTACTAGTCTATTTCGGATTATCTGTTCAAATACTTTCATAATGGAGGAAGTTAGCACAACAGGTCAGTATTTGGTTACATCACTCCTGCTACCACCCTTATGGGAGTGATGAGCCTGTAATGTGGATTCCAGGACTATGCCTTCATTAAGTGATGTCCTCCAAATCTTGAGCAGTAGAATTGCCTTTTTTTTTCCCCCAATTTTTAAGCAGTATAGCTGGGATACTATCAGGACCTGTTGCTGATATTGTATTGAGTCCTGATAACACATTCTCAATAGTGAAGTCAATGTCTACCATCATTTCTCTGCTATCTTCGAACATACTGGGTAGAAAGAAGCATGCTAGGTTATCAACTTTCTTGTTTTGCATTGGTGTGCTGAAGCTCTTTTCATATTACTTTTTAAGAGCTTCTGCTATATCTTATTTGTTTGTGGTATGTTTGTTATTATTGTCTATTAGTGGTCCAATCTGTGTGCTGACACAATTTTTCTTATTGCATAGTTAAAGAAGATGATTTTTTTTTTTTTTTTTTTTTTTTTTTTCCACTGAAGCCTTCAACTCTCTTTGACTCTCTTCCCTGTGCGAGTCTATTGAAGGGTATTCTGTGGCTGGTTTGGCCCCAACTCTTGGGGTTGGAGGGTGGTCCTGCAACAAAGATGCTGCCACACCAGGACCTTTCTAAGTTGTTGTCAATGTTACTAACATCTAGGATGAAGAGCAATTGACCAAGAACCATCAACTGGGGCATACTACTCTGGATTTGCCTGCCTCTGAGAACTCCCCGTGGACAGACCCATTGAATTCTTGCCATCAGGAAACTGTGTATCCATCTTACCACTGAACCAATGATACCTTTGTCCCAAATCTGCAGGAAGTTGCCATGATTGACTTTGTCAAAGGCTTTATTTTTGGTTAATAATCAAATTCTCTTTTTTTTCTTATTCATAGTAACTGTTTTCACTGGATGATACCAGGTAACCATATAGAGGAATGCAATTTCATCATACAACATTGGTTTTTTGGTGGTGAAAGGCCAGGTATAATTTTTTGGTAATATTTGCTTGATTATTTTAGATCAGGATAGGATAGGTTATACTACCTCAAAGCCAGCTCCATTGATGATGCTCTAGTGGCCCCATGTTAGATAAAAACAAAGTAGTTCTGTCAATCTAGTTACAATTTATACAATTTAATGATAAAAGCTTGTCAAAACACTCATGGAATAGAAATATTTTCAGTCTAATCATGAACATTTCATCATTGGAACTTCCAAAACTTTGCATGTTTTACAAACAGCATGATCAAACATGATTGCCAGGCTGTGGTCATGATGGAACAAAACTGTAGCATATAACTTATGTTTCTAGTGGATTTTGTAATAGGAATTGCCATTGATGACAATAGTATTGTCTACTGTTCAGGGTTAGATTAATCAATCAGACCTTATTCTGACCCTGTTCTGAGTAGCACATACCCCACTGTGGGGTCTGGGGACAAAGCTACCCAGTTAGATAACATGCTCCCCATGATAGGTTATGCTAAGTTTAGTTAAGGTGGATCAGGTTAGTTCAGGTTGGTCTGGTTAGGTTATGATTTTGTGAAAATCACATTTTGCCAGTGGTTTTCACATTGATTTTGATATGTGAAAAGTTTGGGGTTTTGTGCATGTATGATATGTGTAAGGGCTAAAAGGAATGAGGGAGAGTAGGCACCAGAGTACTGACCTTATGAAAGAAAAAAAATTATGAGCCGATAGGTTGGTAATGAGTGAAAGAAAACTTTGGGAGCATCAGGTCATCTGGTTTCTTTTCATTTAATCGTATCTGATTCCATGACTGTATTTGATGGTGTTGAAAGCTCCATACATTTTTTAGTCTATTGTTATTTCTTCTTTTGATCCTATTGTAACACTATTCTGGACATATAATGTTTTATTAATATTTATATCTTGGGATGATTATCATATGTATTTATGACTACTGTCTGTTCCCACCCCCAGGTTGTTGATATAGGCTAGGAACATGACTAATGCCAGCACTGTATGGCACACCACCTGTCACCCCTTTCCACTCTCTTTTCTTCTGATCATTGTTCTCATTTGCCTTCCCACCAGGAAATCTTTCATCCAATTCAGCAAAGTGCCTTTAAGGCCACCCATGTCATGCTTTCTCAAGATGCAACTCTTCAGGTAAATTTGAAAGCCTTTAGGGTTGGATGAGTGTAAAAGAAATTGCTTTTTTTCTCTGTTTTATTTCTTTTGCTGCCTAGCTATTTTTTGTCTCCCTTATGAACAATTAGTATTCTTGTGTAAGATTTTTCATGCATATTAATCTAATTTAACATATTTTGGTCTTGAAGTTTAACATCATTTTTGTCTTGTGATCTAGTTTACTTCCATTCTTCAAGGTGTTGAGTGTTTTATATATGCCATTAGTTCCACTTTTTTATTATTAATTGATTTATTTATTTTTGTAGCTGGAATTCTTAGATTTAACATAGCAGTTTCTGAAATTGTACCCGAAGGTGATTACCATCTTCATTTTGAATCCTAATTCGTAAATTGGATTTTATGTGAATGATAGGAAGCAAACATATTTGTAATGGTGTAGTAGTAAAACCTCTTTTTGATATTTTATTATAACCAGAACTCTGCTAGAGCCTTCAAAATGGCTCAAGCTCAGATCCAACAGCAGCAGCATCATCAGCAGCAACTTCTTAGTCAACAGACAGCACAACAACAACAACAAAAGAGTCAGCAAACAGCTGATTTTGGACCAGATAGTGGAGGTAGAATAAAGGTAATGCAGTGATTGTTAGGAGTTATCGATATCACCTTTTTTGTTTCTATCTTTTTTTTTTTTTTTTCATCCTGCAATGATTTATATTGGTGTTTAAATTAATAATCCCTTGTTGATGACTTTTGTGCACATTTTAATTGTTTTTTTATTAGTATTTGTTATAGCATTGTGAGATAACTCAGTTGTGGAATATAAAAGAAAATTCATTTGAACGATGTATTGTTTCAGGGTCTTACCATCATTAAGCCTGTTGTATATGGCAACATTGCTCGATATTTTGGCAAAAAGCGGGAGGAAGACGGCCACACTCATGAGTGGACCGTATATGTGAAGCCTTACCATAATGAGGATATGTCCACCTATGTAAAGAAGGTATGAGATCATGTATTTTGACATCAGAGTTAATAAGTAACACTATCCTTCAAAAATGTTACTGCAAGAGTGGCATGATGTAAAGAGCTCTAGCATAAGTTAAAAGTTGTGATTTCTTGTATTTTGGTACAATTAGTGATAGATGGTAGGGACCAGCAATATGTATCTGCTCCTGAAAGAATAATGTTTGATAGAATAATCTCATTGTCATTCATTTGCAAAACCCATCAACACCCTCACTTCCATCTTCAGGTGCAGCCTCAAAGGGGTGACACTTGGTCACTGGACCAAACTTAGGCTCTCTATATCAACTTCAATTGTATTCCCTCCACCTCTTCACATAAGGAGAGTTGACAACTGGTAGAAACTCTCCTATTCCTATGACAGTAAAACTTCAAAGATGTGGAATACTTGGGTGTATAACTTTCTCCATATCTCTTCAATTGTTGATCTCTCCTGTTCTAGACCCAGACTTAACTCTTATCAAACCAATCATGTATGTCAGTAAAGCATGTTCCAATAACTGATTTCACTGCACCATACTTTCATCTATTGATGATAAATATATATATATTTTTTTATTACAATTCATACATACATATACCAAAGGCTTTCCCCCCCTTACATGGGGGGGGGGGGTAACCAAAAAGAAAAAGGTATAGAAACCACTCCCACCTATTTCATTCCCTATATATACCACTCCCCTCCACCCTCCTCCCTCCCTCTTAGCTTGGCACCTCCTGGATGACAGGTCATCCCTGCATCCTGTCCACTGCCCTGGGTCAGAAGCAGTGTCACTGCACCATACTTTCATCTATTGATGATAAATATGATTTTTTTTTTATTATTACAATTCATACATACATATACCAAAGGCTTTCCCCCCCTTACATGGGGGGGGGGGTAACCAAAAAGAAAAAGGTATAGAAACCACTCCCACCTATTTCATTCCCTATATATACCACTCCCCTCCACCCTCCTCCCTCCCTCTTAGCTTGACACCTGGATGACAGGTCATCCCTGCATCCTGTCCACTGCCCTGGGTCAGAAGCAGTGTCGCAAGACACAGCACATCCACAGCAAGGCTGCTTTATAAATTCGGCGACCCCCCCCTCTCCGTCCCCTCATGCAGAAAAGGAGAAGACGGGGAGAAATCCCTTTGGGCTGCATCACATTTTTTCTCATACTTCCTCACCCCCCATCCCCCACCCACTCCCTTCATGCATCACAGCATCATCCATACACAACCCTTCAGAATTCACCCCTATCTTCTGTCCTTCCTCAACAGACATTCCTCTCTTTTGTAATGCCCCTTTTACCCAATCCATCCATCTCATCCTAGGACACCCCCTCATATTCACTCCTTCCACCTCTGCCATCCACACCTCTTTTACTAATCTTTCTTCACTCATTCTTTCCATATGTCTAAACCATCCTAATACTCTTTCATCAACCCTATCTCCCAGCTCCCTTTCCCCCACTGTTCTCCTCCTCACCTCCTCATTTCTCACTCTATCTAGCCTATTAACCCCTATCATACTTCTCAAACATTTCATCTCAAACACATTCAAACTCCTCTCTTCCTCTCTTATGTTCCATGTTTCTGCCCCATACAGTGCTGTTGGCACAATCACTCCTTCATATAACCTCTTAGCATCCATTCCCAGATGTCTATTTCTCATTACACTTTTTGATCCACTAAGGCATTTACTTGTTTCTCTCAATCTACATTCTACCTCCACCCCCACTCCTCCCTTTCCTGCCACATTCGCACCCAAGTATGTAAAACTATCCACTTCCTCTAGTCTCTCACCCTTAATGCTCACTTCCAGCCTGCTGTCACTCTCTCCCCTTATACTTTGTAGAAGTAATAAAGGAAAAAAGAGATTGAGTAAGAGACACAAGAGACAAAAAAATGTATTGTAATCTATGGTATCAAAGAGAAACATGGACTAATTAGGTTCCAAAGGGAAAAAGAGGAGGAAAAAATAGTGATGGAAATACTAAAAGAAATACAGGAGGAGCCACAAGGACTTGAGAAGGGATATGAAGAAATTTACAGAATGGGAAAATATTTTGTAGAGAAAAATAAACTTTTTATTTTATTTTTTTTTATTAATACTTATCCCCATCCCCCACCCACTCCCCCTCATGCATCACAGCATCATCCATACACAACCCTTCTCCATTCACCCCTATCTTCTGTCCTCTCTCGTCCTTCCTTAATAGCCATGGCAACATAACACGCCCCTGACGAAGTCCCACCTTTACCTCAAACCATTCACTCTCTCCATTTCTAATCCTAACACAAGGTCTACTACTCTCGTAAAAACTCTTGACTGCTCTTAACAGCTTTCCTCCTATCCCATATATCTGCAGTACCTCCCACAGTTTCTACCTGTCTACCATGTCATAAGCCTTTTCCAGATCCATAAAAGCCCAAAAAACATCCTTACCTTTTCCTATAGTTTTCTCACATATCTGTCTTACCACAAAAATCTGATCTACACAACCCCTACCTGTCCTAAAACCACACTGTTCCTCACCAATTACTCCCTCTGTTCGTCTCTTAATCAAGACCTCCCATAAGCCTTCCCAACTACTGTACACTCAACAAGCTGATCCCTCTGAAACTACTACACTCACACTTGTCCCCCTTTCCCTTGTAAAGTGGAAACTATACAGGCACTCCTCCAGTCCTCCAGCACTCTACCCTCTCTTAAACAAACATTAAATAACCTCACCAGCCAGTCCACTATAATTGTACCTCCTCTTTTCAGACATTCTGCATGGCATCTATCCAACCCAGGTGCCTTACCTGCTCTCGTTGTCTTAACAGCTACTTTCACTTCATCTTTCCCTAATTCTCCTCCATTTTCCTCACTCATCACTCTCATTTTTGTAGTGCTTCCCACTGCAACAACCTTTCCCTCCCTATCCTCCTTCACATTTAGCAACTCCCTAAAATACTCTGCCCACTTTCCTCTAACTGCCTTCTCTTCCATTATCACTTCTCCATCTGTACCATTTACCTTTTCTTCTCTACTTGATTCGCCTCCTCTTCCTCTTTTGATTTCTTTCCAAAATATCTTTTTATTACTTTCAAAATTTTCTGTCATACTCATACCCCATTTCACAACTGCCCTCCTCTTTGCTTCCTTTATCTTATGCTTAACTTCCCTTCTCTTTACTTTGTACCTCTCATACAATTCCCTCATCCTAATTTGTAGCCAATCTATGAATGCCTGTTTCTTCTCTTCTACACCCTTCTTTGTTTCCTCATCCCACCACTCACTATCCTTCCTTCTATTTCCTCCCGCCCTCCTTGTTCCACACACCATCTTTGCACACCTTATGACTCCCTCCTTGAACCATCCCCATTCCTCCACTCCTAGTTCTACTCTATCCTTCACTCCCTCCCACTCCTCTCTCAGCTTCTTCTTATACTCCTCCTTTTCTTTCTCATTTAAGCAGTTCACTCTAAGTACCTCCCTACCTTCTGCCCTTTTCCTCTTTCTCCACCTATTCTCCATTCTCAATTTACCTTCCACCAAAAAATGATCTGATATTCCCCCACTCTCTCCCCTTAGAACATGTACATCCTTAACTCTTCCTATCATACTCCTGGTCACCACTATATAGTCCATTAATGCTCTATCTACCACCCTTCCATCCACCACCCTCTCCCATGTGTACTTATGCTCGACTTTCTTCTTAAACACTATTTGCTATCATCAACTCTTTCAAGACACATTTCCACCATCAATTCTCCACTACAATTTTTACCTGGAACTCCATACTTCCCAATCACTCCGTCTGTTGATTCGTTTCCTACTCTAGCATTAAGGTCTCCCAATACAACTACATTGACATTTCTTCCTAATCCCTCTATGCACTCATTTATATCTACCCAAAAAGCCTCCCTTTCCTCTATGCTCTTCTCACTACCAGGCCCATATACACTTACAAAAACCCACATCTCCCTTCCCAGCTTCCCCTTCATCCACATCAACCTTGATGAAACCTCCTTCCACTCCACTACATGCTTACTTCTCTCCCTCGTCCCCTCCTCACTCCTGACTACCTCCCAGCTACACTCCCAAACTCACACTTGCCCTTCCCTTTCATTTTAGTTTCACTCAAAGCCAGCTCATCCATTTTTCTTCTCACAAACATACTGCCTATCTCTTCCCTTTTACTCTCATCTGTACCACATCCATGCACATTAAAAGACCCAAACCTTAGGGTACTGGTTGAAAAACTCCCAGACCCTCTTATGCCTTTGCTTTCTTTTTTAGGAATATCCCCTTTTGGGGCTACAGGTTGTAGGACTCCTAATCCCATCCCCTGTCCCATTTTTTGTTGCCTCTTATGACTCAAGTGGAAAGACTTGGTGGTAGCATTTTCTTTCCCCACCACAGGGTAGGCAAAAAAAGGAAAAGGGGTTGGGGGAGAGCATAACAGAAGGACAGTCATAGTATAAAAGTGTCATAATTTCTCTATGAACAGAGTTTTCCTCAATCACAGACAAAATTATGTGTGGCTCTGGTCTGTAGGGGCGGCCCATATAGACCCTAAAGTATCAACTGCATGCTACTCTGCCACAATAACATGCAGCCAATACCCCAGATGGGTATGCATGTATTTATTTTTACTCTGTTTATTTGGTTTGTTTTATTATTATTTTTTTCATTCTTTTACCATATGTGTGTGTATATACAAATGGACTAAACACTTGGAAAAGAACAAAATATTAAACCCCAACCAATTTGGATTTAAAAATGGAATATCATGTACTCAAGATTGCTAGACATAATACAAGAAAGAGATGGCTGGGTAGATTGTGCCTTCCTGGACCTACAAAATGCTTTCAACAAAGTACTGCACAAAAAACTACTAAGAAAAATTTAACTAATAGGAAAATTATTGAAATGGAAGACTTCTTGAAAGGAAGGAAAATGAGAGGGATACTTAGAGAAAAGAACTCAAAATGGGTAGACATGGTAAGTGGAGTACCCCAAGACTGTATTGGCTCCGATAATGGTTGTTATTTATATAAACAACATGGATGAAGGAATGAAATGCTACATAAACTTCTTTGCAGATGATACAAAACTATTGAAGAAAATGGGTAACAAAGAAGACTAAATCTTTTCAGGGAGATCTGGACAAAGTCTGAAATTGGAGTAAAAAGACTGAAGTGAATTTCACATTAGAAAATGGAGTATAATGGAATTTGGGAAAAGCAAATAAAGATTATCTGGTAAATACAAAATTGGAACAAAAGAAGTTAAGAAAGTAAATTCAGAGAGACACCTAGGAATGATCATTTCAAATGACATGACACCAGACAAGCATGTAAACAAAATAGTTGGAGAAACCAACAACTTAATAAGATCAATGAAAGTAGCCTTTGACTATATGGATGAGGAAATGGTGAAGAAAATCCTAGTTACACTGATGACCAAAATTTGAGTATGCAGCATCACTGTGGACACCCAGTACAAAAAAAAAAAAAAAAAATGAAGGAATTCAAAGAGCACTAACACTCAGCATGTTGACATATGAAAAAAAAATTGGACAAACTAAACTTATTAACTCTGGAGCAAAGAAGAGAAAGAGGCGATTTGATATCCATATATAGAATTATGAAAGGGATGGAAATCCTTGACAGGGATGATCCACTTAAATGGGACAGAAGAAATACAAGGGGACACAAGAAGAAACTTAAGCAGGACAGTTACAGAAGAGATCTGAAAAAGAATAGCTTTCCACATAGAGTGATAGATACATGGAATAAATTGAAAGAAAACAGTGAGTGCTAAAATTATACATGACTTTAAGAAAGAACTGGATGTGGAAAGATACAACTGCAGGTCCTTATGAGCATAGCTCTTCTTCTGCAAAATACAACTAGGTAAATGCAGCTGTTCTGATTGGTCTGATTACTTAGGTATTTTGTATAGCTGAATTCTGGATATTTGAGATTTTACTGTATGTGGATGTGAAAATGTTTGACCCAGTATATAAGTAGAGCATAGGGAAGTATATAATGCATTGAATCAGCAGAACCATGATATAAATACTGATGACATCATGATACCTCTCACAATTGGAGATACTTTTGTACGCTGTAGTCACAGTAATAGTCCTGCAAAATGGATGTCAGATAGAATCATTTTCCTGGTACCCATCTTCAAAAGTTATTAACACCTTTGCCTCTATCTGGAGATGCAGCCCCAAACAATTGACACTTGATTCCCAGGCTGGGCTGGGAATCTGTATCAACTTAAATTATATTTTCTCCACCTGTTCCCATAAGAAAAGCTGTTGACATATTCTTTTAGTGATTATTGTGATTCTCTACTGATACTACTGTCATCCTTAAAAAAAATTGTTCATAGATGAATATTTACCTCATTCTCATTTGGTCTTGCAATACAGGTTCACCTCAAGCTGCATGAAAGTTTTGCAGATCAGAATCGTGTGTTGACCAGCCCTCCTTATGAAGTGACAGAGACTGGATGGGGTGAATTTGAAATTGTTATCAAGATATTTTTCCATGATCCAAATGAAAGACCTGTAAGTAGGTGTTAGTCTTTTTTTCAACATTTTAGAGGTGGGTACACATACATTCCTTTGCTGGAGCTTGGGGATTTGAGACAACATGCTCCTATTGTCATCATCCACTGATTGTAGCAGACTTAATCTGCCAGCCATCTAGCTTTTTGCCTCTATATGCTAGAATGCATGTACATTTAGCCCTCATGTTTCAACCTTTGATTATATAGTAACTGTTGTCTTTAGATATATCCACATATTTAAAATTATATACTATTTTGGCAGTTATAGCGTTCTTTAAAAAGTAATTTACAGTGAGGTGAACCATAAGTTGAGTAATGATTTATGAGTTGATTTATCACTTTAAAAAAGCATCTAGAATAATATTCTGATTTATTAGTTTTAAGATTATTACTGAATAAAAAAAGAATGGACCCAAACAAAGACAAAGTTCGCTCCAAGCTTCAAAGAGCTTATCAAAAGCACCTAGAGTAATATTCTGATTTATTAATTTGAGATCATCAATGCCTAGAAAAACAAATAAATGGTCCCTTACACTTACAAAGACACATCCAAACAGAAAGCAAAGTTTGCTCTGAGCTGGAGTCAAAGAGCTTGGTCACTGTTACAGCACAACTCTTTCCAAGTGCTGCAAATAACATATTTTTCTACCATATTCTACTAGTCCTATGTACTCATATAACCATGACCATGATTGATTACTGAATACAGCAAAAATACATTTCACCAACAGCATACTACTGAATACCAAATTTCCCCACATTATCATCATCATCATCACCATCATCATCATCATATTATAATAATGATAATAATATTATATTATTGTTGTTGTTGTTATTGTGGTACATACATATATCAAAGGCTCCTTCCTCCTTACAAGGGATGTAGCCAAAAAACAAAGGCACAAAAACCACTCCCACCTTTTCCATCCCCAACATACTCCACTCCCATACACTCCCTTCTCTCCCTCTTATCTTGATGGGTCATCCCTGCATCTCACCCAGTGCCCTGGGTCAGAATAAGTGTTGCAAGACGCAGCACATCCACAGCAAGGCCACTTCATTAAATCAGCAACTCCCCCTCTCCATCCCCTCGTGCAGAAAAGGAGAAGACATGGAGAAATTCCTTCAGGATGCATCAATTTATTTTTCACGCACACTCCCTCACCCCCCTCACCCTCCCACTCCCCCTTATGCATCACAGCATCATCCATACACAACCATTCTCCATTCACCCCTATCCTCTGTCCTCTCCTGTCTTTCCCAATGCCCCTTTTACCCCATCCATCCATCTCATCCTAGGTTGCCCCCTCATGTTCACTCCTTCCACTTCTGCCTTCCATGATCTTCCTTGTCTAAATCCAAATTGATTTGGATTCAGTATATTTTTTTCTTCCAGATGTTTAACCCATCTACTTTTGATAACTTTTTCACATATTTTTGCTATTGTGCTTGTAAGGGAGACCAGTTTGTAGTTGGTTGGATTTTCCTTGTTCCCTCCTTTGTATATTAGTACAACATTTGCATTTTCCAGTCCTGTGGTACTTTTCCTTCTTTGAGTGAGTATTTAATTATCTTGTATATTTTGTCCTTCAACTCCTCTATGCATTCTTTCAGTATCCAATTTGCAATTCCATCCGGACTGTGTGATTTTCTGACATCAAGGTTTTTTATTTGGTCAGATTTCCTTCTGTGTCACAGTTATTTCCTTCATTGGGGGGTATTTCTCTCTCCCTATTTCCTCACAGTTTGAACTTTCAATTGTGAATACTGTTTTGAAATGATTGTTCATAATTTCAGCCATTTCTACTTCTTTATATTCGTAATTCCCTTGGTGCAGTCTTTCTATTTCTTAATTGTTTTTTAGTTTACCATTTACATACCTGTAAAATAGTTTAGGTTCTTCCTTGCATTTTTCTCTTATACCTCTTTTGTAGTTTCTCTTTTCATTTCTGCATATTTTTGAATAATCATTTCTTAGTTTGATATATGTTTGCCATTTACTGTTTTGTTTTTCTTATCTTTTTTCCATCCTTTCCAAGCTTTATCTCTTTTATCCTTAGCCTCACTACATTTTTTGTTGTACCAGCTTTTTATATATACTCTTTCTTGCTTTTGTTTGTTCACTCCCTCATCATAAATTTCTTTTAAGTATATTCCATCTTCCATCTTTGTTTCTTCATTTAGGAAGTTATCCCAATTTGCATTTTGAAAGAATTGTCTGAGTTTCTCAAAATTCGTTTTGTTGTACATTAGTCTTCCTTTTCTATGTTTCCCATTTCTTCTCAAGCCAATTTGCTCTTTTAGTTCGAATTCTATTAGTACATGGTCACTCTTTACTATTGGAATTTTCTAATCAATTCTTTCCACAATTTCAGGCTCTGACATGAATATTAGATCTAGTTACGATGATTCCTAATTGTTTCTGTATCTAGTATTTCCCCTTACCCACTGGGTCATTGTATATTGAATGGTCATATCAAGTAGTATGTTTCCCCAGAGGTCTTCTCCACCCTTCAGTGTCATTTCTTCCCAACAAATTTCTTTTGAATTAAAATCACCCATAATTACTATATTAACTCTTTCAGTAAATTAGTTAGTTCATATTATGTGTCTTCCAACAGTTTGGAATGATTGCTTTCTGTCCAAAACTGTTTTGGGGTACACATTCATTACTACAAATTTTCTACTTTTCATGTCACTGTTTTCAACTTTTATCATAATTGATTCCACAGTGTTTTTTCCTTCTGTTAACTTTGTCACATTTAAGTCTTTCCTAGCCAAAAATGATACTCCCCCACCCTGTTTTTCCTTTCTATTTTTCATCCAATAGTTGTATAGACCTTGTCCCATAGTATTCAGTGGTAGAGGATTTTTTAATTTCAATTCTACAGTTCCCATTATGTCTGGTTTTTCTAATGCCAGATAGTCATTTAATTCATTCAGTCCTGAAATCATTCCATCTATGTTGGTATAAGCTATCTTTAATTTTTTTCCTTTCTTGTCCATTTTTATCTACTTTTTATCTGTTTTCTTGATATACCATTTTCTCAGCCTCAGGTCCACCACTTCCCCCCAAAAAATAATTCTTTTTAGTCTCCATTCTCTTTTCATTTTTTTCATTTGCTTCATTTCTAAGTTCCTTTTCTCTCTCTTTTTCTTCATTGCTCATTTCTTTTTTTATCCATACATTCTTGTAATGTTCACTATTTGCTAGTTTTGTTGTTTCAGATAGTACTTCCTCTGCTATCATTTGAGACCTAAGTTTTACTTTTAGTGGCCTATATTGTTTTTCTTTTGAGTATTTTCCAATTCTATGCATTTCCTCTTTCTTTATAACTTGTCCCTCCTCTTGAATCTTTTTCAGAATTTCTTAAGCGATCTCTTTCTCCTCTCTTTCTCTCTGATATCTATGTACATCATGTTTCTCTTTAATACCATAGATTACAATGCACATTTTTTTTTATCTGTGTCCATGACCAAATTTCCTTTTTCCCTAATTACTTTAATTATCCTTTCCTTAGCATTTTCTATGACTTGTTGCTCTACTATTTCTTTAAAAGATAGTTTTTTATTATCCTGTTCTACTCTCCACTGTTTCTTTATTTCTTGGAAATCTTTTTCTTTTATCTCTTCCACTTTCTCGGTCACTGCCTGTATTTGGTCCATTTCTTTTTTAATGCCTCATTTTTATCTATATCTTCATTTTTCAATCTTTCATTTTCTCCTTTGATCATATTTAGTTCCTTTTTCAAATCGTCTAGCTCCCTGTTAGTCTCTTCATTTGCCTTTCTTAGTAGGGCTATCTCTGTACATCCTATGCTCACTTTTTAGTTCAATTATTTCATCTAATAAATCGTTGATCTCTCTTATTTCTCACTATAATTTTATATCTGGGCTCTCTATATCCCTCTATTCATAATTCCACCTTCTCTCTCAAAACCTGAAAATAATTTTTTTTCAAACCTTTGGTACGTCTTCAGGGTTTCATTCAGGCATGTTCTTTTGGGGATCACCCCCAGTGGTGATTGCACCCTACTTGCATCTAGGCATCTCTTCGTTGGTTCTTTTTTCTTCAAAACACCATTATTTTCTTCCATTAGAGTAATCAATAAAAAAATAAATAAATAAATAAAAATAAAGACACAAGGACTATTGCATTTTGGTCACTCATTGTACACTTCTCCCTTTCTGCTTTTGTAAACACAACTTGCACCTGTTTCAAATTTGTCTGTCAACGAAGTGCTGCGTAGCGCTTCAGAGCTCCTTTCGGATGTCCTATTTCAACCACTGCTGGTGTGTGTGGATGAAATAGGTGGGAGTGGATTTATGCCTTTGACTCTTGCTACCTACTTTGTAAGGAGGAAAAATCCCTTGGTAATATAATTTTAATGTATGTAATATAATATTATTATTTTTTGTTGTATGTATATATATATATATATATATATATATATATATATATATATATATATATATATATATATATATATATATATATAGGTAGATAATGTAGCTTTTATTGCTATTTGCAGGTTACTCTGTACCACATCTTGAAGTTATTCCAGTCTGGTCCAAGTGGAGCGCCTTCTCTGCCTCCTGGTGATAATAAGAAACCACTTGTATCAGAATTTTATGAGGAGCTCATATTCCAGGACCCTTCAGCCATGATGCACCAACTGCTCACAAATACCCGTCAGCTCACCTTGGGAGAGTATAAACATGATACTGATTGTAAGCATTGTTATATAAAAAGTTTTATTCTCTTCTGTAGGTGTCATTGAATCTAGTCTACATAACAATTTAGGTAGTGAACACATGGTTCTAATGATCAGCTACCAGTAAGGTGAGGTTTTTGGTGTACTCTGAACAAAGATAGTAGTATTATCTGTGCACAGCACAGTATTGGTCTACTTCCAACTTCATTTCATTGTGTGACCACCTCTTGTGAGTGGGTGCCATCAGTATTGCTTACACTCAAGTCGCCTCCCACTACTGAAATCAATACAGACATAATAAAAGACCTTTTCCCCTGATAAGAGAGGTTGGCTGATTCAAAACACACATCACACACACACAACAGTTGAAGTGACAGCGAAAATTGGACTCCAGAAAAAAAATACAATTTTCGTGGATCTCAATGAGGGAGTACCTATGTTGTATTAGTAGGGAAGGGGAAAAACTCATGGTGTAGTGGGAAGGTGAAGCAAAAAGAGAAGGGGAGGGATTACTGAGGAAAATTGAAGGAAATGAGGAATATACTAAAAGAAATTTATAATGGGGGAGTGAATAAATACGTACCTAAAAAAAAAAAAAAACATACATAAAAACCTGGTACAACAAAAAATGTAGTGAGGCTAAGAATAAAAGAGACAAAGCTTGAAAGAAATGGAAAAAATACAAGAAAACAAGTAAAAGGCTAATGTACATCAAACTAAGAAATAATTATGTAAAAATATGCAGAGATGAAAAGAGAAACTAAAAAAAAAAAAAAAAAAAAAATGCAAGGAAGAACCAAAGCTATTTTACAGGTATGTAAATGGTAAACTGAAGAATAAACAAGAAATAGAAAAGCTGCACCAGGGTAAATACGAATATACAGAAGAACTGGAAATGGCTGAAATTATGAAAAATCACTTCAAATCAGTATTCACAATAGAAAACTCACCTAACTGTGAGGAAGATATCCCCCTCAATGAAAGAAATAATTGTAACAGAAGGAAATCAGCGACCAAATCAACCCTTGATGTCAGAAAATCACATGGTCCAGATGGAATTGCAAATTGGATACTGAAAGAATGCATGGAGGAATTAACAGATCAAATATACAATATAATCAAATTCTCACTTCAAGAAGGAAAGGTGCCACAGGACTAGAAGAATGCAAACATTGTACTGATTTATTAGGGAGGAAACAAGTAAGATCCATCAAATTATAGACCGGTCTCCCTGACAAGCACAATAGCAAAACTTTGTGAAAAGGTCATCAAAAATAGATGGGTTAAACATTTGGAAGAAAAAACTACTGATTCCAAATTAATTTGGATTCAGACAAAGAAGATCATGTACAACAAACTTGATCTGCTTCTACTTGAGATTAATAGATAGTACAAGAGAGAGATGGTTGGGCAGACTGTACCTTTCTGGACCTACAAAAGGCATTTGATAAGGTACCATACAAGAAACTAATAAGGAAAATAAAGTCAATAGGTGGCATCAGAGGAAAATTATTGGAAGGGATGAAAGACTTCCTGACTGAGAGGAAAATGAGAGTAGTAATTAGAGATAAATTCTCAAATTAGGAAGAAATGACAAGTGTCCTGCAGGGATCAGTACTGGCCCTGATCATGTTTGCCATACACATACATGACATGGATGAAGGAGTAGAGTGTTATATGAATTTCTTTGCAGACAATGCAAAAATACTAAAGAAAGTAAAAACGGAGGAGGATTGAAACTCATTACAACAAGACTTGGACAAGATCTGGAAATGGATTCAAAAGTGGGAAGTGAAATTCAATATCAAGAAATGTAGTGTAATTGAATTTGGAAAAAAGTAAAAACAGAATATCAAGAGATTATAAAATTGGTGAAGAAGAGGTCAAAAAAGTAAACTCGGAAAAAGACCTTGGAGTGATGATCAACAAAGACATGACACCAGACAAACATATTGATAAAATAGAGAAACCTACAATTTATTGAGGTCAATAAAAGTGGCATTTGTCTATTTGGATGAGGAAATTATAAAAAAAAAAAAATATTAACTACACTAATAAGACCAAAACTCTAGTATGCAGCAACACTGGACACCCAGTACCAAAAAGAATATAAAAAAAAACTAGAAAGAATACAAAGAGCAACAACAAAACTGGCACCAATTCTTTCCAAAATGACATATGAACAAAGACTGTCCAAATTAGAATTATCAACTCTGGAACAAAGAAGGGAAAGAGGAGACCTACTAACTATAAAATTATGAAAGGAATGGAAATCTTAGATAATGATTTATTGAAATGGGACAATGGAAAAACAAGAGGACATGAAAAGAAACTCAAAAAAGATAATTACAGAAAAGATCTGAAAAAAATAGCTTCCCACACAGACAAAGAAACAGTGTGTGCAAACACTATTCAAGATTTTAAGAAAAAACTTGATGCTGAAAGATACACAGACAGGTCACCACGAGCATAGCTCCCTTCCCATATAATACAACTAGGTAAATACACACACACCCCACCCATGAAAACAATTATAATCCATCCACCCATCTGAACACCTTGTGGATGAAGAGTCATCCCTATTCCCCACCAAACTGCCCATGTCGAAAGCAATGTAGTGAGATGCAGTGCCTCCAGGGCAGGATCTAACTGCTGGAACTGGCCATCCACTACTTTTTTATATGGTAACCCTCTCTTTATCTACCCCCAAAATTTACAGAACAGGCAAGAAAATCCTTATGGGCCTCATTATTCCTGCATCCACTCACCATCTGTCTCCAATCACTCCTATTTTGTAGTTTTCCTTGCTTGACAAACCTTTCCCTTGGATCCAGTGCCTTCATTACCCTGTCCATCCACCTAATTCTTGGTTTTCATCCAAAGTTCACTCCACCTATTTATGCTTTCCACACTCTTTTTGCTAGTCATTCCTCATTCAAAAGACCAGTGACAGGTACCTGCATGTGGTGATCCTCCAAGATGGGTAGCAAAATTGCCCATTTTCAAAACTCTTTAACCTCCTCACCTTCAATAAGAGGTGCAGCCCAGAGGAATTGACTCTTGATCTTCAGACTGGGTCCAAGCTCTTCTCTCAATCAACTTTAACTGTATACTTTTATCATGTATGGGGAGCTGACAACCAGTGACTGCTCCCCTCTCCCTGCCACTTTCAACTGGTGATATAGAAACAGTTCCATACTAATACAACACAGGCAGAGTCCAAGGTTTCTTCCCAGAGAGATCAATAGGGTCATAAGAACATAGAAATTGAGGAGATTGCCAAAGTCCATTAGGCCTACACCAGGCAGTTCCATGTCTGTTACCACCTGTCATCCCTATCCACCCCCCGAGGCCCAGTACTTTGATGTAGTGGGGGGGCTTCCGTGTAGTAAGGACGGGCTGAGCTGTGCCAGCTAGATGCAACCATACTGGAGAGGTCAGCCCCGAGCTACCAGACGAAAACTGAGCCAAAAGTTTTTTTTTTTTTTTTTTTTTTTTTTTTGGGGTGTGTGTGTGTATTTACCTAGTTGTATTTACCTAGTTGTATTTTACAGGAAGGGGAGCTATGCTCGTGGGGTCCCGTCTTCATATCTCATTTTATCTAAACTATTTTTAAATTCATGTATTGATTTTGCACACACCACTTTCTCATCTAACTTGTTCCAACTGTCTATTGCTCTGTGAGGAAAGCTGTTCTTTTTAAAATCTCTTCTATAGCTGTCTTTTTTTATTTTCTTTCCGTGTCCTCTTGTATTTCTGTCATCCCATTTTATCAGATTCTCTCTATCAGTAATTTCTATGCCTTTCATGATTCTGTAAATAGCTATCAAATCTCCTCTCTCTCTTCTTTGCTCTAGTGTCTGTAGTTTAAGTTTTTGTAGTCTCTCTTCATATGATAGTTTTGAGAGTGTTGGTGCCAGTTTTGTAATTGCTCTTTGTATTCTTTCAAGTTTTTTTATACATTTTTTTGTACTTGGTGACCATATCGTTGCTGCATATTCCAATCTTGGTCTTATCAGGGTGATTAGGATTTTCCTCACCATTTCTTCATCCAGGTATGTAAATGCCACTTTGATTGTTCTTATTAAATTATAAGTTTCTCCAAAAATCTTATTTATATGTTTCTCAGGTGACATATTATTCATAACAATGACTCCCAGGTCCTTCTCATTTTCTACTTTTTTTATTCCTTCTTCTCCCAAATTATATGATCCTGTTATTCTGTTTTTGCTTTTTCCAAATTCCATTATACTACACTTTTTTGTATTGAACTCCATCTCCCACTTCCTACTCCATTCTTGTACTTTATTTAGATCTCTCTGTAGTGATTCACAATCTTCTTCAGTTTTCACTCTTTTCAGTAATTTTGCATCATCTGCAAAGAAGCTCATATAGCTTTCAATTCCTTCATCCATATCATTAATATATATAGCAAACATTATTGGGGCCAGAACTGTTCCCTGCGGGACACCGCTTATTACTTCATTCCATTTTGAGTGCTGATCTCTTATCACTACTCTCATTTTTCTTTCTTGCAAAAAGTCTTCCATCCAATTTAGCAATTTACCTTGTATTCCTCCTTCATATTCTAATTTCTTAAGCAACTTCTTATGTGGTACTTTGTCAAAAGCTTTTTTTAGGTCTAGAAATGCACAATCAGCCCATCCATCTCTTTCTTGTATTATATCTATTAGCCTTGAATAGAAACATATTAAATTGGTGACGCATGATCGTCCTTGTCTGAATCCAAATTGCCTTGGATTTAGTACGTTGTTTTTTTCCAAGTATTTTACCCATCTACTTTTGATAATTCTTTCACATATTTTTGCTATTGTACTTGTTAGAGAGACTGGTCTATAGTTGGTAGGTTCTTCTTTATTTCCTCCTTTATATATAGGTACTATATTTGCTTTTTTCCAATCTTCTGGAACTTTTCCTTCTTTTAAGGAACTGCTTATTATGCTATGTATTTTGTCTGCCAGTTCATTCCTGCATTCTTTCAGAATCCAGTTTGCTATTTCATCTGGCCCATGCGATTTTCTGACATCAAAATTACCCAAGTGTGTCAATATTTCATTCTTTGTTACTTCTATTTCTTCCATAGGGGGGACTTTTTCCTTCCACTCAATCTCTTCAGGTTGTATATTTTCCCTTGTAAACACTGATTTAAAATGTTTGTTCATAATTTCTGCCATTTCCATTTCCTCAGTGTATTCAACTCCTCCTTGTCTTAATTTCTCTAAGTCTTGTTTGTTTTTCAGTTTATTGTTTACAAATCTGTAGAATAGTTTTGGTTGATCTTTACACTTTTCTATAACATCTTTTTCATATTTTCTTTTTTCCTCTCTGCACTTTTGTACATATTCATTTCTATAACCAGTATATATTTTCCATTTTTCAGGTCTGTCTTTTTTCCATCTGTTCCAGGCTTTGTCTCTTTTGTCCTTTAACTCCCTACAACTTTTGTTGTACCAGCATTTTACATATTCTTTTTCTTGTTTTTGTCTTGGGACATACTTTTCCACTCCTTTTTTGTAAATTTTTGTCAAAATATTCCATTTCTCTTCCACTGTTGTTTCTTCTTTGTATATTTCTTCCCAGTTTTCTTGTTGGAAGAATTCTCTTATTTTATCAAAGTTTGTTTTTTCATACATCATTCTTCCTTTTCTATATTGTTCATTTCTTTTCATATATTTTTCTTCATTAAGTTCCAGTTCAATCAATATGTGGTCACTTTTACCTATTGGTGTTTTATATTCAATCTTGTCTACTATTCTAGGTTCAGATGTAATTATTAAGTCTAGCCTCGATGGTTCTTCTTCATTTCTATACCTAGTGTTCTCTTGTATCCATTGTGTCATTGAATGGTCAGTAATCATCTCAAGTAGAGCATTTCCCCATGAGTCATCACCACTCTTTACTGTCATTTCTTCCCAGCAGATTTCTTTGCAATTAAAGTCGCCCATCATAACTATTCTTCCTCCGTCTTCCATTATTTTAGTTAATGCTATCTTTGTGTCCTCTAACATACTTTTATGTTCACTCTCCTCCCATGAGGCTGTTTTCGGAGGCACATAATTGATCACAAATTTTCTGCTCTTCTTATCTCGGTCTTCCACTTCTATCATAATCATCTCTACTGTATTCTTTCCATATATGACACCTTTCACGTTTATATCCTTCTTAGTCAGGAACATAACTCCACCCCCTTGTTTTTTCTCTCTGTTTCTAATCCAATAATTGTATGTATCATGTCCTACACTGTTGGGTGGTAGTGGGCCTTTTAATTTTGTTTCTACAATTCCCATTATGTCCGGTTCTTTTTCTTTCAAATAATCATTCAGTTCATTCAATCCTGTTATCAATCCATCTATATTTGTGTAAGACACTCTTAGTTTTCTGCCACTTCCATTGTATTCTCTGTTTCCCTTATGTTTTTCTTTAGTATGTCGAACTGCTTTATTTTCATGTTCACTACTCTCCAATAGAATCTCTCTTTCTCTGACTCCGTTCTTTCCTCGTTTTTTGCCTTAGCTTCAATTCTTTTCTGCTTTTCTGCCTCTCTTTCCTCCTTATTCATTTCTCTTTTTATCCATACCTTTTTATATTGATCATTTGTTGCTAGTTTCCCTGTCTTGGATAGAATTTTCTCTGCTGTTGTTTGTGACCTGAATTTAATCTTAATTGGTCTGTTCTTATCTGTACTATATTTTCCGAGTCTGAATTTTTCCTCAATTTCCTTTATAATTTCTGGTTCATCTTCCTGGACTAATTTTAATAAACTGCTTACTCTTTCATTTTCCTCCTTGATTCTTGCGGTTCTATCTGGGTTATGTTTCTCTTCCATTCCTAATATAATTATACATTTCTTTTTGTCAGCTAATTCTCTTACTATATTCTCCTTCTGTCTCATCACTTTAATAACTGAGTCTTCATTATGTTCTTTCAATTGCTGTTTGACTATGTCAGTGAATGAAACCTTATTCCCTTCTTGAGTTATTCTCCAATTTTTAGCTTCTGTAGCTATTTTCTCTCTGTTTTCATTACTATTCTTCTTCAATTTCTCATTCTCCTCCTTTACATTTCCTAACTGTCTTTTTAGGTCCTCTATTTCTTCAGTTAAGTTTCTGTTAGCCTTCTCTAGTTGTTCCAACCTTTCAATTCTTTGGAAAATGGAGTCTACGTTACCTAACTTACGCTCCAAGTCCTCGATCACCTTATCAACTCTCTCCTCTAGTCTTATCAGTCGGGGGGGGGGGGGGGGGGGGGGTTGTGTCCCCCCCACCCTCTTTAAATCCCTGAAACATATTCTCGTCACTTTCTTCTGTATTGCTCCTCTCTATACTTCTAATCTTTACATTTTTATTTGCCATTTCGTCATCACTGAGCTGGTCCGGTGGTCGTTTCATGTTGACCTTACGCCCGTCTGCCTGGGCCAAGTCCTCCACATCCTCATTTCCTTCCATTTCCCCAGCAATCCCTCCCCCTCTCCTCTTTCCTTACTTTCCCACTACCTCACGAGCAATTTCCCCCCCCCCTGCAAATACAAAAAGGCACTTCTCTTTGCGTTGGTATCCACAATCTGCACTTTTCTTCAGAGCGTTCGTCAAGCCGTCCGTTCGTTGAAAGTGTGTGTGTGTGTGTGTGTGTGTGTGTGTGTGTGTGTGAATAGATAGGGGGTCCCTCACCCTTTTGCTTTGTGAACTCCCCTATCCCTATTCTTCATATTTGCTACCCTACTCCTTTTTCACTATCTTTCTCTAATACTTGTTAAGGAAGGTTCTGGTATCTTGGTGCCTCCCAAGCTACATGTCTGAACCCAGTCAAGTGGGGATGTATACTGCGAGGTCACTACTCCCTGCGAGGGCCGAAAGCTCACCGACTGGGGAATGCATGTTTGTGAGGCAGGTACTAGGCTACCGACTTCCTTTCTCCCTATCCAGTACACATGCAGATTGACTACGTTGGACCCATCCTAAATGGGACAAAACAAAAGAGGACAAACCCCGGGTTGACAAAGTCTCCAACTCACCTCCGAGGCCCTGCATGTGTAAATAGTCGTTTCTGGAACCTCCCGATTCTCCAAAGACTTTTCTTTTATTGCTTGTGGCATCAGGCAACTGCAGTATCTGCTTCTATGCATTTCCCAATCTTTCTTAATATATGGTGTGGCCTCAGATATACACGATCATGGCGTCTGTTCAAACTGACTATTCTAAACCCCCACCACTACCTGATCCTCCTCCTAAACCCCCCGATCCCTCTCCTAATATTGCCAATCCTAATGTTGATGCTATTGACTCAGCAAAAATAAAAACCCCAGTTGATGACTCCGGCTTGAAAAAGGACTTCGGTAAAATCAATCAATCAAATACTGCCCCTAATAGTCATAGAATCTTACATTTAAGATATGTAACTCTTGATAAGAGTTATACAGACTTGTATGAAAAGTTCCGTAAATTTGGACAAATTAAAGAGATCAGAGTTAAACTAACTGACAACTTTAAAGCTTGGCTAGTGTGGATCTCATTTCTTTCTAATCAGGATGCAGCTGCTGCCTGCTTGGATTATAATAATTGCAATGAGAATGAATCTTCGGCCCAACTTGTTGCTAGAGCGCCACCTAACCTGGATATCTTTTATCCAGAAAAGCTGGTAGAGGAAAGGAAGGAAAGTGTGCAGAGGCCTCCCAGTCCAGCTAAGTGGCTTATTGTCACTCTTGCAAAAGAACGTGCTAACTTGTTCGAGATTAGAAGATTCTTGAAGAGTCACCTTGGCTCTGGTAATTTGAATAACTCCCAGGTATCACGATTTGGAAGAAATTCCTTCTTAATTCATGTAAAATCTTATGAACAAGCTGCCATGGTGCTTAACTTGAAACAGAAATCTGACATTAAGGAAGTCAAACCCCACTATACCTTTAGTTATACCAAAGGGGTAATCTTTAATAGAGATCTGTATGACTTTGATGAAGAAGAAATTGTAGAAATGTGCCCAACTAATGTTTGGAAGGTTGCTAAAATCCCTCATTCTTCTATGATCACCTAAGTTTTTCTGGTGAAGATCTACCTCATTATGTAGAGATAGAAAAAGAGATTGTTTATGTGAAGCAGTATAAGCCCCGTCCCCTTCAGTGCTTTAACTGCTATGGTTTTGGCCATCCTTCCTGCAGATGTGCAAGAGACAAAGTGTGTTTGATATGTGCTCAGCCTGAGCATGGGGATTGTTCCCGCCCAACAGTTTGTATAAATTGTAAAGAAGAGCATGATGCCAGAGATAAGAACTGTGTAATTTATAAGAAGGAACAGGAAGTACTACTAAAAGCTCATGCAGAACATATAAGTGTAGGACATGCTAAAAGACTATTAAGTAATTCCAAAAGATACGGTGATGCTGTTAAAACAAATAGTAAAGTGGATCAGCCAACTGTAGAAGGCAATAGAAATAGAAATGCTAATATGAATTCTTCTGTTAAAACTAAACCCAAGCCTCAGTGTAAAACTGTTACTATGAAACCTAATCGTCTTCTCAACTAGGAATTTGTAATACTTCTGAACCCTCCTGTGCGGAAGTTTCCCCACCCCTTGTTGAAGGGGTGTCCCCTGCCCCATCTGGAGGGGCACCTAAGGTTTCTATTGTAGAAACCTCACAGGCTTCTTCTAATGAAGCCTCCTCTCAGGCAATCTCTCTTCCAGACTTGGGGGACTCCCCAGTAGAGGGATTGCTGACTAGTGTGCCTCACTCAGTAGAGGTGCACAGAAGCAATGAGGATCAACCAAATGCTGAACCCAAGCCTCAACATGAAAGAGTCACTACTAGACCAAATCGTTCTTCTCCACAACTTGGAAATTGTAGTACTCCTCAACCCTCCTCTGTGGAGGTTCTCCCATCCCCAGTTGAGGGAATGTCTCCTGCCCCATCTAGAGGGGCACCTAAAGTTCTCATTGCTGAAACCCCACAGGGTTCCTCTAATAAAGCCTCCTCTCAATCAGTCAAACTTCCAAACTCGGGGGGGCCCCCCAATAAAGGGATCATGGACTGATGTGCCTCACTCAGTTGAGGCGCACAGAATCAAAGCTATGGAGTCTGAAGCTGTGCACAGTAAAAGACTCCACAGTCCACCCTTATCTCCATCTTCTTCCCCAAATCGTGATAAGCAATCTAAGAAAGAAACTAATAACCCAGACTCTACATCGTCTGTCGGACCATTGTCAGAGAGGAGGATGCCACCCGCAAAAGCAAAGAAATTAAAAAAGAAACCACCTTGTAAACCCTCTCTCTCCCAGACTTCTCTTACCAGACCAATAGACCCAGAAAAGAAAAAGAAAACAGTATAATGTCCATAATTCAATGGAATATTCAAGGTTTTAATTCTCATCAAGAGCAGGTTAGGATTCTCTTTAAAGAACATGATGTGTCTGTTTTTTGTCTGCAAGAAACTATGCTTGGCAATTTATCCCCTAATGTTGGACTTAATTATACATTTTACAGATCTCCTATGATTGGGGGCTGTGCCCATGGAGGTACTGGTATCATTGTTAAGAAATCTGTAAACCACAGAAGTGTCCACCTACAATCGGTGTTGCAGGCTTGTGCAGTACAAATCTTTACCACTAAATGGATCACTTTATGTTCTTTGTATTTGGAACCTGAACTGGAAGATCGACTCGTAGACATATATAACCACCCCCGTCAGTTTGAGTTAAATGTCCTACAATCTTTGGTTGACCAGCTCCCTGAGCCTTTTATTCTAATGGGTGACTTTAATGCCAAGCATCCTCTATGGGGTGAATCAAGGTGTGACCCCTGGGGCAATATAATTGAAGAATTTATTGATAATAACGATGTCATTTTGATGAATGACTGTTCCAAAACTAGGTTTGATGTCTTTCACAACTCAGGTTCTGCTATAGACCTAACTATTTGTTCATCAGCCTTAAGATTAGACTACAGTTGGTCAATAGATGAAGATTTACATGGTAGCGACCACTGGGCTATCCATATCAAATATTTAAAGAACACTTCCTCCTCTTGCTTACCTAAATGGAAGACAGGAGAGGCTAATTGGGAATTATTTAGGAGATCCACAGAGATTAATTATAAGACTAGTGATTTTGGTAGTAACTGTGATGCATATGACTACCTGGTAGACATGATACTTTCTGGTGCTTTCTCTTCCAGTAGTCCCCTGGTGGAGCGATGAATGTGCTTTAAGCAGAAAGATTACAAGAACTTGCTATAAGAGATATTGGAGATACCCTTGTTTAGTCAATAAGATAACGTACAGAAGAGCTCGAGCAAAGCAGAAGAAAATCTACAAGAAAGCAAGGAGGGAATCCTTCATTAGATATATTAGCGAATTGAAATATGACTCTTCCCCTACCTTAGTATGGAATAGGATTCGAAAATTACAAGGAAAGTTTACTCCATCTCCTTTACCCATTCTGAAGATAAATGACTTTTATATCAGATACAAGAGAATTAGCAGAGGCTTTTGGAAGACATTATGCTGATATTTCAAGCCCACTACATTAGTCAGATGATTTCAGAAGAATTAGAGCCAAGACCACGATTATTCCTCCTACCAATACGAACTCGGAGGCATATAATCTTCTCTTCACCTTGGAAGAAATGGATCATGCTTTATCTTTATCCTCCCCAACCTCTCCTGGAGTGGATGACATTCTTTATTCCATGGTTGCTCACTTATCCATATCGTCGAAGAAATTCCTTTTACATGTGCTGAACGGTTTTTGGTCTTCTGGATCTTCTCCTAAATCTTGGAAGACTTCAATCATCATAGGAATCTTAAAGGCAGGAAAAGACTCTCATGACCCACAAAGTTACAGACCTATTGCTCTCACTAGCTGCATTTGTAAGATCAATGAAAGAATGGTTAATACGCATTTAGTTTGGTTTTTGGAATCCATAAATCTGCTATCTAACAGTCAGTTTGGATTTAGAAGAAATAAGTGCACTCTGGACCCCTTACTTTTTATCACTTGTGAGATCCAGAATGCCTTCGCAATTGAGAACTCTAGCATTGCTGTGTTTTTTTACTTGAAAAATGCCTACGATACTACCTGGTGGGGAGGCATTCTGAAGCAAGTTGCAGAGTGGGGTATCGGGGGTAATATGTTCATTTGTTTAAAGGACTTCTTGTCTGACCGTTATCTAAAAGTCCGAGTGGGCTCTTCTTTCTCTTGTGCACATCTCCAAGAGGAAGGGATTCCCCAAGGAAGTGTTCTGAGTCCTACACTCTTCGGCATAGCCATTAATAGTTTATTAGAGCAAGTTCCCACAGGAGTTCATGGATTGGCTTATGCTGATGACTTCGCTATTGTGTGCAGCAAATCGACAACATTAGAAACGGGCCAAAAGATTCAAGAGGTTATTAACTTAGCAACAGCATGGGCTAATTGCAGGGGCTTCAGATTCTCTGTTGAAAAAACCAAAACCATAAGGTTTTCCAGACTAAGACGCAAGGAAGAAATACCAACACTATTCTTAGAGGGTGTCATATTACCGTATGAAGATGAAGTAAAATACTTGGGTCTGGTTTTGGATAAAAGGTTGACATTCACAAATCACATAAACGAGGTTGTATACACTGTTAAACAGTGACTTAATATACTAAAGGTAGTGTCTCGTTTCAACTGGGGAGCAGATCGTGTAACTTTAATAAGGCTTTACCAAACATTCTGCCTTAGCAAAATGGATTACGGATGTCAAATTTATGGATCGGCATGTAAAAGTTCACTGAAGAAGCTTGATATAGTCCACAATATGGCTTTACGGATCTGTTCGGAAGCCTATAGAACATCTCCAGTGGATAGCTTGTATGTGGACGCAGGAATTCCTCCCCTGTATATTCGCAGGGAGGAATTAAGCCTTAGATATATATCTCGTGTCTTGACATCCAAACAGAATCCAAACTTCAAATTTGTAAAGCAGCCGGTAGACAGAGCTCCAAGGAAAAGTACTCTGCCGAAACCTTTAGAAGTGAGATGTGAAGTTGGGACAGAGAAGGTAGGACTTGTTCCTAACACAATTGCTGAGATCATGCCTCCCAGATTCCCTCCTTGGAACCGATGCCCCACTGAAATATGTCCTCTTGAAAAGAAGAAAAATAGAACTGCTGTAGAGCTAAAAAGTGAATTTATAGAACATTTATCAGTACATGCCGATGCAATTTTTATTTATACAGATGGATCAAAATCCCAAGATGGTGTTGGTTGTGCTGTTGTATCTGATAGCACAGTTTTAAAGAGAAAGTTGCCTGATTTTAGCTCTGTTTTTACTGCTGAACTGCTGGCAGTTAGCAACGCCCTCAAATTTGTTTTTAATTCTGTTCCGTGTGGTAGGAACATTGTTGTTTTTACGGATTCCATGATCGTTCTATCCTCTGTAAATAATTTGTTACCTCATCATTTTTTAGTCCAAGAAATACAGGAATGGTTGATTCTCATCAACAACAGAAAGAAGATAAAAGTAAACTTTTGCTGGGTGCCGTCTCATGTGGGTGTCACTGGAAATGAAAAGGCCAATGCTGCAGCCAAAGCCGCCACTAGGCTCAGCCATATAACAGACCGAAAAGTCCCACATACGGACTTGAAACAAGTGATCCATTGTTATACAATGGAGAAGTGGCAAGAGCAATGGACAAGGCTGGACGGTAGTTATAAATTAAAAGAGATTCACCCCTTAGTGAACCCTTGGAAGTGTCCTCCTTTGGACAGAAGGTCAAGCATTGTCTTGACAAGACTGAGAATTGGCCATTCCTACATTACTCATAAATTTTTAATGGCAAGTGGAGCAGAAAGGCTGGCCCCCCAATGTCCCACTTGCCAAGTAGTTTTGACAATAAGACACATTTTAATTCAGTGCCCTGCATTCTCTAATAAGCGCAGGGCGAATTTTTTAACTGATTTATCTTTTAAAGACATTTTAGGGGAGGAAGCTCATGTGAAGAATGTTTTAAAGTTTTTAAAAGACAAATTTATTTTATGAAATTTAAAATTGTGTATATGAATGCTTGTGAGTGTTGTTGATGTGTGTTCGTGAATGTTTATTGTTTTAACTGTTTTACTTGAATTTTTATCTAAAAGGTAAATATGCGCTGAATGGCCTACCGGCTCCGGCGCTTGGCCTTCGAGCCAAAAATTCCATAAATCAAATCATCCCTATCCATAAAGTTATTTCATGTTCTCTTGAAACAGCCAATTGTTTCAGCGCTCACTTCACAAGCACTGAAACAATTGCCAGGCACTGTAGGGCTGCAGGGTGTCCACTTTGTGAAATTTGAGACAGGAAATATTGTACAATGTTTTCATCATGTGAGCTTTCTTAAACAAAAAATAATTTTACTTTCCATCCTTTATTTTTCAGTTGAAGATAAAAAGGAAAAGACAATGATCAATCTTTTAAATGGAAAAGAAAAAATTTCTGCTGAGATTCTTGATCTCAGAGAAAAGCTGAACTTGGCCAAAGAAACAATTGCCCATTTCAAAGAAGAAATCAACAAAGCTCAATCAGAAACTACCATAGATGTGTCAGGTATTGCATGACCCTATTTATAATCTGCAACTTTGTTTGTGAGTCAGTCTTAGATAACACCCCATTTTGTTTACATGTAAGAACCTAGGACTATCGTAGTATTATCCTGCCATGTGGTCTTGCAGTTATTGATGACTGTAGGAATTGTTTAAAAATTTTGAATAAATGGGTCAAGAATGACTGGATACCAAAATAAATCCTTTTTTATATACACTTTCTTTCATCATTTCCCTATACTCATTTCTCTATATACCAAGGGTCTCTTCTCCCTATGAAGGAAATAGCCAGCCAAGGCATGCACCCACTTCCACCCATTCATTCCCATCCACCACCCATTCCTTCCCATCCACCAACCATTCCACTCCAATCCACCAACCTTTGTTTCTCTTAGGGAAATGGTCATCTGTCTATGTACCAAGGGCTTTTTCCCCATATCAGGGAGGTAGCCAAAAAAGGCACCTACACACTCCCACCCATTTCACTCCTATCCATCACCCTCTCATCTTAGGTCATTCAGAAAGAGAAGACAGGAAGAAATCCCTTTGGGATATTTTGATGCAGCCTAAAAGGATTTCTTTCTGTCTTCTCTATTTTTTGTATGAGGGGACAAGGAGGGAGGGTCACTGTGTAAGTGAAGTGGCCTTACTGGGTATGTGCTGCATCTTGCTGCTCTGCTTCTGACCTGGGCAGTGGGAAGGAGACATGGATGCCTGGAATGACCCTTCATCTACAAAGAGCTAAAATAAAAGGGAAACAATGGTGGTGGATGGGAATAGGTGTGTGCCTTGAATTGGCTACCTAACTGTAAAGGTAAAAAAAGGGACTATGTTCTCTCAGCCTATCCAGGAATATATGAGTATATATTATTAGGAACGGTCTCTTGGTTGGATCCAGGAGGTGCTCAAAATGTTTGCAATGGTATAATAGTACAAGAAAATCTATTAGTATATTGGACAAATACAACACAAAATTAATAGCAAGCCATAGAGAACAACCATTAATGGCAATGTGCCATAGCTAAACAAATGTGACTACTGACAATAAAGGAGTAATAAATCATCTTATGTTCCTTCTTGAAATGAAGATCTTGGTAATGAGAGACTGAAAAGGGGGACAAGAACAACTGATATACCTAAACTACCTGTAAGTGAAACAATGAGAGAGTACAAATCGGTGGTTGTTTTGGTGGGGAGAAACTTAGCAAGCCCAAGTGCAAGTGACTTCCAAATGAGAATGGTGGAAGCAGATAGGCTAGATGATGTATTTACCTAGTTGTAATATATGGGAGGGGAGCTATGCTCGTTGTGACCTGTCTTTGTATCTCTCCGCATCAAGTTTTATCTTAAAATCTTGTATAGTGTTTGCACATACTGTTTTGTTGTCTAATTTGTTCCATGTATTTATTGCTCTGTGTGGGAAACTGTTCCTTTTCAAGTTTTTTCTATAACTATCCTTTTTCAGTTTTTTTCTGTCTCGTTTTACCGTTGTCCCACACTAACAAGTCGTTCCTGTCTAAAACTTCCATTCCTTTCATTATTCTGTAGATAGTCAGCAAATCTCCTCTTTCTGTGTAGTGATGTGACTGTAATAAAGAATATCCAGCAGTTCGCAGAAGTGGTGAGGGGGGCAGGGCTTCACTGGTCGTCTCCTGACTTCATTCTGCTTCTTAGTGGTGAGGGGGGATGGTATTTGTATCCAAATACTGCCAATGTGGCCCCCAGGCATGTATTTACCTAGTTGCACTTTGCGGGAAGTGGAGCTGTGCTTGTGATCTGTTTTTGTATCTCGCAAGATCAAGTTTCTTCTTAAATTCTTGTATTGTGTTTGCACACACTATTTTTTCGTCCAATTTGTTCCATATATCTATCACTCTGTGTGGGAAGCTGTTCTTTTTCAGGTCTCTTCTGTAGTTGTCCTTTTTGAGTTTCATTGCATGTCCTCTTGTTTTTCCTCTGTCCCTCTTTATTAAGTCCTCTCTATCAAGGCGTTCTTTTCCTTTCATAATTCTGTAGACGGTTAGTAGGTCCCCTCATTCTCTTCTTTGTTCCAGGGTCGGCAATTCCAGTTTGGCCAGTCTTTGTTCATATGTCAGGTTTGAAAGTGTTGGGGCCATCTTTGTTGTTGCTCTTTGTATTCTTTCTAATTTTCTTATATTCTTTTTTTGTACTGGGTGACCATATCAGCGCTGCATGTTCCAATTTTGGCCTTATCAGTGTTTGGAATATTTTCTTAATCATTTCCATATCCAGATATTTAAAGGCCACCTTTATTAATCTCAACAAATTGTATGTTTCTCCGACTATTTTATTTAGATGTTTATCTGGCAACATGTCTTTGGTGATGATTACTCCTAGGTCCCTTTCAGAATTTACTTTCTTTACTTCTTTTCTGTCAATTTTATTCTGTCCTGATATTGTATCCTTGCTTTTCCCAAATTCGATTATACTGCATTTCTTGATATTGAATTCTACTTCCCAAATCTTGCTCTGTGGTAATGTTTCAACATCACCCACTTGGATAGGACTGGCACAGAGCTGGGCAATATAAACACAGGTGGGTTGGCTCTCTTTATTGTCAACTCTAGTGTTCGGAGTCTAACTAAGGGTCACTGGACTGTGGCAAGTACTTACTTTTGCGCGTGACCTACACGTGGCGTGTGGACTGCTTCGTCGTCATCAGCTGGCACTGCGTCGCGTCTTCTCGCAAGGACATCGGCGTATGAACTGCCTTGAGTGCTTGGGGTGCTGCTTATAAAGATGCCCAGCGTCCAGATGCTATGCGTGGTCTAATTGACTTCCAGGCTGCCCAAAGGTGCCATGCGTCGTCCAATCAACTTCTAGGCCTACCCCACGCGGTCCACGGTGGGCAGAGTCAACTCGGACAAGAGTGCGTTCATTGTCCGCGTGGGTACTCCGCGTGGCACTGACCAGCACTCCACGCGGGCGCTGACCGCGTGGGCGCTGACCAAACCACGCTTCTCTTGGCGCCAAACCAGGTCCAAAGGCACGCTACCCTTTGGCGCCAAAACAGGCCCAAAGGCACGCTACCCTTTGGGGCCAAAACAGGCCGCCCACGTCACTATACGCGCCAAAACCAACTTGCCACAGTCCTCCCCCCGCCAAAAAGTCAACGACTACCAAAACAAAGCAATATATACCGGCGTGAGGGAAAAATCGATGCGTACGTGTCAGGAGGTAACACACCAAAGTGCGTGCCCTAAAGACAGCAATCACATCGATGAAAAAACCCTACGCGACAACGTGCCAACTACAATATACTGGTGCTGCAGAAGGAGAAAAAAAAAAGTAAGAAGAGAACGGAGCAGATGTCTTGGTCGTGCGTAGGCGTGAGGTCCTTCTGCCAACGTGGAGGGAACTCTGCGCTGGTGTTCATAATTGCTGCCGGCTGCAATTTTGTCCTTCGCATACCTGTAAAAAATATCAGCGGCAGAAACTTTTGCACAGGATGGGTATATGCGTGGATCATAACCACAATGGATATGTACAGAATACACTATTATCAAGAGTCATTATTATCAAGAAAATTGCTAACAGTGGGAGAATAATGCACTACGCCTTGCCTGTGATCTCAGAAAGCTGATACACGCTCCTCGTTCTCGCCTGTGATGCTGCGACGTGCTGGTCCCTGGTGGTCCTCCGCTGGCAGAAAAATTGCTGTTCCGACTCGTGGTGAGTGGGGAATATGTGGGGAAGTACAAAAAGAGACGGCAGGAAAATTGTTTCCAGGGATGGCGTGGGCGCCGACATATAAAAAACCAAATATGGACAAAAAGAAGACCTGAGAATAAGAAAAACATAGTTCTGATGATCACCTCACGTGCTATGTGACACACGGAGCAGTTATAAGACCTTTGAATCGGCGTGCTAATGTGAGCCGCCATTGTCCTCCTGGAGGTCCAGGGGTTCCTTCTCGTGTGTGGGGAACGCTCTCCTTACGTTTTTGTTCTCACACACAGAGAGATTTCCTTCTTGTCGGATTCTGTCCGTGTGGACAGAGAACTCACGTCCGGATTTTATATTTTTAATTGTGTATATTACATCACTCACCCTTTTGGTGATCCTATATGGGCCCTGGAACAACGGTTGGAGCTTCTTACTTACCCCCTGTTTAGGTCTTGTTGTGACAACTCTGTCACCAAGGGCAAGCTGTTTTATGCGTGTCCTCGGCCGTTTGGTATGTCTTTCAACTGTGGCAGCTTCGATGAACTGTTGACACCTTTCAAAACATGAGTTTGCTACGGCCATTGTTTCGGCCGATAACTTGTCCATATTATACAATGGGGCATTTGGCCTCGTGAACTCCGTTATAGGGAGGACAGGGTCTCTATGGAACAGGAGGAAATACGGGGAATCCCGTAGGACTCTATGATATGCAGAATTATAAGCTAAGACCGCTAAAGGGAGCATTTGATCCCAGCCTGTTTGATTGTCCTGCACAAGGGACCGTAAGATTTTTATTATTGTCCCATTTACTCTCTCCACGATCCCGTTGCTCGAGGGATGGCAAGGAGTGATCTTGTGATGCTTGATGTTCGCCATTTCCATCACCTCTTTGAACGTGTCGTTTATGAATTCTCCTCCCCCATCAGAGATCACCTGTCTCGGAGCACCATGTATTGCCAGGACGTGGTCCAGGAAGGCTTTGGCTACAGTCCGCGCTTCTTTAGAGTTAATTGGTACAGCAACCAAGAAGCGGGTCAGAACATCGACAACTGTCAAGATGTATTTCGCACCATGTAAGGTGGTGGTTAATGGGCCAATAAGGTCAACATGGACCCTTTCAAATGGAGTGTTTACGTCAGGGAACTGTCTAAGTGGAGCTGGGAGGTCATAGGAAGGTTTACACATGATGCAGATTTTGCATTTCTTTAAGAATTCCTTCACATCCTCCGACATTCTCGGCCAAAATGCAAATTTTTGGAGCCGTTCCAGAGTAACTTGGACTCCACCATGGCCCGCCATAGGAAGGCAATGGGCAATACGTAAGGCTGCTGCCTTTGCTCCTTCAGGGCATACCAGTCGAAGCTCCTCTAACTGGTACGCATTTCTACGCGCATGATATAGGAGTCCGTCGGGTAGGAGTCGAAACTCCCCGATTGGAACTCGTAAGCGCGGAATCTTAGGAACTCCTGACGTGGCCCCTCGGAGGTACTCTTTAATCCGACCCCAATCAGGGTGGGCATCTTGCTCCTTGCAGATGCTTACCTGGTCCCACGTGATGGTATCCTCCACAGAAGTTGGCTCAGAGTTACCCCGTCCACTCGTGGATATGTGGGAAACTATGAAATCATCTATAGGATGGTCAGCCCCCCGTATCCGAGAGAGGGCGTCCGCGACAACATTCAGTCTCCCTGGGATATATGTGACTTCAATATCGAAGTCAGCGATCGCCATTTGCCACCGGAGAATCCGAGTGTTCGTGCCCTTAGCAGTGAAGAGCCAGACCAACGGTCTGTGATCGCTCAAAAGTCTTACCGGGTATCCCATAATCAGCGGGCGATTGATCCTGAGACCGTACACTGCCGCCAACGCCTCCCTCTCGACTACGCTGTACCGACGCTCGTGTTCGTTCAGAGTGCGACTGAAATAGGAGAGTGGTCGTCTCCTACTTTCGTCATCCTCTTGCTGAAGCACGCCCCCAATCGCCGAATCACTGGCGTCAGTGGTAAGCAAGAATTTCCTATCAAATTTTGGATAAGGAAGGACCACTGTGGATGACAAATGGGACTTGAGGGACTCAAATGCATCTAACTGAGGAGGTGTCCAAGGACCAAGCTCAGGATTCTTGTGCTTTCCTGCTACGACACCCTTCGTCATATCTACCAAAGGCAACGAAATCTCAGCAAAATTAGGAATAAATTTCCTATAGTATCCTGCCAAACCGAGGAATGAAAGTAGCTCTTTCATACGCACCGGCCGGGGAAAAGTCTTGATGGCTTGGACTTTATCATTCTGAGGCTTTATCCCCTCCTGGGATATAACATGACCTAGGTAAGCGACCTCCTTCTGGAAGAAATGACATTTCTCCAACCTCAAAGAGAGGCTTGCCTCTTGCAATCTTCGAAGGACATCCTCAAGATTCTTGAGGTGGTCGACCCAAGACGTTCCCAGAACGATAATATCGTCCATGTACACCATCGCACTAACCCCTAACAGGCCCGAAAGCACCTGGTTCATCACTCTCTGAAAACACGATGGAGCGTCTTTCAGGCCGAAAGGAAGGGACGTAAACTCGTAATGCCCTTCAGGCGTCGAGAACGCCGTTTTCTCACAACTACCTTCCGCCAATGGGATTTGAAGGTACCCTTGCTTCAGGTCAAGGAGTGAGAAAATAACGCTGGAGCCGAGATTGCGGAGCATCGAGTCAATATGTGGCAGAGGGAACCTATCATCAAGGACGTGTCTGTTAAGAGCACGGAAATCAAGACAGAGACGAAGGCTTTTATCCTTCTTAACAACAGGAGCATTGTAAGGAGAACGAGATGGGCGAATGATTCCCTTAGTGAGCATGTCACTAATCTGTTCCCTTATCTCCGCTCTATACTTCTCAGGAATGGGATAAGATTTCCGGTAGACTGGCGGTCCAATGGTCCGGATCTCGTGTAGGAAGTGAGGTGTCACAGTAAGTGGATCCCCTGGCAAGGCGAAAACATCGCCATATTTGACCACTAACTCGGTCAAAGCAACGTATTCCTTGGTATGCCTATTGGGAAAAAATTTCCCAACTTCAGCCCGTAACTTATCACCACGCGAGCTATCCACTACGTTCGATGCCTGCACCGTTCCCACTGAGACGTTAGATCCACCGTCTACTAACGCAATCTCTCCCAAGAGGGTTAGGTGGCCAACCACGTGGTCTTTGTGAAACTCACGGGTATCTGGGCTTAAATTCAGGAATGGAACTCTGCACCACGCCTTTCCATTTTCCATCCTTAGCAGCTCTACTACTCCCTGACCGAGCAAGCTGGCGCCCTCGACATATGGGCATGCTGTAAACAGCGACGAGACAGCCTGACCTGCGGGAGCAAGCTTGTCTGCTTTCTCAAAAACCAATGTTATGGTGCCTCCTGAAAAACCCGAAACCCAGTGAGCCTCACCGGTCTTGACCGGGAATGTGGCTTCCTCATTTAACCCCTGAAAACTATCTTGCTCTTCGCACACGGCGATGAACGGTGTTGAGGACTGGACCGTTCTCGTGAGGATAACAGGGACATCCCTGTCGTTCACTTTGAACGTGAGAGGACTAAAGGTCAACGACACCTTATGAGCCGCGAGGAAATCGAACCCAAGGATGAGTTTTGACGGAAGACCTTCAGCAGGGATGATAAAGAAGGAATGGCAGAATGGAAACCCAGCGAGATGAAAATGAACGTCGACCTTGCCAAGATTTGGCATCTCTGAGCCGTCGGCTACCACTATCCTAGTGGTACCGACCTGGGAGCCTTCTACGGTGGCAGGCAAAATGCTCTTATGAATAAAAGATACTGCCGCCCCCGTATCCAGGAGAGCAGAAACCGACTTCGGAGCATGGGGCACCAACAATGTGACATCGACCATGGCTAAGCCGCCACCAGTGGTGTGGGAGCTGGCCAAATCGACGTGAATAACTTCCACGTGCGGCCGTCGCTCGACCATTACCTCTGGGTATATTTCCCCTTGCGCTGGCCGTTTTTTGACGAGCCACTCTCCGCGAGACTTCTCTGAGCCTCGTGGTCAACACTCGTATGAGCGGTTTCGCTCTTCCAAATCCGCCCCGCACCCTTGCATGATTGGCAATCTGAGCACTCACGACCGCGTTGCTTATAGTAACAAGCATCGGTCTCGTGGCCCACCTTTTTACAGTGGGTGCAAAATGGACGCTTATGACCACCACGGCCTCGGTTACGCTTCCACGCGTATTTGTTCCCCCCCCCCCCCACACTGCGAGGAGAGCACGTGAGGTCCCTACGAGGCCGTGCCTCGGCGTCACGTCCATGACGAGGACGCGCCTCCAATCCTCTCAAATTTTGAGGATATGTATGATATGCCTCCTTCTCCCGCGAAGTGCGAGGTGAGAAGTCTTTGATTGTGTGTACTGTGGAAACTGAATGTGATTGTGAAGGTGGAGTGGAACTAGCGCCCGGGGCCGGGTACTGGTGGGAAACAGCGGCCGTTGCAGGATATAAAGCCATCGGGGAATCAGCCCCGCCCGCGTATACGGTCTTCACATCGCAGCTATGCCTCTGGGCATAGTCGATGGCTGCATGGAGGACAGCAACAATGGAAGATTGTTGTTCACTAGTAAGAGAACTCGCAAACTGCTGCGGCATGACCTTCTTAATACGCGTCACTGCCGTAAATGTTGCCCAAGGTACCCGTTCCGGATGGAACACGGTATACGAGGAAACCATATCCGCCAATCGGAGGGCAAAAGAAGTGAGTGTCTCTGATGGCAGCATGACTGCCTCATCCAGACTATTTGCCAACGCATCTGCTGATGCAGGCGCGTAAAAATAATTTCGGAATGCGACTTTGAAAGCCTCCCAGTCATTGGGATGCTGACCCTTTGCTAGGCGAGCAGCGATTGCAGCGTCGCCAGCTGATTTTTGCTGAGTGACAGCAATCTTGTCCTCTGCGGAGACCTCTGGAGACCACCTTTCCTCTAATAAGGAAAGCCACGAGGTCGCATCAATACAAGCGGGGAGACCACTCAATGGGTGGTGGTTAATCCCGGACGAGAGGAAAAAGGGGACGTCGGCCGCGGCCTGAAACGCCCTAGCTTGTTGGCCCACAGCACCGACCACGTGGGTCATGTTTGTCCGACGAGACATGATATCGTTAAAAACAACAAGAAGCCCTAGCTCAAATAAGTACTCCTTTTGTGTTCACTGAGTAGTCCTATCAGTGTGAAATGGTACGTGGAAAAATGTTCACTGAGTAGAAGGTGTGAGTATGTGGAAATATCACCAAGCACCGCTGCCACCACTGTGGTAATGTTTCAACATCACCCACTTGGACAGGACTGGCACAGAGCTGGGCAATATAAACACAGGTGGGTTGGCTCTCTTTATTGTCAAGTCTAGTGTTCGGAGTCTAACTAAGGGTCACTGGACTGTGGCAAGTACTTACTTTTGCGCGTGACCTACACGTGGCGTGTGGACTGCTTCGTCGTCGTCAGCTGGCACTGCGTCGCGTCTTCTCGCAAGGACATCGGCGTATGAACTGCCTTGAGTGCTTGGGGTGCTGCTTATAAAGATGCCCAGCGTCCAGATGCTATGCGTGGTCCAATTGACTTCCAGGCTGCCCAAAGGTGCCATGCGTCGTCCAATCAACTTCTAGGCCTACCCCACGCGGTCTACGGTGGGCGGAGTCAACTCGGACAAGAGTGCGTTCATTGTCCACGTGGGTACTCCGCGTGGCACTGACCAGCACTCCACGCGGGCGCTGACCGCGTGGGCGCTGACCAAACCACGCTTCTCTTGGCGCCAAACCAGGTCCAAATGCACGCTACCCTTTGGCGCCAAAACAGGCCCAAAGGCACGCTACCCTTTGGGGCCAAAACAGGCCGCCCACGTCACTATACGCGCCAAAACCAACTTGCCACAGCTCCACTCTGAGACTTTGTTCAGATCACTCTGTTATGAGTCACAGTCTATTTTGGAGTTTATTCACTTTAATAACTTTGCATTATCCACAAAGAAGTTCATGTAACAATCAATACTTTCATCCATGTCATTTACATATGTAGCAAACGTTATCGGAGCCAGCACTGACCCCTATGGGACTCCACTACTCATTTCTTCCCATTTTGAATATTTATCTCTGAGCACCACTCTCATTTTTCTTCCATATAGGAAGTCCTCCATCCAATTCAATAGTTTTCCATGTATGCCTCCTATTGTTTCCATTTTATAGAGCAATTTTCTGTGTGGTACCTTATCAAATGCCTTTTGTAAGTCCAGGAAGGCACAGTCTGTCCAGCCATCCCTTTTTTGCAATATATCTATCAATCTTGAATAGAAACAAATCAAATTAGTGGTACATGATCTTCCCTGTCTGAATCCAAATTGCCGCGGGTTCAGTATTTTGTTCTCCAGATATTTTGTCCACCTATCTTTGATGATCCTCTGACAAATTTTAACTACTGCACTCGTTAGGGACACCGTTCTATAATTTGTTGGCTCTTCCTTATTTCCCCCCTTATATATTGGCACTATATTGGCATTTTTCCAGTCTCCTGGTAATTTTCCTTTGTTGGGTGAGCATTCAACTACAGTAAGTTCTCGTTATATGGTACATATGCATTCCTGAAAACCGTACCGCAAATTGAAATTACCGTATACTGAACCCATAATAACATGTAATAATAGGATATATGTTCCAGCACGTCAAAAGTCACCCCTACAGACATGAAAATAGTCACATAAGAAAATGTAAAGTACTGTGCAAAAGAAATAAACAGAAAATGTTTTTATTTACCTTTCACTCACCACGTATTATATCAGATGATGTCCCTCCTGAGGCTAAGGGACAGTAGGGATCTCACCTCTTACTCATCTTTTGCTGAGTGGGCAGACGAAGATGAGGGTGAGGCAGGAGGCTGAAAACCCTCAAACACTTCATTGTCTGTGTCAGAATCTTTCACCAGCTGTGTCGATTCTTGACTGACTATTCTGGTCATTCTCCCTTCCTCTACTCTTCGGGCTTCGGAGTTTGAGTTTTGAAGTTTCGGAGGTTTGAAGCTTCAGAGTTTCCAAGTCTTGGTATTTGATGCTTCAGAGTTTCGAACTTCAATTACGCAAATTGTTGATACTCTCGCAAACCACTTAGTTTCTTCAACTGTAATTGATGTATTAGTTAACGAGTTATTTATGTATATGTATAATTCAGCTAAATTTTTATGAGTCACAAGTGATCTGTGACACTCGCCCACACAAAAAGATATTGCTCCACGCAATGTCTAACCAATTATTCCAGTAATAATTACATAGAGACACTGATATGTAATTGAATTGAAATCTAACTGCACAACTATAATATTCCATAACAATAAGTACAATCACTACACTTTTACGTCCTTCTCGAGCAGTCGGGACATCAGATCAGCTCCAACATTTGAACTTCCTTTGATGTACCGGATGACCACGTTGAACTGCTGGAGGTACAATGCCCACCTCATGATTCGGGCATTGGCGTTCTTGGAGGTCCTGAGGCTCGAAAGAGGCAAGTGATCAGTCTCTAAAATAAATTTATCTCCGTAGAGGAAATAGTAATACTTTTTGATGCCCTCTACAACTGCAAGCAACTCCTTTTCCACCGTACTATAGTTCAACTCCGCTGGCTTCAGCTTCCTACTATGATAACTAACAGGAAAAATATCCCCATCCCTTTCTTGCATCAGGATAGCTCCAATGCCTTCTTGGGACGCATCGGTCCGGAGGATGAAAGGCTGGTTGAAGTAAGGTAGTTGAAGTATCGGCTCCTTGCAGAGGAAGTTCTTAAGCGTCGTAAACGCTTCCTCCTGTTCAGGCCTCCATGTCAACTTGTTAGGAGCATTCTTGTTGAGAAGCTCTGTGAGTGGCAAGGCGAGGACAGCAAAATTCGGAATGAACCTGCGGTAGTAGCCCACAAGTCCCAAGAACGATCGGACCTGTTTCTTCGTGGTCGGCCGAGAAGCATTCTTGATCTTTAATATCTTGCTATCCTGGCATCCACATCGTCCTTCGCCTAAGGTATGTCCCAGGAACTGTACTTCCTGTTGGAAAAGTTCGCATTTAGACGGCTTGACTGTCATATTCACTGAACTAAGTCTCTTAAGTACCTCCTCCAGGATCTCCACATGTTCCTCGAAGGTAGAAGAGTGGATGAGTATATCGTCCACACAAGCTTCCACTCCATGGATGCCGTGCAGAACTTGACGCATGGCACGGTTAAAAACTGCTGGGGAGTTGGTAAGTCCAAAAGGTAGTACTTTGAACTGGTAAAGTCCGTTGGGTGTTGCGACTGCCGTGACCTGTTTGCTTCTCTCCTCCAGCGGAATCTGGAAGAATCCTTTCGCCAGATCCATCTTTGAAAAGATTTTTGAGTTGGCGGCCTTTGCAAATATTTCCTGCTGATTACTCATTGGCTCTGCATCCACCTGGGTTACTGCATTTACTCCGCGGTAATCTCCACAGATTCGTACACCTCCATCCTTCTTGCGTACAACGACTATAGGACTGCAGTAGGGAGACGATGACTTCTCTATGATGCCTGCAGCTTCCATGTTGTCTATCTCCTTCTTGACTGCATCCACCAGACGAATGGGTATCGAGTATGGCTTCAGTCTGACTGGTACGCTGCTCGTCAGCCGTATTTCGTGGCAATCCACCTTGGCGACTCCAGGCTTATCGGAGAACACTGCAGAATGTCGCTGGAGAATAGAATTTATACGTCTCTTCTGCTCTGGACCAAGCCTCGGAGGTACTTGCACATCCTCCACCGTTTCGCCTTGGATAGCTTCAGGGGTAAGGGGTGCGCAATCTGTCAATTCCTCAATCTCTGGTATAACCATGGCAGCAGAGACCATCTGCGACTGCTTAAACTGGCCTTCGACAAGCTGCAAACACTCGCACTGTTCAGGTGATAGCACACGATCTCCCCTATTCAGCAAACATTCTTGACCAACTGCCGAACATGTAACTTGAGGTGTGTAATATTTCTTCAGCATATTGATGTGGAACCTCTTTTGGTCTGGTCCCACTTGCACCAAGTAGTTCAAGTCACTGAGACGTTTGACTACTTCAAAAGGTCCTTGCCATTGCGACAGCAACTTGTTGTGCGCTGTGGGTAGAAGGAGGCGGCACTGGTCTCCTTCCTCGAGGATCCTCAGCTTAGTTTTCTTGTCGTAGTACGCCTTCTGAACTTCCTTAGCTTTCAGTAGCTCTTGCTTTGCTACTTCACAGGTCTCTCGTAGTCGTTCGGCCAAGTCCAGCACATATGCATAAGTTGTCTTCACTGCGGGGTCAGGCTCTTCTTCGTCCCAGAGTTCTCGCAGTACTTGCAGAGGACCACGAACTGACCTGCCGTAGACTAACTCAAATGGCGAGAACTGTAGTGAAGCTTGGGGTACTTCGCGGTAGGCGAATAGTAGAGGGGCGATAAATCGTGGCCATTCCTTAGGTTGCTCTGCTGCCATCCGCTTCAGCATCTTCTTGAGGGTGCCATTGAAACGCTCACAGAGCCCGTTGCACATGGGGTGGTAAGGGGTAGTCCTGAGTCCTTTTACAGCCAGTAGCCTCAGCAACTCTTCCATCATGACTGAAGTGAACTCGCTCCCCCGGTCGGACAACACTTGCTTAGGAATGCCCACGCGACAAAAGATTTCGAACATTGCTTCGGCGACAGTTATGGTTTCAATATTGCGAAGGGGTACTGCTTCAGGCCATCTCGTCGCGAAGTCCACGCAGGTAAGGATGTATTTGGCTCCGTCAGCTGCCCTTGGAATGATAGGTCCAACGATGTCCACAGCCACTCGCTGGAATGGCTCAGAGATCAGAGGCAATGGTCCGAGTGGTGCAGGTTTCACTCGGCCGCGATCTGTAGTCTTCTGACATACGTCACATGACCTCACCATCCTCACTATCTCTCTTCCTATCCCAGGCCAGAAAAATTGAGACTGAATTCTATCCTGAGTTTTCTGTACTCCCATGTGTCCACCTAGTACAGCATGATGACCCAGCTTAAACACTGCCAGGCGGTACTTCTATGGAACGACGAACTGTAGTCTCGAGTCCCCACTTCGATACACCGTACTGCGATAAAGTCTTCCCCTTTTCTTAAGGAATCTGGTTTCCGTTCCCCGAGAAGTTCTGCAATGTCCCTCTAGGACCTTCTTACGAACCATGGCAAGTGTGGGATCGATCGTTTGCTCAGCAACTACGTCCTCACTATTTGCAAGATCTGAAACAGATGAAAGTATCAATGGTTTTACCTGGTTGGTTGCTCTGGCGGCTCCTCTGGTAACCGCCGCTGCACAGGTTTGGGTGGTGGCTTCGTGTGAGCAAAAGTTCTTGGCTCCAGGAATGTTTCCAATAACCAAGTCTGCTACCACCTCCTCCATGACTGCAGCGATGACTCGTCCGGTGTAGAAAGGACTAACCACTTCAACCGTAGCTAAGGGGCAGATCACCCGAGTCCCGTTGATAAGACTCACGGTTACATAATTTCCAGTGTAACTGTCAGGCGTTACAAGCCTCTCCTTGACACAACACCCCGTCGATCCGTTGTCCCTTAAGACTTCCGTGGTGACACCATTTACCTTGCCAGGCTGAACCAGGAGCCCTGTACCTCTGAGACTAGAACTCAATGCAGCTGACAAGTACACGTGTTGGGGAGTTGACACGGAACCGGCGGTGACACACTCTTCTTGCGGAGTAACCTTTGGGGAAAATTCCTCAGGTGCTCCTCCGTGGTGTACTGCTGCTGCTGCAGCGTGGTGATTCTTCTGACCCTTGTGACCTTTCCAGCCACCTTGAGAGTAGGGCTGGTTCCTCACTTGCTGTGGTTGGCTCTGAGGATAAAAGGATTGAGTAAATCTTTGTGGTTTCGACTGCTGTGGAGATGACTGTGGTAACTTACTGTGGTGTTGGGCTTGCGTGTTAGACCATTGTGGTGTCTGAGAATGAACAGTTGGAGGCAACTTCTTGTGAAGTTGCTTCCTCGTGTGGTACCCGTAAGCTGCGAAGTGTGCGTCGGCCAGATCAGTCATTTGCTGGAGGTCCTTGACTTTCTGCGTCTTGAATTTAGCCACCACCCTCGACAGTCTGCGGAGTCTCGTCCTTTTCCATCCAATGGTCCAAGTAACTCTTCAATCGAGCGCAGAACTGGGCTACTGTCTCCTTATCCTGCAACATAGCTCGCTGATATTGGTCACGCGCATCCTCCAATGTCTTACCATAAGCTAGAAGTAATGCCTTCTTCATACTTTCATAATCCCGCATTGAGGAGTCAAGACGGTGGATGATGTCGAGAGGCTTCCCGTCGAAGAGGTTCATAAACTCGACCTTCTTAACATCTTCGCTCAATTTGTACGTAGTCGCCACCATCTGGAACCTGTCAATAAAAGGCTCAATCGCTTGACCTACCTCATACTTTGGAATATTGAGCCGGTGTGTAGAGAACTGGGTGTGAGCGACAGGGTTGACACCTGGCGAGCTGGTACCATCGGTCTGAGGTTGGGAAAGTTTGAGCTGTAGCATCTCCTTCTCATGCAGCCGTTTCTCCTTTTCATGTTCCAACTTCTCCTTTTCATGTTCCAACTTTAGTTTCTCGAACTCTCGTTCCTGCGCTCTGTCGTCCCGAAGTTGCTGTTGCCGTTTTCGGACGTAGTCCCGGATTTCCTCAGTATCCGTATACCCCAGGGTTTCCGCCTCACTCGTCAATTCCTGCACGGGCATGGCTCTCACACTTTTGTAATTAACTTTCAATGTTACAATAAAAGTTTTACTGCCAGAGTGTAAATAACGCACAAGAAAGCCCCACGTTGGGCGCCATTTATGTCAGAATCTTTCACCAGCTGTGTCGATTCTTGACTGACTATTCTGGTCATTCTCCCTTCCTCTACTCTTCGGGCTTCGGAGTTTGAGTTTCGAAGTTTCGGAGGTTTGAAGCTTCAGAGTTTCCAAGTCTTGGTATTTGATGCTTCAGAGTTTCGAACTTCAATTACGCAAATTGTTGATACTCTCGCAAACCACTTAGTTTCTTCAACTGTAATTGATGTATTAGTTAACGAGTTATTTATGTATATGTATAATTCAGCTAAATTTTTACGAGTCACAAGTGATCTGTGACAGTCTGCACTGTTGGAAGCAGATGTGGAAGGACCAGCTGTAGCAGGGTCGGCATGTTTGACTGGTTTGAAGAAAGAAGATATGGAGGAAGGACCAGCTGTAGAACAGTCGGCAGCAGATGTGGAAGGGCCAGCTGTAGCAGGGTCAGCAGGTGTGACAGGGGCAGTTGGTCTGACTGGCTTAAAGAATGAGAAGATGGAGGACTGTTTGGCTTTTTTTTTATCATAGATTTCTTGATAAATTTTGGCACTTTTCTCTGTCATGAGCCACTTTGCTACTCCTGGTAGGATTTGGGTCACGTTCCTTCAGGGTTTCCAGGGCTTTTTCCATACTTCTGAGACATTCTCTAAGAGTTTTGATATCCAGGCCACGCACACATTCTTCTTCCTCATTTCCCTCTTTTTCTGCCTCCTGTAATGCCTTGTCTAGCTCTATAAGTTTATCATTTGTGAGATGTTCACCATGGCTTTCCAAAAGATCTTGAACATCATCATCATCAACTCCATTGAAGCCAGCCTTATGGCACAGATTTACGATGTCATCTCTGATTGCACCGATGTTGTCTTCAGTGAAGCCTGGGAAGTTATGCACACATTCTGGCCATACTTTACTCCACGCCAAGTTCATGGTAGAGTTCTTCATTTCCTCCCAAGATGACTTGATGTTGTCTAAGGCATGCTTAATGTTATAAGACTTCCACCATTCTCTGATAGTGGGCTTGCCTGGCCCATCTGTTCCCTTTATCAGTTGCTGCATGGTTCGCCGCTGGTAATAAGCTTTGAATGTCTTGATGACTATTTGATCCATCGGTTGGATCAGAGCTGTGGTGTTTGGGGAGGAACATCACCTCGATATTATCCGCCCAGTCTTCCATAGCCCTTGTATGGCTGGAAGCATTGTCAACTATCAGTAAGAATCGGTTGGCAATGTTGTTAGCTGATGCATACTCCTTAAGAGTTAGAGACAGATATGATGTAAAATAGATCTGGTGAATTGAAGTGGTCAGTAATTGAAGTGGTCAGTGCTCTCGGGTTTTCTGAGTGGTATATGAGGAGTGGCTTTAGCTTCAAATCCCCTTCTGCATTGCCTCCAAGTAACAGAGTTAAGCAGTCCTTAGAGGCTTTAAACCTCTTCGCATTTTTTTCTTCCTTGTCAATATAGGTATTACACGTCATCCTCTTCCAGTGAAGTCCTATTTCATCATAATTTATAACTTGTTTCTTGTTGTACCCTTTCTCTTCAATGCACTTTTCTAATTCTGGCTTGAATTTGTCTGCAGCCTCTTTGTTGGCACTAGCAGCCTTACCTGTGACCTTGATATTATGGAGAGCTGAACGTCGCCTAAATTTAACAAACCACCCATTGCTTGCTTTAAATTCAAAGTCTTCCACTCCCATTTCTACCTTCAGTATTTCAATAATGGACAATGCTTCCTGACAGATTAAATTCAAAGACAGAGCCATATTTTGACGATTCTGGTCGTCGATCCACATTTTTAGCAACCTTTCCATCTTATCGATTATTGACTCATGGTATTTTGTTAGCAATTTGCTCTGCAGATGCATTGCATTCTCCCCAGCATTTTTTATAGCCTCACGATACTTCAACACCGTCCAGACTGTCAACTGGGCTAGGCCCAAGATTCGACTTATGGCAGACGTACCTTCTCCCTGCTCTTTCCTCTTCAAAATATCTAATTTTACCTCCAATGTCAGACTACTCCTCTTTCGCTTTGCCTTTTCATCTCCAGCAGTGTCTGCAGAACATTTTGTGGCCATTATGGATGCGTTACTGTGCATCGTGATAATAATATCCACAAAAAACACACCAGAAGGATTTAACTTTTGTTCAAAGGGAAATGCGGGAAGAGACTGATTGTTGTGGTGGCCGCACAGTGTGGTGGCGCTACGGTATGGTGTAAACAAAACACAAACGGATACCATATCTGTGATATTTTCTTACCGTAAATACAATCGAGGGTAGTAATTACCAAATACCGTAACTGTGAATTTACTGGATAAAGAATTACCGTATAAGGAGGACTCACTGTATTTTGTATATTTTTCCTGTTAGTTCATCTATACATTCCTTTAGTATCCAGTTTGCAACTCCATCTGGGTCATGTGATTTATTAACATCAAGCCTTAATATTTTATTCCTTATTTCATTCTGAGTAATATTTAATTCCTTCATTGGAGAAAATCTTACTTAATTTCTTTGTTCACAGTTTTGTAGATTTTCTTTTTCATTGGTGAATACAGATTTGAAATGTTTGTTCATAATATCTGCCATTTCTATATCTTCTGTGTATTCTCTATAACCTTGATGTAATTAAAATAATTTGGGTTGATCTTACCGTTTGTCTATTATATCCTTTTCATAATTTCTTTTTTCTTCCCTACATATTTTTATAAATTCATTTCTTAGTTTGGTGTATATTTTCCATTTCTCAGATTCCCCCCCCCCCGCATTTTTTCCAGGCTTTATCTCTTTTCTATTTTGCCTCATTGCACTTTTTATTGTACCAGGATTTTATATGTAACCTTTCCTGTTTTTGTCTAGATACATACTTGTCCACTCCTTCATTATAGATTTCCTTCCAAATTGTCCATTTCTCTTCCACCTTTGTTTCTTCATTATCAAATTTTTCCCAATTTGCTTCTTGAAAGAATTTTCTAAGTTTCCCAAAATCTGTTTTGTTATACATTAGTCTTCCTTTTCTGTGTTTTTCGTTTATTTCTATATTTGTTTCTTCATTTAATTCTAGTTCTAGTAGTATGTGATCACTTTTTCCAATTGGTGTCTTGTATTCAATTTTATCCACAATTTCGGGTTCTGATGTGAATATCAAATCCAATCTTGAGGGTTCATTGTTATTTCTATATCTGGTGTTTTCCTTGACCCATTGCGTCAATGTGTAATCAATGGTCATTTCCAGTAATATGTTTCCCCAGTGATCTCCACCTTTCAGTCATTTCTTCCCAACATATTTCTTTCAAGTTAAAATCACCCATAATTACCAGATTTCCCTTTTTAGTATTTCATTTAGTGTTTTTCTTGTGTCTTCCAGCATTTTGGAGTGTTCACTTTCATTCCATTCATGAGTTTTAGACAGGACATAAATCAATGCATACTTTCTATTCTTCATATCTCTATCCTTAACTCTTGTAATCAACTCTACATTGTTCTCTCCTTCTGTGATTTTTGTCACATTTAGGCCTTTCTTGGTTAGCAACATGACTCCACCCTGCTTTGTTTCTCTGTTTCTGATCCAACAATTATATAATCCTTAGCCTATACTATTTGGAGGTAATGATCATTTTAATTTTGTCTCTACAATCCCCATTATATCTGGTTTTCCTTGTTTTAGATAATCATTCAATTCATCTATTCCTGATATCAATCTATGTTGGTATACGTTACCTTTAATTTTTTACCTTTTCTGCCTTTTCTTCTTGCTCTTGCATTTCCTTTTCCCTTATGTACCATTTCCTCAGTCTCAGGTTCATCACTCCAAAAAATCTCCTTCCTTTCATTCTCTGTTCTTTTTTCGTTCTTTTCCTTAGCTTCCTCTTTTAGTGTTTTTTCTTTCAATTTTTCCTCATCACTCTGTTCCTTTTTTATCCATAAATTTTTGTAGTTATTACTTTTTGCTTATCTTCTTGCATTTGTTAATATTACTTCCGCTATCCTCAGCGAATTAAGTTTCACTTTGAGAGGTTTATTTTTCTCTTCAAAATATTTTCTCATTCTGTAAATTTCCTCATTTCCTTTTCAAATCCTTGTGGCTCCTCCTGTATTTCTTTTAGTATTTCCATCACTATATTCTCCTCTTTTCCCCTTTAGAACCTAATTAGTCCATGTTTCTCTTTGATATCATAGATTACAATACTTTTATTTTTATCTCTTGTGTCTCGTACCCAATCTCTTTTTTCCTTTATTACTTCTACAAAGTACAAGAGGAGAGAGTGACAGCAGGCTGGAAGTGAGCATTAAGGGTGAGAGACTAGAGGAAGAGAGTTTTAGATATTTGGGTGCGAATGTGCCAGGAAAGGGAAGAGTGGGGGTGGAGGTAAAATGCAGATTGAGAGAAGCGAGTAAATGCCTTGGTGGATTAAAAAGTATAATGAGAAATAGACATCTGGGAATGGATGCTAAGAGGAGGTTATATGAAGGAGTGTTGAACACTGGAACCTAGAAGGCGTACCTACTACCAAAATCTCCTAGAATTTCATCTACCACCTCTGCTTATTCTACCAGCACGCATAAGATGCATCTCGGTGCACAGCGGAGTAGACTGGTACTCGACCTGACGTTTCCAGGCGCCTGGTCGTCCCGGGTCAAGTCGCTATTGTCTAGGACAGGACCTCACCGCAGCTGGAGGCCGATATCAACGCTCACCAACCCAAAGGATTCCCACCAAGCCAAGCAATTACCATTTGATCCAAATTACATATTCCTACAGGATAGGTCCATCCTGTCCAAAACCTCGGACAAACTATAACATTGTACATATGTATATGCAAATTGTAAAGTATTTAAAACCTTTCCTGATCTCTAATATTTGCTGAAACAGCACCTTGTAAATATATGATATCTCGTCGGCAACCTAGCCACGAGCCATGTATATAATCACCTCATACACTCTCATCAAGCTTGTCTTAACAAGTTCAAGGCTGGCACTGAGACTGTTGCCAAATGCCCCAACTGTAGTAAGAAGCACCACGCCTGGAATACCTCGTGCACAGTGCGTAAAGTTCAGGCCATTGCCTGTAAGGAGAGGACAGAGAAGCGACAGGACTTCATACCTGCCCCCCCCCCAGGAACATTTGTATGGGGCAGCAGGAAACACTCTCCTACCACAGCACCACCACCACCTACACAGTGTCCTAATCTGAACAATCGGGAGCATTTTCCAACACTGACCCCAGCTCCAACACAGACTAACACGAAAACACAACCAGCTCCCAAAAAAGCCCCGCCCACCTCTAAACCCGCGCCCACCTCCAAATCCACGCCTGCCTCCAATCCCACCCCCAAACCTAAAGCCAAAACCCACGCCCCCAATACCAACCCCACGAGCACAGGACCGACGGTCCCCTCCACCTCAATATCCGTCCGATGTCATCCCCCTTAGGGAGGATGATATCGACCTGATTGTGACTGGCGTCGTCTCTGCAGTCGCTACTACCCTCGGGGAGAGCGACCCAGACAAGATGCTAGTCATGGTAGATAGGGCCGTCAAGAACGTGCTCAAACTCCTGAAAGAGAAGAGGAACCCTAGGCGAAAGGAGAGGACTCCCTCCCCCTCTACCTCCTCCTCTCCCGCCTCCTCCCCCGCCTCTTCCACTACTTCTTCCTCAACCTCCTCCCCCTCCCCTTCTACTTCCCTCAAGCCCGCTACACCCGCCTTTACCATTGGGAAAGCTACACCGACAACCTCAAAGACTAGGAAAGTGTCTTCTGCTAAGCCCCAACGTCATTTTGCGCTCAGGCTTGAAGACTCCTCTTCTGATGAGGAGGGAAACGCTCCCACTGTTACAAAGTCGCAACCCATCTTGTCGTCTGACCGGGGAGGACAAGATGAGACTGTAATGGAAACCGATAGGGAAGAACATCGCCCTGTTCAATAATCACTTAAGGTTGCTACAGTGGAACGTAAACGGGTTCCGCAGCAAAAGCTCGTATCTAATTACGCTTGCGCAAGAGCATGGTTACGATATCATACTTCTCCAGGAGACATTGCTGAGCGATGAGGTGCGATTTCCGGGATATCGCATCTTCTCCCTCCCTCGCTTACCCACTACTAGGGGGTGCATGATCTTAGTCAAATCATCCATCCCCTGTAGTGAGATCATGAACCCTGTATCATGTGGGGATGGTGTAGAAGTTCTTGCGGCTCGACTTCATCGGGCCCACGAAACGTACACCATCTACAACATATACAGGGGCCAGAGAGCGGAACTGGACCTTGGAGAGGTGTGTGCTCTTGCTGCGGACAGGTTCCTCATCATAGGAGGGGACTTCAACGCCCACCATGATATCTTGATGTCGCCCCATGGGCCCAATGTCGCTGGGCGCCACTTAAGTTACATATTAGATGAATGCCCTGACATTGCGTTGTTGAATGATGGTAATCCGACGCACGTGCAAGGTGGACGACTTGATCTGACCTTGGCGACGGCCACTCTCCTCCCTAGGGTAACCTGGGAAGTGCATCCTATTGTCACTAGCGATCACTTCGGTGTCTCTGTGCACATACGGGATGCACCACCCATACCAGCTGTATTACCTGTTCCTGTGTGGAAGACAGCTTTGGCAAACTGGCCAGTGTTTGAGAGGTCTGTTGAAGAATGGGCAGCATCCTACGTTCCACCACAGGACGTGGAAACGTTAAAAGCTGACTTTTCTGCAAACATTCAGGTGGCTGCCAACAGAGCCATCCCAAAGACTCGCCAGTCCCCCAGAGAACATAAGAACAGCTGGTACTATACCCCCGAGGTGAGAGAGGCTAACCATCGGGTGAACATGCTTAGGCGTGTTTTCCGACGGCGCCGAACTCAGACCAATTTGGCCAACTTGCGCGCTGCAGTTCATGACGCTCACCTCATAGCTGCAGATGCCAGAAGAGCTAAATTTCTTGAATGGTGTGAGGGCTTTAACGATCACACCTCCCTTGCAGAGCTGTGGTCCAAGCTTCGTAAGGCTACTGGCAGGACTCAACCACGACGCACTCATCATGCCCCTGATGCTGAGGCACAGCGGCTGGTGCAGGAGTTTGTCTCTCGCTCCAGCAGCACCTCACTCCCGCAGTGTGTTCAAGACACACTGCAGGACCTCCAAGGAGTGAGGCGCCATAGTGTTGAGGACATGATGAGTCGATCGGATGATACTGACGCTAGCTTTACGCTTCAGGAGCTACGGGTCACACACAAAACCAGCTCAGACACGGCACCTGGAGAGGACCTCGTCACCTATTCCATGCTGACCCATCTTGGGCCAGCGGGCGATGAGGCACTTCTAAGGGTGATAAACGAGTCTTGGAGGACTGGCAAGCTACCAACAGCCTGGAAGACGGCAATCATAACGCCAATTCCAAAACCAAAGGAACCTAGTGCTTATCGCCCCATCAGCCTGACAAGCTGCATGGGGAAGACAGCGGAGAGGATGGTGCTAAACAGGCTGACGTGGAAACTGGGCCCAATGCATGAGCATATCCATGCTTACTGCAAGGGCACTGGCACAGCAAACAGTATAGCAACACTCCTCAATGCTGTCAGTGGCATACCGTCCATTGTGGTCTTTTTGGATTTGGAAAAGGCGTTTGAGCTGGCCAGTCCACTTGTGATATTAGACACCCTTGCTCGCAAGGGCGTAAAAGGCAAGCTGCTTTCTTAGATTGCTGACTATCTCAGTCACCGGTCTGCGAAAGTACGCTTTCAGGGTTATATATCAGAGGCCAGAATGCTGGAGAATGGCACTCCACAGGGGGAGGTCCTCAGTCCCACTCTGTTCAATGTGCTCATCTCCAACATTCTGGAACTACCTCTACCACATGGGTGCAAGGTCATCTGCTATGCAGATGACATTGCGCTCATAATTACTGGGAAACGGCAGTGCTTCAACAGGGCTCAACGCTGTTTAAGCGCTGTAGCGACTGAATGTTGCAGGTTAGGGTTAAAGATCTCCCCCACAAAATCGAAGGCCATGGCATTGAGACTCTGGAAAGAAGGGAAGCACCTCACCATCCAGGACCTTAGGCTGGACTGGGTTCACCAGTATCAGTACCTGGGGGTCTGGATTGATGAGAGCCTCACCTTTCAGAAGGAACTAACCTATCTCAAGGAGAGACTGAAGGCAAGAACCACAGTTATGAGAGCAATGACGGGGAAGGCACTTGGTGCCACGCATCGGGTCCTTCGCACATTCTATGTGCACGCAGTCCGCAGCTTGGTGGACTACGCTGCCCCAGCTCTCATAGATGTGGCGACTGCCAAGCTTGAAGACCTGGAGCCTTGCCAAAATGCCGCAGCAAGGATTATCCTGGGAGCTCAACCTTGGACCAAGATTGGACCTCCAGATGGAGGCTTCATTGCCTTCATTAACGTCACGGGTCAGAAGGCTGGAGGTCGACTTTCTTGACAAGATAGTCCAGAGCCCCAGGATAACTGAGCTAAGCCAGAGCCTTGTGATAGCTCTGGGACGGGTGGGTACTCATATCCACTCTGATACCCGGCTATCACAGGCGGCTGGACTTCTGGACTCCTTCAGGCTCACCAGCGTTCTCCTTGAGAAGGGTAGGGATTCTCCACACCCAGAGTTCAAGCCCCCACCACCATGGCTGTCGATACCTGCAACCTTCGTTGTCGCAAAGCTTCCCAGTAAGAAGTTATGTGACCAGGAAAGAGTACGAGCGCAGGTCCTACAAGGCATCCGCGCACTGTCGGAACCTGGAATGGCGGTCTATTATACGGATGGCTCCGTAGACCCCAACAGGCCCCGTAGTGCGGTTGCTGCCTTCGTAACGGATGGTTTGACCTTTGGCAGGAGAGTATCTGATCATGCGTCCACTCTCCAAGCTGAGGCCGTATCGGTCCAAGGAGCGTTAGAGCATGCTCTAATATCTCGAGCTGGTCCTGTGGTAATCCACACGGATTCACTTTCTCTGCTAGGCAGCTTAGAATCGACACAGCCCAGCGACAATGTACGCCTACTGACCTCCATCCTAGCACTTCTGCTGAAGCTGCATCAGCAAGGCAGGAATGTTACGCTCAACTGGGTGCCAAGCCACGTAGGTGTTCCAGGTAACGAGCTAGCCGATGCCGCGGCTGAAGCGGCGCGCCAAAGACCCGAAGTCGATGTTGTCGTCCCTCTCAGCAGAAATCAGTTGCGCCTACGCACCAGGGCCCTTAATTAGGTACAACGGTTCCTTCAGCACAGACTGGAGGCAGAGGTGTCAGAGAGGGCGAGGTGGTACAGGGCAGTCACAGATTATGAGCCCCTTGTACTTCCTCGCTCCACACCTAGAAAAGTGGAAACTCTGCTCTTCTGTCTGCGACTGGAGGACCATTGTTTCTGGCAGATTAAAAGTAACCCAACACCTGAAGAGAGAAGATGCCGCCACTGTAGCCACCCCGAAGCCACCTTCAAGCACTACCTCAAGCATTGCCCCGCAACTGCTTTTCTCATGTCGAGGTGGTCCTTGATCATGAAACAAAAGTCCTCAAAGTCAAGGACCACCTCGACATGAGAGGCACACAAACACTTGCTGCAGCCACCACAAACACATCACACCCACTACACTACATAGCAGAACACCCACACACACCAAGAAACATTAAAACTACACCCAAAGACCTTTATTACGCACAGATACTCTCTTCTCTTCCTCCACAACCACCAAATACCAGCCTCCGGAAACATATTCATAATCATATCACTCACCGCTCCATTAACACACTGAAAGACAACACACTGCTGCATGCCAGACCCCCTGATATCCACCCTTCTGAATCCTCTCTCCCACGAAAGGACAGAGTCCACTTGGCCAGACTGCGATGCGGTCACCACCCAGCACTTCTAAGCTACCAGAAGAGGCTGGACGACCGTGTTGTGAACAGCTGCCCAGGATGTAACACTTCACCCCATACTATACAACACATAATGGAAGACTGCATTATACACAATCATGCACGCAAACAACACAACATACACTCTATAAAGGATTTGTGGGAAAACCCAGTTTCGGCTGTGGCCTTCCTTGAGGAGACGGGACTGCTCGGACAGACAGTCTAGGGAACGACAACAACAACAACAACAACTGCTTTTCTGAGGAGAGGGCCTCCGACAACATCTGAGGGTCTTGTGCGTCGCCTATGCCGCCACCTAAGCCAATATGAACTGAGTCGGCTGGTGGAGTGTCAACCCCCCCTTTAATTATGTTATATTATTGCACTTGTATACTCCATCATGTCAGGAAGGGTGAATTCACCGAGATGTGCACACATATTTAACATAGGTATGCACATCCGGTAAATGTATGAGTGGGCATGGCCAAGCCACACACACCGTATATTGAATCACCCCCCCCCTCTTTTCTAAATCTTATCACACCAATTGGTACACAACCACTATGTCTAAACACACAGTTAATATTAGGAAGGGTGCATTCACCGAGATGTGCATACGTATTTCATATATGTATGCACATCTTGTGAATGTATGGGTGTGTGTGGTTGGGCCCACACTCACTCATAAGTCATATCACCCTCCAAACGGGCTCACACCTAAAGCCCTTGGGAATTTTTTTTTCCCAAATAAAACAGAACAGAATCTCATCAAGCAAGATGAGAACATGCCCCTGTGTGTTGAAACACAAAGGCAGAAGTCGACAAGACTGTGAGAATCAACACCGTGTGAGATCGAAACCTTTATTGGTACGACGCTTCGCTTGTTACAGTTTTTTCAAGTACATACATATGGCAAACACTCTGAGTACATATAGGCCGACGGGGAAGGAACTGGGAGAGGTTATCAGGGAGGGGTGGGTGGTAGGTGGAAGGGCGGAGTTTAGGCACATAAAGGAGGTCTTTCAGAAGTTAAAATATCCAGAGTGCATCATCCACCAGTGCAAGAAAAAGGCACTCAAAATAATGGAAGGACGGGAGCCAACGAAAGATCCAGCTAGGAGGCTCATCCTTCCAGCCAGCAGCGTCACCACCACCCTCACCCGGACACTTGGGCGTTGTAACATTCAGGTAGTGGGCCAGTCCAGCAGGACTATCAAAGAGCTCTCTAGAAGGAGTGACAGCCAGGACGAGATGTGGGGAAAAAACGCTGGTGTCTACCGCATACCCTGTGCTGGATGTGATAGAGTATATATCGGGGAGACCTCCCGTGACCTGAAGACCCGGATCCGGGAGCATCGCTACGATTCCCGGAACATCACCACCAACGCCTGTGTTATCCACCGGAACACCAACAACCACCTGATGGATTGGGATAACGCAGAGCTTTTTAGTGAACCAGACAGGGTGAGGAGGAAATGCCTGGAAGCGGCCGCCATTCAAAGCTTCAAAACCATTGAGCAGAACAGAGGCATGTTCAACATCGCCCCTCCTATCATCCATCTGTTACCCGCATTATACAAATGTATGAAATGTCCCCCTTAGTCCATTCCAACAAACTGTCCGAAATGTCCTCCTCCTTCCTTTTTCTCCACCAAGTCCCACCCGTCCCCTTCTCACTCCCCTTCCGCCCTTCCACCTACCACCCACCCCTCCCTGATAACCTCTCCCAGTTCCTTCCCCGTCGGCCTATATGTACTCAGAGTGTTTGCCATATGTATGTACTTGAAAAAACTGTAACAAGCGAAACGTCGTACCAATGAAGGTTTCGATTCTCACAATGCCCCTGTGTCATCATCCTCGCTCGAGTGTACTGATCAATCCGCTGTTATCCGATGTGGAAATAGTGACCGGTGTAAATAGTGAACAACATATAGTGTACTGTGATACGCTCTCACCTGACAAGATGAGAACGCCCCCCCGGGGTCATACCACCCCGAGTGTGGTTGAGTCGAGAAGCATCTTCTCCATCTCCAGCGACGAAGATAGCGACCATCCGGAAGTAAGCCCCGACCTCCAGAAATCCAAGCGCCCCCGAATCAAACCCTCCCTGGGAAATGGCCCCCCGCCCAGCGACACCAGTGCCCCAGCCCCAGGGCCGGCAGCTGACCCCGGCCCCACCGAAGGTAATTACCTACCCGTCGACGACCAGTTGCACGGGCACCCTACCCCTTCCCCTGAACCTGCAACTCTCTCACGGACAATCCAGGGGATCAAAGCAGAAGGGGACAAGTTGTAGCGTCTTTTATACGCATCAGTAGCTGCTGCATCTGCAGACGGAGAGTGGCAGGTAGTTATACCCCGCCGCAAGCGCCCCAGCAAACCCAAACCTGACGTGGGTCCTGTGAAGTTCCCAGTCCTCCTCAAGCCAGAAATAAACCCTGCCCGTTTTCTCAAGCTAGGATCCTGGCGGTAGGCCCAACTCATCAAGAACACGGTGGGACCCGTTGATGGCATTCGCTAGACACCGTCAGGTAAATGGCTCATAAGCTGTCTCACCGAAACCCAACAAGGTCGCCTCCTGCGTACCACGGTCTTGTAGACCGACCATGGCAACCCCATCAAGATCCTCACTCGGATACCTAAAACCATTATCGTAGGAGTTGTCAAAGGTGTCCCCATTGAAGTGAACGCCGAGAAACTCCCAAAGGCTGATCTGGAAGCCCAGGACCTAGCGGTTGATGATATCCTAAGACTGACTGCGAGGGACGGCACGCCCACTGGTTCAGTGAGGGTGGTCTTCCTCATGGATATCCTCCCTTCTACTGTGAAGCTGGGCTACACCCTCCACCAAGTGGTCCCCTACGTTGCCCCAGTGAGGAGGTGCACCAGATGTCAGCTGCTGGGGCACTCCAAAAAGGAATGCCACCGCAAGGCCCCCCGGTGCGCCAAGTGTGGCAAAGGACACGCCACACAGGACTGCAGAGATCCGCAACTCTTCTGTGTCAACTGTTGCGGCAACCACTCTGGGGCCTACTCCAAGTGCCCAGAAGTGCAGAAGTGGCAAAAAGGAGGATAGCGCATGAGCCCAAAAAAAAAAAAAAAAAAAAAAAAAAAAAAAAAAAAAAAAAAAAAAAAAAAAAAAAAAAAAAAAAAAAAAAAAAAAAACAGCGCTACACCCCCTTCTCGGAGGCTCTGGCAGTTGCCAGGGAACGCTGGGACTCCCACCTGAAAGAAGAGCGGGCGAAGGGCCGTGACTTCACTACAACGTCCGGACCCTCCCGGGCAGTGAATAGGCGCTCGCCCTCCAACCCCCCCCCCCTTGCAGAAGCCACCCCAAGTAGGACGGACCATCCCCCCACCGGTTGCGCTGGCGAGCCCGTCCCCCCTGCCCCGACGGCAAGAGCCACCCCAACCACCACTGACACTGGGACCGAGGAAAGAAAGAAACTCAGACCCAGGAAGAGGAAACCCAAGGCTTCCAAGGCTAAAAACCAGGAGGCAGGGCGCCTCCCCACCCCAGGGAAGAGGATGAGGGCCTCCCCCTAGATGACGGGGACAGCACCATCATGCATACAGAAGACAGCGAGATTTCACACGAGCATACCTCGTCACCTTCCCCACTCCCACCCAATGACACACCCGTAGCCAGCACCATTAATTACCTCGTGGCTACCATTAAGTCCCTACAACGGGACCTGGCACGGTCCAACCCACAAGCAGCCAAGCTACTAGATGGGATCTTCGTGAGCCTTAAATCCATCTTAGAGATCACCAACAATGGAGGTAATTAAAATCATGCAGTGGTACTGTGGGGGCAATTAACACCGCCCGGGACCTCCTAGTGTAGCACCTTGCGGGAAGCTCCTATCAGGTACTTGCACTACAATCCCTCCACACCTCTCCCCACCAGTTGCCAACCCTGCCAGGGTATCACTACCCTCCCTTCTTCGCAACCGATGACTCCGTCAAGGTTCGAACCGCCACGTACGTCTCCATAGGACTGGCCGCCCGTCCTGGGTCACTCCCAGGCTCCCCCCTGGGAGAAGGCTACGGGGTGGTATCCTCCGTTTCTTTACAGGATGGCCGGTCGGTACACATCCTCAATTTTTACAACCCAACCACGTCGCTTAAATTCGAGTAGCTGGGAACCCTCCCGGACAATTGGATCGTGGTAGGTGACTTCAACAGAAGGGAAGCCCTTTGGGAGGACGGATATCCCCGCTCCTCACCAGAATTATGCTCCCAACTAGACGCGGCTGACATCGTCCTTCTTAACGATGGAAGACACACTAGGCTACCTGACTGCCCAGGAAATGGCACCTCAGCCTTAGATTTCTCTTTTGCATCCACACACATTGCGGGGATTACTGAATGGACGGCGGTCCAGGACGACCCTTTGTCCTCCGACCACCTCTCCATCACCATCACCTTACACCTCACCCCCACTACCCACCCCCGCCATCTCAGGCGACTTTCAACCTGAGAAAAGCGGACTGGACGACTTTTCAAGGCCACCTAGCCGACGCCCACCTCAAACTCGAGCTCACCCGCCCGGTAGAGGAATTAAACACCCTCTTCACGGACATTGTGCTCGAGGCGGCCCGGCTAGCCATCCCAGTGACCGGCGGTAAACACGGGAGACGCGGCCATCCCTGGTGGACGGAGAACTGCAAGGAGGCCGTCGAAAAGAAGAAACTGGCCTACCAGCGGTACAGAAGGGAGGGCTCGGAGTCCGCCTACATTGCAATGAAACAAACCAAAGCTCTGTGCAAGAAGACCATTGCTCAAGCAAAACTAGACTACTGGAAAAACGTCAAGAAGGACAAGCTGGACCTCACCGAAGCGTGGAAGAGTTTCAAGGAAATTAAGAGTCATTACAGCTCCCCCGATGATGACCTCAAGGCCCCCGATGGGAGGGTGCTACGCACAGCCGAGGATAAGGCGGAGGGGCTCCTCCACCACTTTGCCAACGCGAGCTCCTCAGAGCGCAACTTCCGGGCAGCCCAGGATGACCTTGTGGACCCCCCCCCCCAAAGGGGAAGCACACGGACCTCTCGCTCTTCGAGCTGAAGTGGGCCCTCAGGGCCATAAAGGCCACCAAGAAATCCCCAGGTGCAGACCAAATCACCTACCCACTTCTGCGACACCTCCCTCCCGCCCTCCAACAATCCTTGTTGGCGATCGACAACAAATGTTGGGGAGAAGGGGTGGTACCACTGGCATGGAAACGTGCAATCGTGGTCCCCATCCCGAAGGCAGGCAAACAGAGGAAACTGGTTGAAAACCACCGGCCCGTGGCCCTCACCTCCCACGTCGGAAAGGTCTACGAGCGTATCATTCTGAACCGCCTAAGCCACCATGTGGACTCGAACAGGTGCCTCCCGAAGCTTCAAGCGGGGTTCAGGAGGGGTAGAAGCGTAACGGACCGCGTTGTGAAGCTCTCCGAACACATCCGGCGAGCCCGAAGGCAGAGAAGAATTCTTCACGCTTGTTTCCTAGACATCTCCAAGGCTTTCGACACCGTTTGGCACACAAAGCTCCTATCGAATCTGAAGTCCATAGGGGTTTCCCCAGCAATCTTTAACTTCGTGAAGTCGTTTCTCACCGACAGAACAATAGACGACATAGCCCTCTGGAGGAAGTCTAGGTACCGACGGCCAAAGAAGAACTAGGCGAACCATCGGGCGGAGGTAAGGGTATTTCAAGAGCAAGTGAACGTGGTCATGAACCACCTCATGGATCTTGGATTCACCCTCTCTGGGACCAAGACGGTATACATGCCGGTGCACAGCAAGGATTACAACGTAGGTCAGTATCCGGACTGGAATCAAATCACGGTCTGCGGTACTACTGTGAAACCCGCTGCCTCCGTCCGCTACCTGGAGGTCACCTTCCAGCGGGACGGCCTTTGGAACGAGCACCTGAACCAAGTCTGCCTCAGTGCCAGACGGGCGCTCAATCTTGTCAGAGTCATCCGTCGGGAGAAATGGGACCAACGCAGGGAAACTCTGATTCCCATCATTCAGAGCCTTGTGCGTTCCCGCCTTCTCTTCGGCGCCCCCGCCCTCCACGACCTCCCTTTGACGGCCGTGCAAAAAATGGCTCGGATAGAGTGCCAAGCGCTCCGTCTAGGGCTAGGACTGGCAAAGTCGGTTCCCGGCCTCCTACCACTCTGGTACTGCCTGAAGAAGGATGCCTGTACATACCTATTCAGCTCTGCAAGGGTACCCAACTCCACAGATGAAGAGATGGATGAGAGCTGGAACTCAGCCTCCACCCCCGTTCCTGTTCACGGCCTTCCCGTTACAGTAAGGGACATCTACAAGAAGGCCAAAATCCAACCCGGCCAGCGCCGGAGGATTGCTCAATGCCAGGTGGACCCCTTCTCTCCATGGGCCCTCACCCCTCCTGAGGTGGAGCTAAACTTTCCCGGGCTTAACCGTCGAGACGACCCACACACGCTTGCAGCGCGAGCAAGGGAGCAGATTGCGCTCAAATACCTTGACAACCTGCTTATATATACAGACGGATCAGAGCTCGAAGATGGGCGCTCAGGAACGGGCATCTACCTGCACAACACAAAGGAAGCTTACCCGGTGAAACTACCCCCCACCACCATCCTCACGGCTGAGCTCGTCGCCATCAGGGAGGCAGTGCGAAAAGTACTCCCCCTCCCCCACCCGCCACCGCAGGTAACGGTGCTATCAGACTCGAAATCCAGTCTAATAGCTATCCAGAATGGCAGCTGTGCGTCAGGCCCCGCCATCCTTAACGACGTCCTGTGCCTTCTAACGGAGGCCGGCAGGGCGGGAGTCCACTTCCGATTCCAATGGGTCCCCTCGCACGTGGGCCTCATTGGCAACAAGATGGCAGACAAAACTGCCAAAACAGGTGCCACATTGCCTAACAGCAAAGTCACCCCAATCCAACCCTCTGCACATGACTTCTTTCGCAAAATTGACCGCGCTGCCTGGGACCTCTGGAAATCGGAGTACCACTCTACCGCTTTCGAACGAGGATGGCCCCTCAGGAACTGCCTTGGACCTACCCCTCCTACCTTCTCCTTTCTACCCCCGTACATTGCGGCAACAGTCAGCAGGATACTGGTGAATCGCTGGCGGACCAAATATACCACTTCCCGCTGCACCTGTGACGCGGAAGTATCCTTCACGCACTGCCTCTTCTTGTGCCCCGTAATGGAAGCTCCCTTCTGGCCCCTAAGGACAACCTTCAATGACCCTGTCACAGCCCTCGAACGCCTCGTTGCGGACGACTCCCGCAAAGCCGACCTCCTCGTCCTCGCAGCTAACCTCGTCTGCCCCTCCCCAGTCGGGGGACTGCTGCAACCCCCCCCCCCACACACACATGCACCCGCATGCCCACAAGTGAAAATCAAACTCTTACCCAATTACACAACTTTCCAAATCACACCAACACTTCCCTAACATCTCCAAACACACTACTTGAAGCCACTCAGAAACTACAAGCCAGTCCCTAAATCGGCTAGCTCCGCTGGGACTAAATTCACAAACTGCGAAAACAAAAAAGGAAGAAGACAACAGAGAGAGCTACGCTGCTCCGCCGTGTTTATCTTAAGCCTCCAAACGCCGCTCAAACTATCAAGCCACGTTATCACTCTCTTCTCAACTTGTATTCATATGTTGGACAAGGCCAACATTTCTGGCGACCAACGGTGGGATTACGAAGAGCAGTTTAAGATCCGGAGTAGCTAAAACGGCGCCTGCAACGACAAACATCTCCAAAACCAACTCAAGCTCGCTGTGCGTTTTACCCAGCGAAAGCGGACAAAAGCCCACAAGCCATCAACTTCGCTGTGCGACCAACCCAGCGAAAGTGGACAAAAGTTTACAAGCCATCAACTTTGCTGTGTGAGCCAGCCCAACTCACCGGACAAGTTCATCCCAGCGAACCAGCCCAGCTGCCGGCAACGAGACAAAAGCCCATCTCCCTCGTTGTGAGCCAGCTCAGCAGCATCGGTCAACACATCAAGGAGTTATCGCTCTCACGTCCGAAAGTCGGGCCGACACCTTTCAAACCTGAAAAAATTCCACAAACGAACTACTCCCATTTGTCAACCCTTCTCATTCTTTTCAATATTTCTAGATCTGCACCATCGCACCAAATTCCATCGAATTATACAACTTCCACCTCTTGTGAACCCTTCACCATCGCATCATACCCTTCAGCACTGTGAGTAGATGATTGTACTTTTATTGGGTCTAGGTATAGCTCTATTAGTAGCGTGAGTCAGTGAAGGCATTGGTGTGATTTTTTTCATATTTTCTTTTCAAAGCCTTATATTTTTTCAAGTGATTTTTTTAAATCTTTAAGTACGAAAGTGTGCATGACCCATTCGCAAGCCAAAATCTCACATTCTTACAACACCCGCTCCAAGATGGCAACCCACTACGAAAATATCAGAGTCCACACCCGATCATAACACAAGCGCAACAGTCGCCCAACCACACATACAACGTTCTGCAACAAATTTGCTAACACTCCTTCAGCATGACAACACTCTTCCGAAGTTCAATGGTACCAACATTGCAATCCACACTCTGTTAGATGACGTAACGTGTGAGATACAATGTACACAGATAAATGACGACAAGACTAAGATCGCGGTTCTAAAATCGCGCATCGACTACAAAGATACACTTGCCAGTGACATAGTACAGTCAGACCTTTTCAAGCAGACACAGACGTACGCACAATTTTTTGACCAGTTTAAAAAATCTTTCGCACCATACGAACAGTTAGGCGCGCTTTCTCCCATATACACACTCGGTACGAACATTAGCACACCCCTTATCTCACAAAAGAACGATCGGTCAGAGAAGCGAGCGAGTTCAAGGATGAACTCAGAGAGGCACTCATATCTTCCCCTTAGGTTACAAATAACACAGTTAACATAGACCACGTTCTCTCTTTCTTTGGTTACCTTAAACTGATCTCGCGCCTTCACCCAGAAACACTGAAGAAGATAGCCAATATTCCTTTTGATCCAGACACAACTCTCTTAGATTTCTCTTGGAAGTTTTCGGACACATCAACGACAAAAAACACAAATTCAACACCAACAAATCCCTCTCACACACACACTCACACCCCCACCCACCCCGACAGTAGCAAACATCTCACAAGGACATCACACTAGAGGTAGACAAATGTCACGCACACGATCACGACAGCGTTCACAATGTAGGAGACCATTCTTTTGCAAAATCTGCAACATACCAGGACATAACACAAACAGGTGTTATTACAGACAACCGACTAGCTACTGCTCATATCACGGACCAGCTTTTCATGACACAACACATTGTCGCGTCTTAAACGCCCAAAACTACACTTCATACGCGCCTCCCCAACACCCGACTGGCGGGAACACAAACAAACAAAACACGGTATGACTATCGTCTTACGCTGAACAAAACACACGAACTCACGAGACATATTCAAAACCCCCACTACCGATTCTCACGATGACTGACTCTCGACCATCCCCGTCTGTTATAACACTTCAGGCCACGGTCAACAACCTTCCACAACTACTCTTTCTGGACACAGGATCCCCAGTTAATGTAATGTCCAAGGTTGCTTTCGACCAATTTCGGTTCAGACACCGTAGAGTAACAGTTCTAGAACCAACGGATATCACGTTACAAAATGTCGACGGAGTTCCCTTTCCCATCATAGGCAAAATCGAACTAGACATCTCCTTGCATGCAAACTGTCCTCCCATTACAACGACAGTATACGTAGCGGAAATAGTTTTTCCCGCAGACATCCTTGGTCGTCCCGACCAATTATATCTACTACCCTCTTACAGGGCTCGCTAGTATATACCTGGAAATCATCATATATATAAGAAGCTAGTCTACTTTTACATAAACTGGTAAAATGGCATAGTAAAACATATCAAACATATATATAAAAAAATAAGCAGCCCTCCAAAATGCACAATAATAATTCAGGCAGAATAATGGTAAATGATAAAGCATATCCCAAAACAAATAAAATTACAATTCAAACAACATTCGAATTTACTGGAAAATGGTTTCATCATCTTTTCAAAGATGATAGCAATATGAAATAATTTGCAAACATATTTGCAAAACTCACTACTTTAGAGTTAGAAGTTATTGTTAAGTGTCTCTTCTTGCATTTCAATTATTATTATTTTTTTTTCAACACAATTAATTTTTCAAAGACAGTCTTAATGCTTCATAGATATCACATATCAATACTTATGTGAAAGGTCGTTAATGTGTCTGACCACAGCAGATCAAAGATCTTCATGTCTCTGCCTGACACCAAATTCCAGTTGTTTAGGTTTCCCATCCCAGGTACATACAAATGGTCAATTCAATACTATCTGTAAAATGTATCAAGATTAATATTCAATTCACAAAGAATATTATCATAATATTCTCTATACTCTCCTGGTTCATTAAAATTGATACATAGAGTATTACAACAATCATCTTCATAGATCTGCAACCTAACTTTCTTCATATCATCTAAATGGCCTATCAGTTCTTCCTTGTTTTCTAAATGTATGAGGTTATATTCATTTCCACCTGCAGAATCAATTACCCTATATGGACCTGAGTACCTTGGTGAAAGTTTATTATATGGTGAATGTAGTTTGACCATGACTAAATCTCCTATTTTCAATTCTAGTTTATGTGCTATTTTGTGTTGCTGCATTTTCATCTCTTGTGAATACTCCTGCATATGTTCCCTAACTCTTTGGTGAATACTTTGGAAAGTATTTATCCTATTTGAGATATAATCATCTATATTATACACGGTTTCTGATCTGCAGTCAATATTTCATATGGAAGAGTTTTGTCTTCCCCAAAAATAATAAAATGAGGCGTTTTACCTGTTGCTACATTAATTTGGTTGTTAACAGTACATTTAACACAAGGAATCCAAGTATCCCAGGTTATACTATGAGGACTTATCATGCTTCTAAGACATGTAATAATTTTCTTATTTAACCTCTCATCAACTCCATTACTTTGTGGATGATTCACTAAGATGTTAACTTTCTTTACTTTAAATAAAGTACATAATTTTTCCAAGATTTTTTGTTAAATTCAGTTCCATTATCTGAGACTAAGATCTAAGGTGTAGTGAAATTACAGATTATCTGATCATAGATTACTGAAGCAATAGTTTCAGCTTTCTTATTTGGAATGGGTTGTAAAATACAAAATCTTGAAAAATAATCAATGGCAACAAATCCATATTTATATCCATTCTCAGACATAGGTAACTCCAATGTATCTATGTGAACTCTTTCTCAAGGTTTCTGTGGAATGGGATAGGTAAGTATAGGAGCAGGTTCTGGAGTATTTCCTTTCACCTTAACACTTTTTTTTTCAATATAATCATATATATATCTTTCTTCATACCTGGCCAAAAGTATTTAAGTTGTGCTTGTCTATAAGTTTTATCCTTTCCTGGATGTGAGCTACAATCACTATCATGAAGTAACTTCAATATTTCTTTTACAAGAGTTTGAGGTATTACCAACTGATCTACTGGACCTCTAGAAATATCTTTTCCACTTACAACTGTTTTTCTGTACAAAAGTCCATTAGTCAAATGAAATTCCTCTATCTTATACCCCTTCGGTAGTTTTGGAGGATTTCCTCTCGGGTTCATCAAGTAATTGATTAATGAGTCACATGTCTTATCATCCCTCTGTTCTCTTATTAGCATTTCCTCATCTAAAGATACTAACTCCTCTATACTACAAACAAAATTAATCAACCCTGTCATTGGTTGGCTAATTATTAATATTGGAGGTATGAACCTCATGCCTTCAGTAGTTGATTTGACTTGACTGTCTCCACGTAGTCTTCCTTGCGTACGTCAATCTCGTTGTCCTTCGTCAGAGCCTCGTCGTTCGTCAGCCTCGTCGCTCATCAGCCTCGTCGCTCACTGCCTTAAGATCGTCTTGTAGACCCCTCGTAGTAGGAACCGCAGTATTGTAGACCCCTCGTTCCTCGCCTTGTCGTCCCTTGGTTGTGCACCTCGTGGTTATGGTTGCGTGCACTGTAGATTGGTGTACCCGTAGACTTATCTTGCTTCAGTCTTGTAGTTACTTCGGAGGAAGTTCGTCTAATCACCTCGGAGGAAGTTCATCCCACTGCTGCAACCACTGTTCGCTTTGCTGCCACTAACACTTAGTCACTTATGTTATTATTCCGTAGGCTCCATGCCTTCTCTATGTCTCCACCAACTCATCTATAATCAGAGTTAAGTTTCTTGATGGGTTCAATTAAAATGGAGGTATAGTTTTCTCGTCTAATTTTTCTTCTAAATAATACACTTGGTTCTTCCAATTACACCAAGGGACTCCCCTCAGGGATCCTCTTACATCCCACCAAATTGCCTCTGTTCCGACGTCACTATTTAATTCACCCAATAACTTTGAACGTTACAAATATGTGCCACCCTTTTAGGCCGTGACTTTACCTCCATGGACCAATAATTTTTCTCCTCCTCGACCCTTTTCTCCAATCAGAAAGACTGTTCTACTGTCTCAAGTGATACTGTTTACGCAAGCAGTTTGTCGCAAGTAGAACGAGCTCTGTGTTTACAAATCAGTCACATCAGCGCCTCTCGATATCCCAATTCATATTTACAAACACAAGACGGTAACTCTGCCATTCTGCAAATCTGCAACTATACAACCCGCAGTCGACCATTGTATCATAACAACCTAATAAAATGACTATAAATTTTATATTCCTTTCCTCCTACCCCTCGATCTACCTAAATGTCTACCTCTATCTACCGGCCTTTTACAGACATTCATCATCTACAGCAAACACGCACGTCAAACACTTGAACATGATCGAGCAACAGCATGCAACAACAACAACTGAACAAAACATTGACGAAACAGAAAAGGTGGCACTTGTAACAAACACGCCCACTAGTGTAACAGACACGCCCACCCCAACCGCTCACCCTCGTAACTTACAACACAAACGGAATAGGTATAAACTGTCAGCGCGTATGTCAAAGTCAACTCGCAAACACAAGAAACACGACGTTTTCACTAGCATCCAGGAAATATCACCACAATACACTACCATCTCAAAGATCTCTCTCACGAACTCTCACGCTATTGTAATCACTGACAAAACACTCTATCCACGCGAGTACACGAAACTCAAGTTGCGTATCTTCAAACCTCCCGACTCAGATTCTCTTTGCATCACAGACACTTGCCGTGTATTTGGCGTATCTCTCTTATCCGCCCTATCTCACACATCCAACAAAGACCACACACATTCGTAGTGGCAAACAACACCAATGCATCTCTTCAGATGAACAAAGGAACGAACATTTGTGATTTTACAGTGTATCCCGCCCCAGTACACGTAATCGAGCAAGACAACATACAACACGTATGCACTATCAACAACGGAGAACAGAACACACAGGAAACCATCCAAGCAACACACATTAACGATGTAGATTTTTCAGAAGCACAAACAGATCTCCTAACGCTCATGAATACGTACAGGCACGTAATTGCACTCCCAGGCGAACCATTAGCGCTCACAGATATGATAGAACATAATATACCACTTCAACAGAATGCAAAACCACGGTACATACCCGCTTACCGTCTACCTCACAGTAAAAGAAACATTGTTGACAACATCATTGCAGACATGCTCGACCAAGGCATTATAGAACAAAGTCTATCACCCTGGAATTTTCCTCCCTTTGTTGTTCCAAAACACGACGGCTCCTTTCGCCCTGTTGCTGATTTCCGTGAGCTAAATAAACTCACCATTCCTGAAAGGCACCCGATTCCTCATCTCCAAGACACCATCCACACCATAGGCGAACAAAACACTGTCTTCTCGACTCTTGACCTTATGTCAGGGTGTTTCCAAATACCCCTTGATAATGAATCAAAACCACTAACAGCCTTTAGTACCAACACGAGCCATTACCACTTTAAAAAGTTGGCCATGGGACTCGTCTCTGCTCCCTCTGTCTTCACCAGACTTATGTATAAAGTCCTAGAAGGTCTCACAGGAAAGACATTTTTTATTTTCTTGGACGACATCATTGCCTCAAGGTCACTCACAGAACACCTTTTCACACTCCAAACTGTCCTCTCAAGATTAGCCGCTGCTGGCCTCAAACTCAAACTCAAAAAGTGCTCCTTCCTCAAAAAGGAAATAAGGTTCCTAGGACACGTCATAATCTCACAAGGTGTCATCACTTCTCAGGACAAGGTTAAGACTGTTCTAGAATTTCCAACCCCTTACTCTACAGAACACGTAAAATTATTTCTAGGATTGTCGGGTTTTTACAGACGGTTTATCGAAGGCTATGCACACATGGCAGCTCCATTAACAGCCCTTCTCAAAAAGGATACTCCCTTTAACTGGACGCCTGTACACAACACAGCTTTTCACAACCTCAAAGAAGCACTCACAACAGCCCCGGTTCTGGCATATCCAAACTTCTCTAAACCCTTCACACTATGTACAGATACTTCATACAAAGGCCTTGGCGCAGTACTGATGCAACAACACGACTCCAAATTTAGACCGATAGCTTACGCCAGCCGCGCATTAAACAAGCACGAACAAAACTACTCTGTCACTGAGATCAAATCACTTGCAGTTATGCATGCCCTTAAACATTTCAAAGGCATCATTCAAGGCTATGAAATACATGTACACACAGATCATCAACCCATTCTCCACCTCTTCAAAGGCAAGACACTAACTGGAGAACTAGCCAGATGGTTCCTCACCATTCAGGAATTTATGCCTACCTTCCACTACGTCCAGGGCCGTGCAAACTCTGTAGCCGACGCCCTCAGCAGAAACGTAGCAACAATACGTCAAGCAGCAGAGCCACTTGACATTACACGAGAAAGCATCATTGCTGGTCAAGCAATAGACCCCTTATGGAGAAGAATCATTCACTACCTCAATTCAGGTGACACTACAAATACAGACGATTTTCCGCCCAACATAGACAATTACTCGATTATAGACCAGGTTCTCTACCACACCACACTACTCACAAACAAAAACGAACCAAAACCACGCAGTTACACAATTAGTCGTTCCCACGGTACTTGTTCCGGAAGTTCCTCACATTCCTCATAATTCTCCACTAGCAGGACATTGCGGAAAAATACAAATGTTTATCACAAGCCAGATTGACATACCTCTGGCCCACCATGCACTAAGACATACACACATACATTGATGCATGCCATTCATGCATAGCTCATAAAGGTCACATTAGCGGTCCGGTACCAATCCACAATTACCCAACACCTTCCAGATATTTTGAAACCATTGCCATTGACTTGCTAAAACTACCACTCACCCCAAACGGAAACCAGTACCTCTTCGTATGCATCGACCGTTTCTCTCGTTTCTGCATCCTCTCTCCTTTAGCGGACAAGACAGCCAAAAGTGTAGCTCAGACAATCATCAACAACGTCATCTGCCCATACACCACACCAAAAACACTAATCTCATACAACGGCACTGAATTCAATAACGACATTCTTGCCAATATCTGCCAACAGTTCAACATTACAAAGTGTAACACCACACCATACCACCCCAGCTCGAATGGACTCGTTGAACGACAAAATCGGAAGATCCTCAACACACTCAGACATCTTGCCACAGACATACACTCATCTTGGGATGAACACATACCCATAATACAAGCTTGCATAAACAGCGCAATCAATAGATCGATCTCGGAATCACCCCATTTTGTTTTGTTCGGGTCAGATAAGAAAATGCCATACGACTTGCTCACGTCGTGTATAATTTCAACGATTATATCAAGATAACTCTGAATAATTTCAACGCTCTTTTCAAGAGAGTATATGAGTCACTGACTCTCTCCAAAGCAGATATGATTAGGTTGAAGAACGCTCACTCCAGAGATTGTAAAGTTTCTGTAGGTGACATTATATACAACACCAACCACCAACCCACATCAAAACTTTCACCCAAATTCCTTGGTCCCTTCCGGGTCATCGACACACTCCCGCACAATAAGATTAAAATTCTCAACCTACGAGACCTCACAGAGGCTATCCTACATATAGATAATATCAAACTAGTTCCCAGAGGTTTCGACATGGACAATATTCTTTCTCCGCCCCTCGCACAACCATCAGACACGACCGAGACTCTAGACACAAACACCTCTACCACTCCACCGATCCCTAGACATAAATAAGAAATATAACACTTCTACTTTAGATAACGAGGCCGAGCGGTCCAGACCAACAAAAAGTAAAGCAACTTGTAGAGAACCCAACTGAGATGTTCAGGAAATCCCAGAAATGACAAAATCATCAACTACAAATGAAGCCTTGCAAATTGTGGATGGTGGCGTAATAAAGTCGACGTTATTACACCCCAGAGCAATTAACAGGGTCGATGTACAGTTGGAGGAAGTTATTGTAGACTATGAAATAATCACAACCCCAGAATCAATTAGATTAGAAGGTTTGAAGTTGGACTCAGGGATTTCTAAGTCAAATAAGAACATAGTAGAAATATTAATAATTAACACTATGAATAAAGATATAGTTTTAAGGTACACAAATAAGATGTTTTCAGGTGTGTACAAAACCCATTAAGATTTTAAATGAGAGTACTGAGGAGGTAGAATTACCAACTTCATGAATCTGTTCAGTTCAAGAAGAAATAGAGTTGAGAAAGAAATATAATTAGTGCCTAAAATTGCCCTGAGTTGGATGAAAGTTTAGTTGCTTTGCTTGTGAAGCACAATAAAGCAATTCCTTTGCCGGGGGACGCCTTAGGCAAAACAACTGTTTTAAAACATCAGATTAAATTAAAACCAGGAACACAAGCTATTTACATACCCGCCTACAGAGTTCCTCCCTCTAAATTAGCGGTAGTAGATATACTGGTCACTGAAATGTTATCGCAGGATATTATTGAACACAGTAAAAGTGAGTGGAACTTTCCTTTGATTTTGGTGCCAAAATCAGATGGTACTATGCGCCCAGTTATTGATTATAGGGAATTGAATGAGCACACCATTCGTGACAGGTTACCATTACCAATAATCGGTGACATTTTAAGAAGTGTGGGAACTGAGAATAGGTATTTTAGCACAATAGATATCAAATCTGCTTTTTGGCAAATAGAGTTGTATGAAGACTCAAGAGAGTTCGCAGCATTTTCTACTGCAACGGGACATTATGAGTTCAAGCGAATGCCATTTGGGTTATGTAGTATTCCATTAACTGACATGAGATTAATGAATACAATTCTAGATGGATTATTAGGGAACACTGCCAGTGTATTTCTAGATGACATTTCAATAGTTTCTCAGACAGTGGTTGAGCACTTTAAGAAATTAGATTTGATATTCTCAAGACTAGTTGAAGCAGGATTGAAAGTGAAACTTGAAAAATATAAGTTCTTGCAAGACAGTGTTATTTATTTGGGACATAAGATAGACATAGACTTAGTACAGTGAATTCAAAAGTTGCAGCCGTGAAGAATTTTCCAGTTCCAACCAAAGTAGACAAGGTTAGAAGCTTTTTGGGATTGACAGGATATTATAGAAAATTTATTCAACGATATGCTGACGTTGCTAATCCATTAAGTTCTTTGCTGAGGAAGGACTCAAAGTTCATATGGGGACCTGCACACCAGCAAGTTTTTGACAAGTTGAAAGATAAACTCACGAGTTCACCTATTCTAATATTTCCTGACTATGAAAAATAATTTATTCTTTGCACTGATGCATCTGACATAGGATTAGGAGGCATACTGATGCAAGAGAGAAATGGAACTTTGAAACCAATAGCTTACACTTCAAGACTTTGTAATACTGCAGAGAGAAACTACCCTATAACAGAAAGAGAAACTTCAGCAGTAATTTATTCTTTAGAAAGTTTTAAGGATATGATACTAGGATATCCAATCAGAGTTTGGACTGATCATTCAGCTATTCAGAACTTATTTAAGCATAAGAATCTTAGGGGCAGATTTGCTAGATAGTTTGCGATACTTCAGTGCTATAAAGTTCAATTTGAATATATTCCAGGTAGAAAGAATGTTGCGGCAGATGCACTCTCCAGAAATATTAGTCAACCAATGACTGGGTTGATTAATTTTGTTTGTAGTATAGAGGAGTTAGTAACTTTAGATGAGGAAATGCTAATAAGAGAACAGAGGGATGATAAGACATGTGATTCTTTAGTCATGTATTTGATGAACCTGAGAGGAAATCCTCCAAAACTACCGAAGGGGTATAAGATAGAGGAATTTCATTTGACTAATGGACTTTTGTATAGAAAAACAGTTGTAAGTGGAAAAGATATTTCTAGAGGTCCAGTAAATCAGTTGGTAGTACCACAAACCCTTGTAAAAGAGATATTGAAGCTACATCTTGATAGTGATTGTAGCTCACATCCAGGAAAGGATAAAACTTATAGACAAGCACAACTTAGATACTTTTGGCCAGATATGAAGATTATATATGATTATGTAGAAATTGTTTGAAATGTGCTTAGGTGAAAGGAAATACATAAAAAACTCTGCTCCTATACTTACCTACCCCATTCCACAGAAACCTTGAGAAAGAGTTCACATTGATACATTGGAGTTACCTATGTCTGAAGGTGGATATAAATATGTATTTGTTACCATTGATTATTTTTCAAGATTTTGTATTTAACAACCCATTCCAAATAAGAAAGCTAAAACTATTGCTTCAGTAATCTATGATTAGATAATCTGTAATTTCATTACACCTGAGATCTTAGTCTCAGATAATGGAACTGAATTTTATAACAAAATCTTGGAAAAATTATGTACTTTATTTAAGATCAAGAAAGTCAATATCTTAGTGTATCATCCACAAAGTAATGGAGTTGTAGGAAGGTTGAATAAGAAAATTATTACATGTCTTAGTATGGTAAGTCCTCATAGTATAACCTGGGATACTTGGATTCCTTGTGTTGAATGCACTCTGAACAACCAAATTAATATAGCAACAGGGGATACACCTCATTTTATAATTTTTGGGGAAGACAAAACTCTTTCATATGAAATATTGACTGCAGATCAGAAACCTGTGTATAATATAGATGATTATATCTCAAATAGTATAAATACTTTTCAAAGTATTCACCAAAGAGTTAGGGAACATATGCAGGAGTATTCACAAGAGATGAAAAAGCAACAACACAAAATAACACATAAACTAGAATTGAAAATAGGAGATTTAGTCATGGTCAACCTACATTCACCCTATGATAAACTTTCACCAAGGTACTCAGGTCCATATAGGGTAATTGATTCTGCAGGTGGAAATAAATTTTAGTAGTCCAATTAGAAACAAGGGAAGAATTGATAAGCCATTTGGATGATATGAAGAAAGTTAGGTTGCAGATCTATGAAGATGGTTGTTGTGATATCCTATGTATCAATTTTAATGAACCAGAAGAGTTTAGAGAATATTATGACAATATTCTTTGTGAATTGAATATTAATCATGATGTATTTTACAGATGAAGACTGCCTTAATAATTTTTCTATGCATGGCGAGTGCCCTGGACTGGCATCCTATTCGTCCTGGAGCATTGGTACAACATCAAGGTAACCTAATATTGGTAGACAAGCTTGTAATGGTAGTTCTTGATTAGAAGAATATAACAAAAATTAGAGAAGATATGGACTCCTTGAGAGTGAATTTGAAATTGTTAAAAGAGAACATTTCCAGTAAAAATGTTCAAAGGAAACTTGAAAATAAGATAAAGGAAATAGAACACAAACTTCATGTCATAGATTCAAATTTCAAAAGAAATGATAGACAAAAGAGAAGTGCGTTGGTAGTGGCTTTAGGAGCTCTTGCTGGATTGGGAATATCCAATTTTGAATTCCTTGCTGATTTAAACATTTCTATGAATAAATTGAATGAGAAGGTTGCAAAAATTGATGATTTACAAGCAAGTATAAAAACATTGAGGAAATGATCTCTGAAATTACAGATAACTTACAGAATCTCAGTTTAAAACAAAGTGAGCAGGAGAATACAATGCATCTTTTCTTATTACTCAATACTATGCATTTGAAATTATCTGAGATGCAAGTTCAGTTGGAATCTTTTGTACAAGATTTAGTTCAAGTAAATTCAGGTCAAGTAACATCTTCTCTTCTCCCAATACCTCAACTTATAAATATAATTAAGTCAGCAAAGAAGGATTGGAACTTTGAGCCTTTCTTTGAGGAAGCTAATGTGGTATTATATTACCCTTTGTTGAATTCATATTTAAATGTCACCTCAGTGATGATAGAAATTCCTTTTTCCTCCAACTTAAGATTTATCTTATTTAAATTGATGCCCTTCCCTGTGAAGGTAAATAATTCATTATATGAAGTGGATATTCCAGTTGCAGATCCAATCAACTACATCCTTTCTGTAGACAATCTAAAAGAGAGCATGATCTCTAATGATAAACTAAATGATTGTAAAAGAGTTAATTAGAATCTTTATCTTTGCCATTCTTCTCTTTTTGTGTTTCGGGAAGCTTTGAAAAATTCTTGTGAAGCTTCTCTGATCAGAAATGTGTCTGTGATGAATAATTGTCATTATAAGAAAATTTTGGTAGACCAAATTTCTCATAGTAACATATAAGGATCACATTATCTATTTTTCCCTAATAAGACCAAAATTTCAATAAATTTTAATGGAATAAGTCCTAAATTGAAAGTGGTTGAAGGTCTTATCTCTTTTGTTGATACCTGTGAATTACATGGATGCCCTATTTCGACTATTGCTAATACCCTTAATACCATACATTTAACTGAAGATTCATATATTTCAACCATCAAGTTCACATGACCTGAAAACTCACCCCCTTTGAAAATGAAGAGAAGATCATTTTCAAGATCTCCCTCAAATGATTATTCTGCAAATTATATGGTTATTCTTGGTGTACCTTTTTCTTCAATATTATTGTTTGCACTGATTTCAATTGTTGACAATGGATCCCAGGTACTTGAACTTATCCACTTTCTTCACACTTAGTGATCCAACTTGTTCTTTTCCTGGTGTATAATTGCCATTTCTACTCAGTTTCATAATTTTCGTTTTCTGATCATTGCATTTTAGGCCTATCTGTTCTGCTGTTCTCTGGAATACTGTAAAGATCTCGTTAATTTCCTTCACAGTCTCGGCCACCACATCCAACTCATCGGCGTAAGCGAGTTGGGTTACCTGATCATTGGAAAACTTAGCTCCACCTGGATGGTTGGTAATCTGCCTAACCGCTTTCTCCAGTGCAAGATTGAATAGTAAGGGTAACAGCATACATCCCTGCCTAAGGCTACTGTTTATATTGAAACTTTCTGCATATTTCCTTCCAACTCTTACTGTACATCTGCTTCTTATGTAGCACGTTTTAATGAGGGTTATTGATTTAGCTGGAATATTTAGTTCTGCCATTATGTGCCACATTGATGGTCTGTGCATACTATTATATCCTTGTTTGAAATCTACAAATAGCTGATACAGGGTCTTACCATATTCGTAATATTTCTCCATTAGTTGGCGGACGGTGTGAATATGATACGTAGTTGATCTGTTTCGCCTAAATCCACACTGATATTCCCCCAACTCCTGTTCTGTGTCAGGTTTAAGCTACTTTATTAGAATTCTAGTGAATACTTTGTATAACACATATAGTAGGTTTCCTTTCTTATATATTGGAATGATTATCCCCTTTTGCCATTTTGTTGGAAATTTTTACTTATTTCATATTTCTTGTATTGATTTATAAATCTCTTTTTCCAGCACTTCCCCCCCTCCCTTTTAAGTAGTTCTGCTGGTATTTCATCACAGCCTAGAGCTTTATATATATATATATATATATATATATATATAATATATATATATACACACACACACACACACACACACACACACACACACACACACACACACACACACACACACACACACACACACACACACACACACACACACACTTTCAACGAACGGACGGCTTGACGAACGCTCTGAAGAAAAGTGCAGATTGTGGATACCAACGCAAAGAGAAGTGCCTTTTTGTGTTGCAGGGGGGGGGGAAATTGCTCGTGAGGCAGTAGGTAAGTAGGAAAAGAGGAGAAGGGGAGGGATTGCTGGGGAAATGGAAGGAAATGAGGATGTGGAGGACTTGGCCCAGGCAGACGGGCGTAAGGTCAACATGAAACGACCACCGGATGACGAAATGGCAAATAAAAATGTAAAGATTAGAAGTATAGAGAGGAGAAATACAGTAGAAAGTGACGAGAATATGTTCCAGGGATTTAAAGAGGGTGGGGGGACACAACCCCCCCCCCCCCCCCGACTGATAAGACTAGAGGAGAGAGTTGATAAGGTGATCGAGGACTTGGAACGTAAGTTAGGTAAGGTAGACTCCATCTTCCAGAGAATTGAAAGATTGGAACAACTAGAGAAGGCTAACAGAAACTTAACTGAAGAAGTAGAGGACCTAAAAAGACAGTTAGGAAATGTAAAGGAGGAGAATGAGAAATTGAAGAAGAATAGTAATGAAAACAGTGAGAAAATAGCTACAGAAGCTAAAAATTGGAGAATAACTCAAGAAGGGAATAAGGTTTCATTCACTGACATAGTCAAACAGCAATTGAAAGAACATAATGAAGACTCAGTTATTAAAGTGATGAGACAGAAGGAGAATATAGTAAGAGAATTAGCTGACAAAAAGAAATGTATAATTATATTAGGAATGGAAGAGAAACATAACCCAGATAGAACCGCAAGAATCAAGGAGGAAAATGAAAGGGTAAGCAGTTTATTAAAATTAGTCCAGGAAGATGAACCAGAAATTATAAAGGAAATTGAGGAAAAATTCAGACTCGGAAAATATAGTACAGATAAGAACAGACCAATTAAGATTAAATTCAGGTCACAAACAACGGCAGAGAAAATTCTATCCAAGACAGGGAAACTAGCAACAAATGATCAATATAAAAAGGTATGGATAAAAAGAGAAATGAATAAGGAGGAAAGAGAGGCAGAAAAGCAGAAAAGAATTGAAGCTAAGGCAAAAAACGAGGAAAGACCGGAGTCAGAGAAAGAGAGATTCTATTGGAGAGTAGTGAACATGAAAATAAAGCAGTTCGACATACTAAAGAAAAACATAAGGGAAACAGAGAACACAATGGAAGTGGCAGAAAACTAAGAGTGTCTTACACAAATATAGATGGATTGATAACAGGATTGAATGAACTGAATGATTATTTGAAAGAAAAAGAACCGGACATAATGGGAATTGTAGAAACAAAATTAAAAGGCCCACTACCACCCAACAGTGTAGGACATGATACATACAATTATTGGATTAGAAACAGAGAGAAAAAACAAGGGGGTGGAGTTATGTTCCTGACAAAGAAGGATATAAACGTGAAAGGTGTCATATATGGAAAGAATACAGTAGAGATGATTATGATAGAAGTGGAAGACCGAGATAAGAAGAGCAGAAAATTTGTGATCAATTATGTGCCTCCGAAAACAGCCTCATGGGAGGAGAGTGAACATAAAAGTATGTTAGAGGACACAAAGATAGCATTAACTAAAATAATGGAAGACGGAGGAAGAATAGTTATGATGGGCGACTTTAATTGCAAAGAAATCTGCTGGGAAGAAATGACAGTAAAGAGTGGTGATGACTCATGGGGAAATGCTCTACTTGAGATGATTACTGACCATTCAATGACACAATGGATACAAGAGAACACTAGGTATAGAAATGAAGAAGAACCATCGAGGCTAGACTTAATAATTACATCTGAACCTAGAATAGTGGACAAGATTGAATATAAAACACCAATAGGTAAAAGTGACCACATATTGATTGAACTGGAACTTAATGAAGAAAAATATATGAAAAGAAATGAACAATATAGAAAAGGAAGAATGATGTATGAAAAAACAAACTTTGATAAAATAAGAGAATTCTTCCAACAAGAAAACTGGGAAGAAATATACAAAGAAGAAACATCAGTGGAAGAGAAATGGAATATTTTGACAAAAATTTACAAAAAAGGAGTGGAAAAGTATGTCCCAAGACAAAAACAAGAAAAAGAATATGTAAAATGCTGGTACAACAAAAGTTGTAGGGAGTTAAAAGACAAAAGAGACAAAGCCTGGACCGGATGGAAAAAAGACAGAAGACCTGAAAAATGGAAAATATATACTGGTTATAGAAATGAATATGTACAAAAGTGCAGAGAGGAAAAAAGAAAATATGAAAAAGATGTTATAGAAAAGTGTAAAGATCAACCAAAACTATTCTACAGATTTGTAAACAATAAACTGAAAAACAAACAAGACTTGGAGAAATTAAGACAAGGAGGAGTTGAATACACTGAGGAAATGGAAATGGCAGAAATTATGAACAAACATTTTAAATCAGTGTTTACAAGGGAAAATATACAACCTGAAGAGATTGAGTGGAAGGAAAAAGTCCCCCCTATGGAAGAAATAGAAGTAACGAAGAATGAAATATTGACACACTTGGGTAATTTTGATGTCAGAAAATCGCATGGGCCAGATGAAATAGCAAACTGGATTCTGAAAGAATGTAGGAATGAACTGGCAGACAAAATACATAGCATAATAAGCAGTTCCTTAAAAGAAGGAAAAGTTCCAGAAGATTGGAAAAAAGCAAATATAGTACCTATATATAAAGGAGGAAATAAAGAAGAACCTACCAACTATAGACCAGTCTCTCTAACAAGTACAATAGCAAAAATATGTGAAAGAATTATCAAAAGTAGATGGGTAAAATACTTGGAAAAAAACAACGTACTAAATCCAAGGCAATTTGGATTCAGACAAGGACGATCATGCGTCACCAATTTAATATGTTTCTATTCAAGACTAATAGATATAATACAAGAAAGAGATGGATGGGCTGATTGTGCATTTCTAGACCTAAAAAAAGCTTTTGACAAAGTACCACATAAGAAGTTGCTTAAGAAATTAGAATATGAAGGAGGAATACAAGGTAAATTGCTAAATTGGATGGAAGACTTTTTGCAAGAAAGAAAAATGAGAGTAGTGATAAGAGATCGGCACTCAAAATGGAATGAAGTAATAAGCGGTGTCCCGCAGGGAACAGTTCTGGCCCCAATAATGTTTGCTATATATATTAATGATATGGATGAAGGAATTGAAAGCTATATGAGCTTCTTTGCAGATGATGCAAAATTACTGAAAAGAGTGAAAACTGAAGAGGATTGTGAATCACTACAGAGAGATCTAAATAAAGTACAGGAATGGAGTAGGAAGTGGGAGATGGAGTTCAATACAAAAAAGTGTAGTATAATGGAATTTGGAAAAAGCAAAAACAGAATAACAGGATCATATAATTTGGGAGAAGAAGGAATAAAAAGAGTAGAAAATGAGAGGGACCTGGGAGTCATTGTTATGAATAATATGTCACCTGAGAAACATATAAATAAGATTTTTGGAGAAACTTATAATTTAATAAGAACAATCAAAGTGGCATTTACATACCTGGATGAAGAAATGGTGAGGAAAATCCTAATCACCCTGATAAGACCAAGATTGGAATATGCAGCAACGATATGGTCACCAAGTACAAAAAATGTATAAAAAAACTTGAAAGAATACAAAGAGCAATTACTAAACTGGCACCAACACTCTCAAAACTATCATATGAAGAGAGACTACAAAAACTTAAACTACAGACACTAGAGCAAAGAAGAGAGAGAGGAGATTTGATAGCTATTTACAGAATCATGAAAGGCATAGAAATTACTGATAGAGAGAATCTGATAAAATGGGATGACAGAAATACAAGAGGACACGGAAAGAAAATAAAAAAAGACAACTATAGAAGAGATTTGAAAAAGAACAGCTTTCCTCACAGAGCAATAGACAGTTGGAACAAGTTAGATGAGAAAGTGGTGTGTGCAAAAACAATACATGAATTTAAAAATAGTTTAGATAAAATGAGATATGAAGACGGGACCTCACGAGCATAGCTCCCCTTCCCGTAAAATACAACTAGGTAAATACTAGGTAAATACACACACACACTTCAACGAACGGACGGCTTAGAAGACGTTCTGAAGAAAATTGAGGTTTCGTGGATCCCAACGCAAAGAGAAGTGCCTATTGTATTTACAGGGTGGGGGGAAATTGCTCGTGGGGTAGTGGGAAAGTAGGGAAAGAGGAGAAGGGGAGGGATTGCTGAGGGAAATGGAAGGAAATGAGGAAGGAGAGGACTTGGCCCAGGCAGACAGGCGAAAGGTAAACAAACGGCCCCCCGACCAGCTGAGCGACGATGAAATGTCTAATAAAAATGTAAAGATTAGAAGTATAGATAAGAGCAATACAGTAGAAAGTGATGAGAATATTTTCCAGGGATTTAAAGAGGGTGGGGGACTAGACAGGACTAGAACAGAAGGTCGATAAGATGATCGAGGACTTGGAGCGTAGGTTCGGTCATGTTAACAACATTATACGGAGAGTTGAAAAATTGGAAGAACTAGAGAAGGCGAACAAAAACTTAACTAAGGAAATTGAAGAATTAAAAAACAGTTAAAAGAAGTAAAAGAAGAGAATAAAGTCTTAAAGGAGAATAATAAGGAGAACAAGGAGGGTTGGAAAAAAATTCATGAAAATAGCAAAGTTGCATTCACTGACATAATCAGACAGCAAATGAATGAACAAACTGAAAACTCAGTTATTAAAGTGATGAGGCAGAAGGAGAATATAGTAAGAGACTTAGCAGACAGAAAGAAATGTATAATTATATTAGGAATGGAAGAGAAACATAACCCAGATAGAACCACAAGAATCAAAGAGGAAAATGAAAAAGTAAGAAATTTACTAGAATTAGTTCAGGAAGATGAACCAGAAATAATGAAACAAATCAAAGAGAAATTCAGGCTCGGGAAATATAGTACAGACAAGACCAGACCAATTAAGATTAAATTCAGGTCACAAACTACGGCTGAGAATATCTTATCCAAAACAGGGAAACTAGCAACAAGTGAACAATATAAAAAGGTATGGATAAAAAGGGAAATGAATAAAGAGGAAAGAGAGGAAGAAAAACAGAAAAGACTTGAAGCTAAGGAAAAAAACGAGATAAGAACGGAGTCAGAAAAGGAGAGATTCTATTGGATAGTGAATATGAAACTAAAGAAAGTCGACATACAAGAGAAAAACAAAAGGGAAACAGAGAACACAATGGAAGTGGCAGAAAACTAAGAGTGTCTTACACAAATATAGATGGATTAATAACAGGATTGAATGAGCTGAATGATTATTTGAAAGAAAAAGAACCAGACATAATGGGAATTGTAGAAACAAAATTAAAAGGTCCACTACCACCCAACAGTGTAGGACATGATGCATATAATTATTGGATTAGAAACAGAGTGAAAAAGGAAGGGGGTGGAGTTATGTTCCTGACTAAGAAGGATATAAACGTGAAGTGTGTCACATATGGAAAGAATACAGTAGAGATGATAATGATGGAAGTAGAAGACAGAGATAAGAAGAGCAGAAAGTTTGTGATAAATTATGTGCCCCCGAAAACAGCCTCATGGGAAGAGAGTGAACATAAAAGTATGTTAGAGGACACAAAGATAACATTAAACAAGATATTGGAAGAGGGAGGAAAAATAGTTATGATGGGCGACTTTAATTGCAAAGAAATCTGCTGGGAAGAAATGACAGTAAAGGGTGGAGACGGCTCATGGGGAAACGCTCTACTTGAGATGGTTACTGACCATACAATGACACAATGGATACAGGAGAACACTAGGTATAGAAATGAAGAAGAGCCATCGAGACTAGACCTAATAATTACATCTGAACCTAGAATAGTGGACAAAATTGAATATAAAACACCAATAAGTAAAAGTGACGACATATTGATTGAACTGGAACTTAATGAAGAAAAATATATGAAAAGAAATGAACAATATAGAAAAGGAAGAATGATGTATGAAAAAACAAACTTTGATAAGATAAGAGAATTCTTTCAAAAGGAAAACTGGGAAGAAATATACAAAGAAGAAACAACAGTAGAAGAGAAATGGAATATTTTGACAAAAATTTACAAAAAAGGAGTGGAAAAGTATGTCCCAAGACAAAAACAAGAAAAAGAATATGTAAAATGCTGGTACAACAAAAGTTGTAGGGAGTTAAAAGACAAAAGAGACAAAGCCTGGACCAGATGGAAAAAAGACAGAAGACCTGAAAAATGGAAAATATATACCTGTTATAGAAATGAATATGTACAAACGTGCAGAGAGGAAAAGAGAAAATATGAAAAAGATATCATAGAAAAGTGTAAAGATCAACCAAAACTATTCTACAGATTTGTAAACAATAAACTGAAAAACAAACAAGACTTGGAGAAATTAAGACAAGAGGGAGTTGAATACACTGAGGAAATGGAAATGGCGGAAATTATGAACAAACATTTTAAATCAGTGTTTACAAGGGAGAACATACAACCTGAAGAGAACGAATGGAAAGAGAAAGTCCCCCCTATGGAAGAAATAGAAGTAACAAAGAATGAAATATTAACACACTTGAGTAATCTTGATGTCAGAAAATCGCATGGACCAGATGAAATAGCAAACTGGATACTGAAAGAATGCAGGAATGAACTGGCAGACAAAATACATAGCATACTAAATAGTTCCTTGAAAGAAGGAAAAGTTCCAGAAGATTGGAAAAAGCAAATATAGTACCTATATATAAAGGAGGAAATAAAGAAGAACCTACCAACTATAGACCAGTCTCTTTAACAAGTACAATAGCAAAAATTTGTGAAAGAATTATCAAAAGTAGATGGGTAAAATATTTAGAAAAAAACAAAGTGTTGAATCCAAGGCAATTTGGATTCAGACAAGGACGATCATGCGTCACCAATTTAATATGTTTCTATTCAAGGCTAATAGATATAATACAAGAAAGAGATGGATGGGCGGACTGTGCATTTTTAGACCTAAAGAAAGCTTATGACAAAGTACCACATAAGAAGTTGCTTAAGAAATTAGAAACTGAAGGAGGAATACAGGGCAACCTACTAAATTGGATGGAAGACTTTTTGCAAGAAAGAAAAATGAGAGTAGTGATAAGAAACCAGCACTCAAAATGGGATGAAGTAATAAGCGGTGTTCCGCAGGGAACAGTTCTGGACCCAATAATGTTTGCTATATATATTAATGATATGGATGAAGGAATTGAAAGCTATATGAGCTTCTTTGCAGATGATGCAAAACTACTGAAAAGAGTGAAAACTGAAGAAGATTGTGAATCACTACAGAGAGATCTAAATAAAGTACAGGAATGGAGTAGGAAGTGGGAGATGGAGTTCAATACAAAAAAGTGTAGTATAATGGAATTTGGAAAATGCAAAAACAGAATAACAGGAGCATATAAATTGGGAGAAGAAGGAATAAAAAAAGTAGAAAATGAGAAGGACCTGGGAGTCATTGTTA